>NC_092104.1:39764449-40115449 GCF_045679555.1 Salvelinus alpinus
TGGAACGTGGGAAAGAAAGGTGAACTCAGTGAAGATTGCTCTCAAGGTCATACTCAAGGAACAGACCAACACTGAAACCGTGCTCTGCACTGTGCTTACCGAAGTGGAGGGAATCTTCAACGCAAAACCCCTTGGGTACCTCTCCTCCAATGTCACGGACCCAGATCCCGTCACATGAGCCTCCTACTAATGGGACGCTACAACACATCTCTTCCTCAGATTTTTTATGACTCCAGTAACATCCTAGGGAAACTCTGCTGAAGGCATAGCCAAGTCCTTGCCAATTTATTTTGGTCCCAGTTCGTTTGCTATTACTTGCCAAGTCTACAGGAAAGATAGAAGTGGAGGAAGGATGGAAGAGAACTAACTGTGGATCAAGTGGTTCTCATCGTGGACCCTCAGCTCCCTCGAGTTCTCTGACCTGTCGGGAAGGTGAGTCATACTTACCCCGGAGCTGATGGACGTATTTGGACTGCTGCTATCCAGGTCAAGGGTTAGACTTACCTACGACCAGTGGCCCGGCTGGTGCAGATCCCAGCCATCCTTGATGACGATGCAGAAGAACCTGTCACCTAGAACAGACTTTCCATCTGGTTAGAATGTCGTAGCAGACATTCGGGGCGGCTGTGTAAGAAAGCCTGTCCCTTTAAGAACTCCGTAATGACATCACAGCTATCACAAGCTGGCAGAGTGTTTAGTTCATTACCAAGTGCAGCTCGCCACCTACTGCTGTGAACACAAATCTCAGTTTTGGACATTATTTCCTTTCTGACCAATTTATTCATCACTGTGCATGAACACCAAAACTGTAAGTAAGACCACATCTTGTATGGATAAACAGTTAATTGGATAATCACAGCTGATTGACATGGCACAGAATTGCAAACATTGTTAATCTCCAATCAACATTAAAGAACCCTAAACTGAGGATCTGTCTCTCTAACCGTCTCTCTAGTCTTATAGGAGTACAATGTCCATAACTTCACCTACTCAATCAGTGTATAAGTTCCAGAGGCATTACCCTCTAATTCACAACCTGTAGAAACATTTGAAGAATTATCAATGAAAACAGGATGCACCTGAGATACATTTCGAGTCTCATAGCAAAGGGTGTGAATACTTATGTAAATAAGGTATTTCTGTTGTTTTAATTTTTATAAATTTGCAAACATTTATAAAAACCTGTTTTCGCTTTGTCATTATGGGATATTGTGCGTAGATTGATGAGGGATTTAAAAAAAATCTATTTTAGAATTAGGCTGTAACGTAACACAATTTGGAAAAAGGGAATGGTGTCTGAATACTTTCCGAATGCATTGTATATGCCCATATATGCATATATACTGTGTGTATCCAAACATACACTATATATACAAAAGTATATGGACACCATTAAAATTAGTGGATTCAGTTAAATCAAATCAAATTTTATTTGTCACATACAAATGGTTAGCAGATGTTAATGCGAGTGTAGCGAAATGCTTGTGCTTCTAGTTCTGACCATGCAGTAACATCTAACAAGTAATCTAACAATTTCACAACAACTACCTTATACACACAAGTGTAAAGGAATGAATAAGAATATGTACATAAGAATATATGGACGAGCGATGGCCGAACGGCATAGGCAAGATGCAGTAGATGGTATAGAGTACAGTATATACATATGAGATGACTGATGTAGGGTATGTAAACATTATATAAAGTGGCATTGTTTAAAGTGGCTAGTGATACATTTATTACATCAACATTTTTATTAGTTATTTCAGCCACAACCGTTGCTGACAGGCCCATTACTGAAGAGCTCAGTGACTTTCAACGTGGCACCGTCATAGGATGCCACCTTTCCAACTAGTCAGTTTGTCAAATTTCTGCCCTAGTAGAACTGCCCCGGTCAACTGTAAGTGATGTTATTGTGAAGTGGAAACATCTAGGAGCAACAACAGCTCAGCCACAAAGTTGTAAGCCACACTAGATCAGAGAACGAGACCGCCGGTTGCTGAAGCCCGTAGCGCTTAAAAATCTTCTGTCCTCGGTTGCAACAATCACTACCCAGTTACAAACTGCCTCTGGAAGCAAAGTCAGCATAATAACTGTTGGTCGGGTGCTTCATGAAATGGGTTTCCATGTCTGAGCAGCCGCACACAAGCCTAAGACCACCAAGTGCAATGCCAAGCGTCGACTGGAGTGGTGTAAAGCTTGCCACCATTGGACTCTGGAGCAGTGGAAATTGGCAACGCGTTCTCTGGAGTTGGAGTGATTAATTTCACTTCACCATCTGGCAGTCCGACAGACAAATCTGGGTTTGACAGATGTCAGGAGAATGCTACCTGCCCGAATGCATAGTGCCAACTATAACGATTGGTGGCGGAAGAATCATGGTCTGGGGCTGTTTTTCATGGTTCGGGCTTGGCCCCCTTTCTAGTGAATGGAAATCTTAACGCTACAGCATACAACATTCTAAACGATTCTGTGCTTCCAACTTTGTGGCAACAGTTTGGGAAGGCCCTTTCCCGTTTCAGCATGACAATGCCCCCCGTACACAAAGCAAGGTCCATACAGAAATGGTTTGTTGATATCAGTGTGGAAGAACTTGACTGGCCTGCACAGAGTCCTGACCTCAACCCCATCGAACACCTTCGGTATGAATTGGAACACCGACTGCGAACAAGGCCTAATCGCTAAACATCAGTGTCCGACCTCACTAATGCTCTTGTGGCTGAATGGAAGCAAGTTCCCGCAGCAATGTTCCAACATCTAGCGGAAAGCTTTTCCAGAATAGTGGAGGCTGTTATAGCAGCAAAGGGGGGGACCAACTCCATATTAATGCCCATGATTTTGGAATGAGATGTCTGATGAGCAGGTGTCCATATAATTTTGGCCATGTTGTGCATATTGTCACACTCCACTTACCAAGACCATTGCCAAATAAGGCACGCTGTCACCTGCTTTTAAAGTAAGCATTGCGGTGGTACCCCCCAGCACATCTAGCATCTCTAAGGGAGTGTATTTTATACCAAACCCCTCCCTTGAGATGACATAGAGGCACCTTCTCTAAATCACGATTTCAAAAAGAGCTAGATTTACTACTAAAAGACCAAAATATATAACTTTTGCAATGAACTGTCAAAATGAATGTGTTTCGCTATAACTAAGCCTTAAACGTCTGTTTTTTTATGAAAACTTTAAGAGCATAATAGTCTAGGCCACCGGACATCATCTATTTGTTATTAATAATATCCTATTTCTTCTCCAATTTCAGCATGTTGTGAACACAAAACGTCTTTGGTGATCTCCAAATAATTTCATGGAACTTCCATGTCGGCACCTAGTTAGCCTGGGATAGTTACTAACAGGACCCAAACTGTAGTTGTAGTAGCTAACCTTCCTGATAGCCACTAGCACAGGTGGAATACACTGGGATTTACAAATGTTCATAGACGCGTGCTGGGATTTACAAATGTTCATAGACGCGTGCAAAAATAACTGCTTTCCAAACGTCGCTCTTTGGTTGGGTCTTTTGCCCATTTATCAGCAAAGATAAAATAGCAATAATTCCATACAGGCAGATGTTATTACCCCGCCTGGTTTCTGCAGCCGAATTGCCCAGAGACCAGGTTGTATTACAGGTACGTAGGCTAATCTTAGTTCCATAATGTCAACGGTGAGAACTGTATGCTCTCCATACCTGTGCATCCCTACTTCCTGGTCACCTGTGCGCCAATATACATGTGACCTGTGACCGATGACCCAACACATAGTGCCCTCTAGTGTACAAATGATGTGGAATACACAAATGGACAACAGCCACAAAAGTAGGCCGAAATGGCTCTTACAGCAGTAATGGTATAGACTTTATACCAGAGAAGGCTGTTGGGAGGGGCTATAGTAGGATGGGCTCATTGTAATGGCTGGAATGGAATCAACTGGACAGAGTCAGACATGTGTTTGGTGTGTCTGGTACCATTTCAAAGATTCCATTCCAGCCATTACAATGAGCCTGTCCTCCCAGAGCTCCCCCCACCAGCCCCCTCTGCTTTATACCATTGGAACAATGACAACCTGCAAGGTAAGGTTACATACAAAAGCATCATATTGTAAGTTATCTCACATTGCAACTTATTCTGATGATTAAAGGGCAGGGGGGAAAAGATATAGAACAAGTCCATTTTCAACGGCTGTTAGAGCGAGTTTGTTATTTTCGGGGTAGGCTTTCTTTGCTTTTTTTATAGCCCAAGAGCTGACTTTGGAGTTTAACCATGGGAGGTCCCCCTCCCTCTGATGCTGAAGGCCAGTGGGCCTGATCCAAAAAGCATATTTCCTAGAAAGCTTCACTTCCTTGCCAAGAATATCATTGTGTTTATTGTTCATTCTTATCAATGCACAGCCTGTCCAGAAACAACATACAGACACTTAAATATTCAGCACCATGCCCTTCATCTTTTAAGTAGAAAAGTGTGCTTGTATGTGCATGCATGAGTGTATGTGTATGTGTGTGAATGTTTGTGTATGCACACGTGCATGGATTTACGTGTATATGTGTGTGTGTGTCTGAGCGAGAGAGAGAGAGAAAAAATGAGAGTGTGTGTGTATCACATTCAAACCATATCTAAGGATACTGACTAACAGATGCAGTTCCAATGATGGATGTGATAATGATGTTTGCTCATTCAATGATGATGAGGGGATGATGTTTCAGCTTCAGCGTAGTAGACCATTGGGAGAATTGTCCACACATCCAAGAGAGTCATAAACATATTGGGGGTTATGGGCATGCTGACAAATTACTATTCACATGCATTTAGGTCAGGGGTTTATCCAGTGAGGTTTCAGGTTAAAATGATCTACCAAAATAAAAAATATAATATAATAATATGATGGTGTATTATTTATTATGTGGGTCTATGCAACACTACAACAGAGTGACAGGACAGGTGCATCTCACATACTAAATGTTTCCCAGGTGACTGTAACTGTAGCATACCTGTTTTTCCAGCATTATCATCCTCTCAGATTCATGACCTTAAAATCTCTTCTCGTGCATGTTCAGGATATATTCTCTTTTCTTCTGCACCAGCATCCAGCATTTTGATAACGATATTATCCACAGTGATGCTCGTGCATCAAATTAGCGTGTACCCTTGTGGAAATGTCCAGTGAGTCCAGCACCACCTTGAGATGACATGTACTGTAGTAGGACAACAGTTACTGTACTAGTCTATTCAGCTATTAGTCTAAACTACACAGTAAATTGCAGCATTCGTGCATTTAATTTCTAGCTTCATCCTCTATCTTGATTATGCCCTCCTGCAACCATGGGAAGCATGCAATGCGCATTGGTCTGATTTGAACAATTTCATGCGATTTCTTTATTTGCAATTGTTAATTTAACCCCCCCCCCCAAATAGTCATACAAATGAAGTTAAATAAATAAATAAAAAATACAAATTACGGGTCATATAATGCCTGATCCTATCATTTTGCTTTGGTGTACATAGCAGCATCACGCAGTGACTTATTCTGTCCACTTATGTTCAAAATAAACTTTTGGAGGAAATGATTTACAGCTGTGCACTGAGACTGGCAAAAAAAGAACAACTGGCCTACCTATGTCAAATATCTATTTACTGCCTTCTGTCCGGCTCTTAGGTAGCAGCTCTTGAACACCCCAACACCCAACCAAATCGCAAATCGATACTATGTTCTTGAACAAGTCCCTACGCACTGCATTGTGGGAACTTATGTAAAATCAAGATGGCAGCTTCCTGTGCGAGAACTGTCGGTAAGATCGGCTGGCACATTTTGGAGTCTCCAGTATGTCTTGCTGGAAATATTGCCTCTCTGGTTCCAAGGGTCTCGCTGCTTAGATCAAGCAGGGCACACGGAACGGGCGGTTCAGGATTCCGATCCAAACTGCCCTTCTCCCCTCTGCGCGGTGGCCGTGTCCTGGGTTGTGCGTTCCTGCTTGGAGGGGGACTTGGCTTGTATAAAACAATACAGTTGTCTGTCCAACATCACCTTGCTGAAGAAGAAGAAGCAAAGGTAATAGGCAATAATATTAGCTATGAAATGTATTTTCATTGATGTCCATATAGTCTACCTGAAGCAAAGCATGTCAGGTGGATTGTGTCAGCTGACAACCTGTCTGTGGTTTGCCTAATAAATCAGACCTGTACACAATGGAACGCATCGCCACATTTGGGACTACTGGCAGGTGTGCTTTTGTCATGTAGTTTGCCCAATGTTACATCCACGTTCAACCAAATTTGGCCTTTTTAAATATATTTGCAGTTAATAAAATTGACTTTCTGAGTTGTATCTCTTCCACAGGCTTATTCTGATGGTGGCCTGAAGTTGACCCTGTACCAGTACAAGACCTGCCCGTTCTGCAGTAAAGTGCGAGCTTTTCTGGACTACCATCGGCTTCCATATGAGATTGTGGAGGTCAACCCCGTCATGAGGAAGGAAATCAGGTGGTCAACTTACAGAAAAATGCCAATCCTAATGGTGAACGATGATGTGGTAAGGGGGGACAGAGTCACTCTGCATGGCTTGGTATTAGCTAGCAGATCCGACCAGCTTATTTACAGCTGCACTAGGGTCAGACAGGCTTCCTGTATATATATGGCTCGGAAAACGTACGTCATTCCAGGGATAAGAAGTGCGTTCTCCGAATAGTCCCATTATCCTAACTGTTACAAAGAGAAGATTGAACGACTGCTAGTTTTTTAGCAGTTGCTCAGTCTTCTGTGTAACAGTGGGGATAATGGGACAATTCGAAGTACATATCTCGCACCGGCTCTACAGTGGCTTAATCTACACAGGAAGCCTGTCCCACCATAGTGCACCTGTAAGCAAGTGGGTCGGATCTGCTGGCTAGGCTTGGTATTAGTTACAGGTGTGTATGGGATGATGGAAAACTTGTCATGTGATCGCTCTCCTTCTGTGCTCTTGACCTATCAGCAACTGAACGATTCCTCAGTAATAATCAGCGCTTTGAAGACACAGTTGGTGAGCAAGTAAGTAGCTACCTCCCGAGAAGTGTTCTAGTTGTTTTTTTACATAAAGTGTTCCTTCTTGATCATGATAACTAAGCATTCTGAATTCTCTCTCTTCCTCCAGAGATAAAACCATCTCAGAGATTCTGCGCTGTTACCCAGAGATGAAAGCGGTCAACGAGAAGGGGAAGGAGGTGACAGAGTTCAACAACAAGTACTGGGTAATGGTGAATGAAGCTGAAGGTCAGACGATGTACCCAGAGAAAGACTCCAGAAAGTAGGTGAACACATTGGATGCCAAATTACTGCTGCCCATAATGACAATTCTCAGTGCATGGGATATTAATGAAAATTAATGTATCTGTCCAAACCTCTCTAAAGACATACTGTGCATCACTACTCTTGATAGATTCTGTCAAGCATCATCTAGGCTTAAATGTCCCTTTCTCTTTACTGTCCATCTTCTTCAGAGAGGAGATCAAATGGCGTAAGTGGGCAGATGATTGGCTGGTTCACCTGATCTCGCCCAACGTGTACCGGTCCACTGGAGAGGCCCTGGCCTCCTTTGACTATATTGTCCGTGAGGGCAAGTTTGGCACTTATGAGGGCTTCTTTGCAAAGTATGTTGGAGCAGCTGCCATGTTTGTCATCTCAAAAAGACTGAAAAGTAGGTGGGTGACAACATTTTTTGTGTGATTGTCTGATATATAACTAGCCAATAATGCTTAGTGATGAGCTCTGTTTAAATTGAATGCCTCTATCCTGCAGACACAACTTGCAGGATGATGTGAGACAGGATCTGTACAAGGCAGTCAATGAGTGGGTGGCGGCCATTGGCAAGAAGTTGTTCATGGGTGGAGACCAGCCCAATCTGGCTGACCTGGTAAGAGCATCACATCTGTCATGTGAAGTATTATCTTAGACTTCTAGAACTTGTATTGTCTACGTTGTCTCAGATGCAGATTTCCTGATGAGACTATTTGTTTACAATAGCCAAAGTGTGTTTTGCTGATTGTCCTTGACTCTCCTCTCTGCAGGCAGTGTATGGGATTCTGAGAGTGATGAAGGGTCTTGAGGCCTGGAATGACATGATGGAGAACACCAAGGTGAAGAGCTGGTACAGACGCATGGAGAAAGCTACAGAAAGCCATGAGGACCATAACTGATCCTGCTCAAAACATTGACCAGCACTAGGAGACTTGAATTCAATAGCACTTCCAGCCCTAAGACTAAATCTGTAGATGTCATGAGATGGGAAAAGTGATTGCGTTAAGTAAAGACTGCATGATAGGCAATAACATTTTGTCCCAAGGACCTTTTCCACCTGTTGCAATTTACAGAAATCTACTTCCAACCTTGATATATTGTCTGTGAAAATGCACCCAATGATTTGTTGATTTTCTTTAAAAAACTGGAAGCAATTAGCTGTTTAGATACTTGTTTACTGTCTACCTGGTGTCCCCCAGTGTCAAAGCTGCAGACTTGAACAACGTGTATGACATGGGTAAAACCAAATTGGCAGTTTTAAATTTAGTGCAAAACATTACCTCCAGTCTTAGCATTTTAGGTTCCATTTTTATTTGCCCCCGTTTTATTTTCCATTCACAAAGGTTTAAATTTAACAAGCTAATGTTACATTTGATGACTCAATGTAATTTCCCTCTAGGTTTGATCTTCCATAAGTTATGAAAGTAGGAAATACACTTGTAATGCTTTGATGGAAAGTATACTCAATTATGGCTACCTGTTTCAGGATTTTCTTGTTAACTACCTGACTGCTTAATCTACCTCAGATGGTTGTCACAGTCAGATTGAATTATCTGAGCAGAAAATGTATTCTCAATTATGCAGGATATAGCATGGTGTTAGTGTGCAAAGTGAAATGGGTATAATAATTTGGGAGCTACCATTGGACAAACTGGTTGAAATTGTTATGTATTAACCAGCCTAATGATGTGCATACATATAAAAATAAGTAAACAATGTATCATGTTTTAATTCAGTTACACCTGTATTATTCATTTCACTCTAAGACTGCATTTAGACAGGTAGCCCAATTTATGATCGGTTTTCATCTGCTCTGAAAATGATCTGTGATTGGTCAAAATACCAATATTGGGCTGCCTGTGAACGCAGCCTTAACGGTTTGGTACAAGCTCAGCACTAACAGAGTGGTAAATGCAAACCTTCAATCCTCACACTATATAAAAACAGTTAATTACATGTAAATGTACAAATTATAAACATGTTGGTGGATTCCATTATGACCACACTGACAATATGACTTGAATAGGGGATGTCATGATTGAGTAATCAGATCTAAAAGCAGTCAACAAAAAATAAATACAAATAGAAACAAAAAAGGGAAAGAAATCCCTCAGTTTAAAATAAGTAATACGATATGAATTTGGTAAAGCAAAATAATCACATTGCAGTGAATCAGAAAAAAAACTGGGGGAAAAGCCTTGAACTGTACAGCAAGAAGCTACATAACTACCTTAATAGTATAATGTTCTCAACAAGGGTAAGGAGAAAAACAACAACGGATGACTATGCAGTAGGATTAGCACGAAGATTGGATAAAATGGTTCATGTTGCAGTCACGATACAAGCCAGTTAGTATAGTTGGCTAAAACCAAATTATAAGTATACATACTATTAAGCAAATTGATCAGAATATAGTGCATCATTGCAAACATAACTTCCACATCAAGACAGAGCTTCTCTACCTAGTAAATTCTATGAGTTGGGGACTGAGGTGATGCAGCCTTGAATCCAACTGATGCATCATGTCCAAAACCACCTTTCCCATCCTTCCCCCACTCAGGATCTCCAGAAGTGGGAGCTCAGCTGGCCTTTGGGGGGAGGGATCTGCCTGCTTCTTAATGAACTCTGATAGGGAGAAAAAAAGAAAACACAGGATCATTTTTGACCAATTTTAAGAGTTCAGTAGGTTTTAAAGACAGTGCATCAGTGTCAGTTAAACAACAGTGCCTATGATACTGTGCTATACTTGGCCTTGCAGCACACTCACCTCCAGGAACTGCTTGAGCCTCGTGACTGAGCCCGCCTGCCCTTGGCTGGTGACAGCTTCAATCCTAAGAGAGAACAAATGACAACATGAAGTCTGAGCATTGAAAGAGCGGCCAAGGTAGAGTGTACCACAAAGTCACAGCAGACTATTTTGTTCTGATGTAAAACTGAACTGCTGAGAGTGGTGATTGTACCTTGGCAAGTATTCCTCTTGGATGAGCAGAATGAGCTTCCAAAACTGAACCTGATACTGCGTCATCAGGGCATTGCCACAGACCTAAGGGAAGACCGAGAACAGTGGACGTCAGTGACCGGCATAAAATGTCTAGTCCAGAGACCGTCTTTGGAGACAGGTGTCAGAGACATGACTCATCACCTCTAGGAAGTCAAAAAGGAGTGTTGCCGTAACGTCTGCCAGGGGCTCCATGTTCAGCATCTGAGCCAGCCAGCGCCAGCCGTTGTTCAGCCCATGTGGGGCAGGCTGGAGGGGTGGACACAATGATAATAATAAAGGTCAGCCTAATAACAGTATACAATTGGGGGGGGGGGGGGGGTCAGTGAAGTGTTTTGACATAGTTAGTGATATTAGCATTCGTTATATAAACAATGTAGGATTGTCGATACCCCCTGCTTGGAGCCATTAGGCCATCGGAGCTGTATGATAGCAGCATAGAGGCGGATCATTCCTGACATCCTCTTCAAAAAGCTGTCCTGAGCCTCCACCCCTCCATCTTCCACACGGTAGCCTAAGATTCTGGTGGGACACAAAACAACACTTCAGCCAGAGCAACTAACCTCATTTGCTTAGATCGTGTAAGCAACTCACTTGAAATGCAGCATAGGTGTTTTCAACCCAAAGTCATGGAATTACATCAATTTCTGTTTCATTACAGTTCGTTCCAGATGCATTGTAAAACAGTGTGATGCTTCACTGACTTCTGATATTCCTCTACAGATGTGCCATCCTTCATAGGTGGGTAGTGGGGCACGGCGTAGGGGCATTTCTTATGAAGGTGGGCGAGGATGAGGTCTCCGACTTTGGGGTGAAGCTCCCACACCCCGGAGGCCACCACAGCGATGGGGAAGGCTGCCTCGTGGTGGGACGCCACCTCCTCTTCTCCTTGTTTCTAGAGAAACAAATTGACAAGGAAGCATTTAAGAGCTCTATGAAAACAAGACACTACAGTCTTTTATTTGTATGACTACGGGAGTATAAAACGTAACAGAAAAATTCAGCAATGTATGGAAGAGACCATACAGACCAATAGTCCTGTGTCTCCAGCAGTTCAAGCCAAGGTCATGTGAACTCACCACAAACTTCTCGGCCAGTTTGTAGCTGACAAAGTCCAGGCCGTTGGGATGCTGGGAGGTGGAGACAGACTTCCCTCCGGATACCACTGATCTCCCAGACAACAGCTTGTCAATCTTGTCAAATATTTCCCTGAGCTTGGAACCTGGGTATTTGACAAACATGGCACAGACAATTTCAATCTCACAATTATTATAGCAATGTTCACCTTCTTTCACTTTACCATAGATATAATGAGTGTCATTATAAGCCTCTGAGCCCTCTGCATAACCCAGACGCACCCGAGATACTGGAGATCTGGCTGACAGGGATTGTGGCTGCCTTCTGGAGCTCCATTCTTAGTTTCTTTGTCTGAAAAACAAATGTAAAAGGTAATAGGAACAAAAAGGTAATGTTGCCAATCGTTTGTAATTGAGCTTTTAATGTGAAGGTGTATCATAATGTGGGAACTGCATTTTCCTATACTGGCACAGTTCATTCCTCACCCATGCACAGTTTCAACCAACCTGGATATCCTTAGTGTTGTTCAAGCCTTCAAAAGACTGTGCACACTGGTTAGCGGAGTCCTGCAGCTCTTGGTACCACTTCAGAGTGCTCTGCTCGGCTTTAGTCTGCAGGCCTTTGGAAAGAAGAGTGCTTTTTAAACCCCTTGTTCACTACCTAACCTTTCACTCATTCGTACATACCCTATGTAATCAAATAAAGACATTTTTATCCATCCATTTATCCTCCCTCTCCTTACCCTTTTTCCGTGCCTTCTCTTTGGCTGACAGAGCTGCACTCTTCTTCTGCTCTTCCTGCTGGGCCTGCAGCACTGCCATCTTCCTGCGCTCCTCTTCCTCCTCCTGCTCCTTCTTCCTCTTCTCCTGGGCCTGGGCAGCTGCCTCCTGCATCACCCGGATCAGTGACCTCATCTCATGCAGTGCCCGCTCTGCCACCGTCATGTCCTCCACACTGGGGAACTCCCCCTACACAATCACAACCACTTACCCATATTGACCAGAGCAAGGACATAAACAGGATGAAAACAATAGATGGTATTCCCCGCTCCCCCATAGCATGGGTCTACTTCGACAAAGACACATACAACCATAGATGAGGGATAAAGAGAATCACACTGACCTCTGCTGTCATGCGCACCACCTCTGACACCTGGGAGCATAGCTGGTTGGCACGGGTGCTATAGGATGTGAGATCAGGGGAGGGGCCTGACTGGGTGGGTGCGGCCGGCTCCAGGAGCTGATTGAGTTGAAGTATCTCTTCCTGGATGGCGTTGAGAGCACGCAGTCTCTCCCTACCCTCCACCTGTCTCTGCCTCTCAAATTCCGCCTCCCGCAAACGCTGTTGCTCCGCTTCCCGCAGGCGCAGGTTCAGGATCTGTGAGGGGCGGAGGAGGTTTTTCAACCTATATCTGAATACGACTGTTTTGCATTTTGCTTTCTGAAGTTCCAGTGGTTAAACTTTCAATACCTTTATTCTGTTTTTGTGCTCTTCTTTCAACTTTTCTTGGCGCCCAATGCTTTCTTGTGTTCTTTTAAACAAGAGAAAGACAAGCAGCAAATTAAGATTCTTGACATTTAAACACATTTTCAATTCTGTCACAGGGACAGCGGCATATTGGTAGGTGAAAAGGAGACAATTATGCTTTAGAGATAAAAACAAGCAGGGTGTACTCTCTGTCCATCATGTCCCGCATACTCTGGTACTCCTGTCTCTGCTTCAGCTCCATCAACTCCTCAAAGCGTTTGAGCTGCTCCGACTCACGGCTCGCAACTGAGGCCACCAGCTTCTCCTGCAGCTCCTGCCTCAGACTCAGCTCCATCTGCACCAGGAAATTCAAGGGTCTAGATTAGGTATGAAATGCTAGCTTAACATAATGCCATGGTTCTCACATATACAGTACCAGTCAAAAGTTTGGACACACCTACTCATTCAAGGGTTTTTCTTTATTTGTACTATTTTCTACATTGTATAATAATAGTCAAGACATCAAAACTATGAAATAACACATATGGAATCATGTAGTAACCAAAAAAAGTGATAAACGTGTGGGAACTCTTCAAAGTAGCCACCCTTTGCCTTGATGACAGCTTTGCACACTCTTGGCATTCTCTCAACCAGCTTCACCTGGAATGCTTCTTCAACAGTCTTGAAGTAGTTCCCACATATGCTGAGCTTTTGTTGGGTGCATTTCCTTCACTCTGCGTTCCAACTCATCCCAAACCATCTCAATTGGGTTGAGGTTGGGTGATTGTGCAGGCCAGGTCATCCGATACAGCACTCCATCAGTCTCCTTCTTGGTCAAATAGCCTTACACGGCCTGGAGGTGTGTTTTGGGTCATTGTCCTGTTGAAAAACAAATGATAGTCCCACTATGCGCAAACCAAATGGGATGGCGTATCGCTGCAGAATACTGTGGTAACCATGCTGGTTAAGTGTGCCTTCAATTCTAAATAAAAATGACTGACAGTGTCACCAGCAAAGCACCCCCACACCATCACACCTCCTCCATGCTTCACAATGGGAACCACACATGCGGAGATTATCCTTTCACCTACTCTGCGTCTCACAAAGACAGCGGTTGGAATTCACCAGAATTCTCAAATTTGGACTCATCAGACCAAAGGATATTGCTCGTGTTTCTTGTCCCAAGCAAGTCTCTTCTTCTTATTGGTTCCCTTTAGTAGTGGTTTCTTAGCAGCAATTTGACCATGAAGGCCTGATTCACGCAGTCTCCTCTGAACAGTTGATCTTGAGAAGTGTCTGTTACTTGAACTCTGTGAAGCACTTATTTGGGCTGCAATTTCTGAGGCTGGTAACTCTAATGAACGTATCCTCTGCAGCAGAGTTAACTCTGGGTCTTAATTTCTTGTGGCGGTCCTCATGAGAGCCAGTTTCATCATAGGGCTTGATAGTTTTTGCGACTGCATTTGAAGAAACTTTCAAAGTTCTTGAAATGTTCCGTATTGACTGACCTTCATGTCTTAAAGTAATGATGGACTGTCATTTCTCTTTAACTTATTTGAGCCGTTCTTGCCATAATATGGACTTGGCCTTTTACCAAATAGGGCTATCTTGTGTATACCACCCCTACCAACACAACTGATAGGCTCAAACGCATTAAGGAAAGAAAATCCACAAATTGATTTTTAAAAAGGCACACCTGTTAATTGAAATGCATTCCAGGTGACTACCTCATGAAGCTAGTTGTGAGAATGCCAAGTGTGCAAAGCTGTCAAGGCAAAGGGTGGCTACTTTGAATAATCTAAAATCTATTTTGATTTGTTTAACAATTTTTTGGATACAACATGATTCCATGTGTGTTATTTCATAGTTTTGACATCTTCACTATTATTCTACAATGTAGAAAATAGTAAAAAATAAAGAAAAACCCTGGAAGGAGTAGGTGTGTCCAAACTTTTGACTGGTACTGTATATATTTTGTTATGGTACACGAGACACCTGTCTGATGTACGCCTGTCTGAGTGGACTAATACATTACGGAGGCCGCGGGGATGGCACACCAATATCACATTTACCATTCTAATCTACAATGTTTGTTTGGTTATGGTAATTGCTGTTAATGCATTCAATATATTATTATGCCATGTTGATGCATGAACAAGATAACTAAGAAGAAAAAAAGACAAAAGCTTTTGCAACCTTAGCTTTGGCACGATGTTTCTCCTCACAAATGCGTATACATCCTTCCATTTGAGTTGCCCTGGGAGACAGCAGGGAGATGGTGGGGGGAGGAATGGGGTTGGTGACTGGACTGAGATCGTCGCTGGTATCTGGGGCACTGTCCTCATCACCAACAATCTGCTGTGGATCGATATGAAGACAAATGTGGTGAATACATACGAATGTAAAACAAATTGTGTGCAGAGGGAGTAACAAAATGGTATAAACAGAGCGGGAAAGAGACTTGCCTGCTCTGTGTCTTTCTTCAACCTGGGGACCAGTAGTGGAGAAGAGAGGGGAGTGGGCTGAGCATTGGCTGAAGGGAAGGGGCTGGTTGAGGAGACTGGGGCCTCCTCAGACAGGCCTGGGCTTGGGTCACGGGAAGCAGAGCCCAAAGAGCAGGTCTTCTGAAGCGCTCGAGGGCTCATGTTAAGCCTCTTCAAGATGAGCCCAGAGAGTGGGGACAAGCTAGGAGCTTCATTACAACCTGACAAAATATCCTGCAGGGGACGAGAAAGGATCATACCAGTAACGTTAGGCTATATCACATATCTAATCCAATGAAATGCTTATTTAAAACGTGTCCAATGTTGGCTAGAATACTGAAATCGTAGACATGCCATGGTCCAGCTAGGTAGCAGGCTAATAATTATATTGGTGATGTGGTAACTTTGTTTTAGTCAGTTAACGAATGCAGAACATGCGAGACAACTTTGAACCTTTGAGCTAACGTTATATATGTGAAGCCGTTAGCTAACGTTGACGTTCATTACCTCCCCCTTTTCGAGCCAGTCTGGGTTGTATTTCAGTCTTCCCTTTGGTGAGCTTTTCAAGGCCTCCAATGTATCCCATCGTAAACTTTCAGCAGGCATTTTGGCGTGTAAATAAACACACGACAAACACTTTAAGAGACAGGTGATTATTAGGCTAGCTGCTGAATGCGGTATAAGTGCCACTGAAAGTCAAACTCCGACGTGGTCCATTTCCGGCTGTGATATATCTATGGTTCCGAGTCAAGGCTGTTTATCCTCAAAGCTACTTTGCCCTCATAATGGGTAAAATCGTAACATATTGTGAACAATGTTCATCTAAATACTGGGGGTAAAAGCTGGATAACTATCTAGATTTTTTCCTTCATTTTCTGAGTCTTTTTGTGAAACACACCAGACTGTCCACTCTCATTTTAAGCTTTTGTTATTGTTTTGTTAAACAGTACAGTACATTTCAACTGAATATAAAAAATAGAGCTCATACAACTCATACAAAATATTTCTAAGAATATTCAATCCGATTGGTGAGTGTGTGTGTCGAGAGCTTGATAGCACAGAGTCACCAAACACATTACAATACGGAGCTTTGAGAAACTGAACATAATTCTGCAGGCTGCGGTTTGTGGAGTCAGATTGTTCCAGTCTCTCCTTCAGGTTCCTCAACTGATTCCGGAATATTCATTCCATCTGCAAAGAAAGAAAGACTTACATATCAGTTCAGTTTGACAAAGTTATCATAGTTGTTGTATCATTCCTTTTTATGGTGTTCAGATTTTATAGTTTGTATAAATAGTATTCCTGTCCATTGCAATTGTTTGCGAAGTTGTAACAAATATTTCACTAGATATTGGATGTATAATGTATAACACATATAGATAACTCTCTAGAAAACGAGGTCTTTGGGTTAAAATGTCTCACTCACATCCTCTTTGCTGACTGAGCTCTGTCCTACTGAGTCCCAGCTGGCTCTCCAGGTCCAGAGCCTTGGCCTGGCTGAACCTCTTTGAATAAAGCCCGCTGTAGGCTCTGATCCACCTAAAAGTTGAAGAAGTCCAACCAAAATTATCAAGTTGACACTTAGAACATAAACATTTTAAAAATGCGAAAATAAAATCTTGACTGAAATAAACTGAAAGACTGCACAGGTATTTGAGTGATGTTCAGTAGTAAGACAGACCTGTCTCTGTCCGGCCTTGAGGGGCTGCTCCAGCTGCTTGGAGAGGATGCTGCACTCCCGGACCTGCTCCTCAAGCTGTTTCTGGGTGCTGTGATTCGTCTCTGAGATCTCCAGCTTTAAGCAGTAGTCCTCTGACTCTAAGCGGGCCCTCTGAACCTGCAGCACAATTGTCACATATCAATTCAAAATCTATGCTACAGACTGGATAGCATGCAGCATTATAGCTAGATTATAACACCTTGATTGAAGTACAGCCGACACTCTGATAGGCTGATCAACTGTACCTTGCTCTTATATTTTTCCACCTGGCTCTCTAGCTTCTTGACTGAACTCTTCAGCTGCTGGGCGTCAGACTGGGACTGCGTCAGGTTTTCCTCTGCAGCAGACAGGGTGGTCTCAAAAAGAAGATCCACAAATAACCTGACATTCAAAGTTACAGAATGTTTTGTCATCTTCAGTCCTTATCAAGGTTTGATATACTATACTTTTTACACTTGATGACTGAAAGTAAAGAGAAACATATGTTTACCTTCAGTCTCTGGTTCTCTAGTTTGTTGACGGAGTTGCCAGAGGTGAAGTCGGATCAGGAGCCCACCCGTCTCAGCACGGCCTTTCTCCACCACAGTGTGGATCTGTGCAGTCATCTCAGTCACCTGGCTGCATAGACAGACAACAGAGCACATCATCCAGTAATCAGAAAAGAAGAAATGCCTGCAAAATACACCTATTTCAAGGTTTTGGACAACTTATTTTTTACAAGGTCATTTGCCAAAGACAAACCATTATGAATCATTCATATGAAACATGTCTTGAATGCCTCATGGTAGTCACAATTACTCACTTCTTGAAAACAGTGATTTCCACTTCAAGCTGCCTTTTTGCAGTCATCTCTTTGGAGTGGCGGGTACACCAGCTCTCAGCTGAAAAAAGGGCCTCTGCCACCTTAGTATCCTGAATGATGGCACACAAATACATAGGGCAGTGTGACACTTGGACCGCTTGTTAATAGTGTGACACTTGGACCGCTCGATAATGTACAGTGGGGCAAAAAAGTATTTAGTCAGCCACCAATTGTGCAAGTTCTCCCACTTAAAAAGATGAGAGAGGCCTGTAATTTTCATCATAGGTACACTTCAACTATGACAGACAAAATGAGGGAAAAAAAATCCAGACAATCACATTGTAGGATTTTTTATGAATTTATTTGCAAATTATGGTGGAAAATAAGTATTTACCCACCCATAGCCTCATTCAAGGCTGTCAACTGTGTGGCCACTGCCACCCCATCAATATCTGCTTCTACCAGCTTCCTCAGTAGCATGTCTCTTTCCCCATGTAGAGTCCCCGACTCAGCCCTGCACGAAATGGAAAGATTAAAACCAAGCTAGTCCTAAACTGCCTCACACATTTTTACATTGTCTTGTGAATGTTTGTAAACGTATGCATGATGACTAAATGTGCTCATGTCATGATATTACTCCACACCTGTTGTGGCCAGTCTCCCACCTCTTCCTTTGGGAGTGCTGGAGGGAGATGTTCTCTCGTTTTCCAAGGTCTAGGTCTTTGGTGGAATCCAGCAGATCCTCCTCCTGCTCGTCGATGACATGCTGGCATGCACCCAGATACTCAGACTGGTGCGCCAGCAGACGCTCCTTCTTCCGCAGCCTAATCTGATCATCAAAAGCAGACAGAAACACACACACACACCCACAGTTTCTTTGTTTACAGGACACATTTATGCAACAAACAATAAGGCACTGGATATTGCTGATTGCCAGTTAGATCTTTGCTCTGTATGTTGTGATAGTGGGATAGCCTCTTCTAGGGTTTGTTGGGTAAGGGGCAAACATTGAACTGTACACACTATACATTATCAACTGACATACCTCATTCTTCAGAGATCAAACATCCATCATGAGTCTATCAATCTTTTTTCCATATTTGTTACGCTGGGCATGTTCTCTGCTCTTGTTCATCCTCATGAGACAGGTCAGCCAACTGCTCCAGACAGTAGGCCCCTGAGAGACATGAAAATCAATATTGGTAGTATATCTAATGATATCATGCGTGATATACCTTTGGGAATAGTGAGCAATGATGTATGTTTATAAATGTGAAATGTAAGCAATGTCCATTGCACTGGATGAAAATGTATCTGTGAGGAGCAGATCAATTACTTGCAGGACCTCCCACTTGTGTCTTCCGGAGTAGAGGTTCTTCCTGGGTCCAGCACCCAGGGGACCATGGCACATAGGTGCACAATATGACCTTTGATGTGTACCTCTTTGATTGGCAGTCATTGCTTAACTGTTATAGGCCCACTTAATTTCAAAGGTTGAATCAGTGTTTAGAACTCTATTGACTAAACGTTTACTAACCTGTGGGGTCTTTTCAGTGCAGCTCTTCTGACACATCTTCAGGTGTACATTGTACAGGTCTGGTCTCTGGCACGTGGACATGCAATGCCAATGGTGGTGAAGAATCACGCGTTTTCAACCAATAACTTAATCTAGAATTGGAGCACACGATAGAGCATAATTTGCACTAGTAGGCCATCTAGCTGCTAGAAATTCACACAAGACAACCTGAGATAATCATACCACGATAAGAACAGTACCCGGGAGGGAGCATGTTCATGATCACTCCATGCATGTCCAGCAAGCTAAATCTCAACAGATGTTCTTTATTCATAACCGGATTATGAATAAAAAAACGGGTTTGGCAAAAGTGAGTGATTTGTTAACCTGCTAAATCTCTACCGACGGGATCGGATCCGGTCATCTCTAAAGATATCGGTCTGGTGATTGGAGAACATTCCTTGGACCCGCGTTTTAATTCGCGTTGCCAATAGCAACGGGAAATCCTCTGCAACATGTAAAATTACCGCAAAATATTTCCTGCCTGTAGACGGAGACATGCGATAACTCATTCGACCATCCTTGTAAACATGACGTAGTTTTCCAGGCCATGGGGTGCTCAAACGAACCAAATTTGAGGGATACATTTCGAATATTATATGAATTGGTTGGTAACGTCCTAAGCAAGCACCATTTATTTTCTTAACTGTTTCGTCCGATCTCGCTCGTTCCTGATCTGCATGACTGCACACATATGAAAGAGTAACTAGTATCATTGCATAAGTAAGTTGGCGGGCAGAGACAACCGTCGGAACTTCGGCTGCAAACACTTGTTTCACTGTATTTGTGTGTGATAATGCTCGTCGAAGCCTGTGTTGTGGATGGATTCGGTGACTTGTTCTAGTTAAAGCGTAAATAAAAGTGTTTACTTGTTCTGCAGGTCCAGCGGACAAGAATTGGCTTTTGAGAAAGATGACAACTTTATCCACTGTCGACTTGCGCCCTCTCACATGATACTGTTATAGGGAAACTAGGAGTGCCCGTCGAGCTGTTCGAACCCCCTCAGGGCTAACAGACATGACTTTCGGCGGAGACATTTCATCTGGTGTACTGGACAGTCGTCACGCGCACCTTGGTGGGTTGGAAGTTAAGATAGACTTCGGCATATGATTTTGGTGTGTCTAGTCTCATCCATCAAACGTGTCTGGCAACCAAGTGGGGGGTTTCTAAATTGAAGGCACCAATGCCATACACCTATCTACCTTATGCTGTTTGTTTTGTAACGGCTTAAGTCTAACCAAAAAGCAATTCGAGGAATCGGCGCAGACATTTGGGGCTTTGATAACTAACCGATTGCTAAATTATTGTACCATCAACACTTCCTATGACTTTAAACATTCAGAAGTGGACAACTCCTGCATTCAAAGTTACAAAAGGATACCTGGCTCAGCTGGCTCTACCAATTAACTTTTGCATTTCATAATAAGTGGCGCCAACACAGCATGTAGTATTCTATGTGATTGTATACACTTCTAAAATAAACTGGTCATTAACACTAATATATACTGGTCCAGTAACACAAGTACACTATTTTAGCCATAACCACCAGACATTTAACATCCATGTAGTTTGCTGATTCTAGATAAATCGCTACAATTTACTACTATGGTTGGTTAGAAGAGTCACACACATTTGTGTACACATTAAGTTTTATTGTAACAAAACAACTTGTACACCGCTAAGTTTAAAACATGATTATTTCCCCCCCAGCGGAAAATAAAACTTTGATTAGATGTAAATTCCATGAGATAACAGGTTCTATTCCATGAAGCAGTGGGAGGCCCAAATTTACAAGCATTTTTTTTTTACATTTTTGTTTTGTTTATTAAAAATGTAATTTCACATCTCATGAATGTCTGTAAAACAATAAAAAAATGATATAGTAATGGTGTCAAAATGCCCACCCTCCCCAGCACCCCAAGATATCCCTTCACCCTACCCCAGCATTGACCCCAAACATTACAGGTGATGGGAATAAGCTGGTATTTTCTGTTAACTTTTAACCACATGAGGGGGACATTATTTGCAGGGATCTACTCGCCAACTGAACAAAATTATAAAAACTATAGAGGGGTCTGCTAGCGCTAGGTCACTGCACCATGGCTTTTGTTCATTTATCACAACCCTTTTAACAGCAAGAAAATTATATATATAAATTGCTATTTAATTCTACTCAAGATGGCATGCTGAATCTATTTTTTTGTACGTTTTTATTTTTCTTCAGATGAATTTGGGAATTGGGGTGGTACATACAATTCAAGGCAGGAATTTGCCATTGGTTTTTAGATGAGACAAAGAAACTTAACATGGCACAGACAGGAGTGAGACTTCAGAATGAGACAGCGAAGCACAAAATAAAAATACAAAATCTTGCTCCCAAATATGGGTGGATAACCAAATTGGGTGAAAATAGGAAAGGGTATTGGTAGATGTCATTTTTCAGTTTAGTCATCTTCTCCTTCTTCATCCTAAATAAAATAAAGGAACAATCATCAACACCATAAAAACAAATCTCACTATTCAATATAGCCAATTAAGAGGAAATTAAGCAATTATCTAGGGCATACCTCCCCCTCGTCTCCATCATCCTCATCTTCCTCTCCATCATCTTCATCACCCTCCTCATCAATGTCCTCAAGACCTTCCTCGTCATCATCATCTTCACCTTCTGCCTCCTCATCATCCATGTCAGGAACCTGCCAATCAAATTAGCCAACATTTTAACTATAAATTCTTCATCTACACAGGAGACTTAATCTCCTGGGTGACATCCAGAGAAGGAATAATAAAGTTGCACAATGGACATAGAAGTCAAAGAGCTGGTAACAAGTCCTATTCAAAGTCAAGAGAACATCGATAACAGGGTGTGCTAGGCATTGGAGACCAGCGTTGGAAAAAGTACCCAACTGTCATACTTGAGTAAAAGTAAAGATATCTTCATAAGAAATGACTCAAGTAAGTAACCCAGTAAAATACTACTTGAGTAAAAGCCTAAAAGTATTTGGTTTTAAATCTACCTAAGTATCAAAAGTAAATGTAATTGCTAAAATATACTTAAGTATGAATCTTTTCAAAATCTATATATTAAAACAAACCAGACAGCACGATTGTTGTTTTTAAAATGTACGGATAGCCAGGGGCACAGTCCAACCCTCACACATAATTTACAAACTAAGCATGTGTTTAGTGAGTCCGCCAGATCAGAGGCAGTAGGGATGACCAGGCATGTTTTCTTGATAAGTGTGTAAATTTGACAATTTTTCTGTCCTGCTAATAAGCATTGGGTGTCAGGGAAAATGTATGGAATAAAAAGTACATAATTTTCTTTAAGAATGTAGTGAAGTAAAAGTTATCAAAAATATAAATAGTAAAGGAATGTACAGATACCACAACAACAAAAAACGACGTAAGTAGTACTTTAAAGTATTTTTACACCACTGTTGGAGACTTACCAGGTAGTACTGCAGGGGGTTTGGCCAGATGTCATCCTTGATGACCTCTCCCAGCTCATCTGCCCCAGCATCTGAGTGATCAGTGAACCAGGTGAAGAAGCTCTCTGGCTCTTCATGCTGCCTCTTCTTGCCGGCTTTATTCTGCGTCTGGCTGGAGCGCTTTGTCAGGTCCTTCAGAGACGTCACAGGGGTAACAAACCAACTTAGGTATTTGTTGTGAAACTGTTAGATATTACTTGTTAGATATTGCTGCATTGTTGGAACTAGAAGCACAAGCATTTCACTACACTCGCAATAACAACAACCAGGCATGAAAACCAAAATTATCTATATACACTGAAGTACAACATTCAGGTTAGGGCTGGGAATTTCCAGGGACTTCATGATACGATATGTATTTTGAAACTAAATTTATTGTGAATAAATACTGCGATTTGATGTTCCAAGCATATTGCCCACTAAAGAGGGAGCACGAACGAGAAAGTGAGTTTTGATCAGTCAGGGTAATAAGTGACAAAAACATGTTGGTTCACTATTTAAAAAGATGGAGAGCAAGCTAGCTATATGATTAAAAAACCCAGAGTTTTGGCATAAGTACAGCCAGCTAACGCTACCCACAGTAGAATTCTACATAGTTTTCACCTGAAATCAATACTTATGACAAAATGTACATGATCCTAAAATAATTTTGCTATATGCAACTGCAGAGATATTTCCCCCTCATATTCAGGTACGTAGTGTTAAAAAAGTCTGGTCAACATACTGGTTTAAGTGCCCTACTCGTTTCTGCCAAATGCTGTGCTTTTAAAGCAGCAATATGTAACTTTTTGGGCAACCAGACCAATTTCACATAGAAATGTGAGTTATTGATCTGTCATTCTCATTGAAAGCTAGTCTAAAAAGCCGTAGATATGTTCTATTTGAGCCATTTCTATGCTACACATTCGTGAGTTTAGTTTTTACGTCTTACTTTGTAGTTGTTTTTTTACACCAGCTGAAAATACACTGTTGGGTTACTGAATATATATTTCACATCATTTTAGATTGTATAATGATTCTCTACACATTACTTGTTTAGTCAAACTAAAATGATTTAGCAACCAGGAAATAGCAGAGCGATTTCCGCATATTGCACATTCAGAGAATCTCCAATATGTCCATGCATGTGAAAAGAGGTGATGTGAAATACCTTTCCTGATTTCCATTTGATTTCTGTTGACTTTGATGATGGGTCTCCACTCTCATTCAGGTGGAACTCTTTGGAAAGGACTTTGTTTTCAAAGTATGGGTTTTCATCAAAATACTAGAAGACAAAATAAATCAATTTAATTAAGCCAATAAATGACATATTGCTGCCATTAATGCAATATCCTATGAATGCAATATGATGGTAACCTTCACGTACAAAATCTATTCTGTAGCCTGACTTGATATCTTCAAATTCTGTAACCTCCACCCTGGTCAGATAGTGAAGTGCCTCCTCATCTTCCTCACCAAGAAGGGCAGAAACTGTAGGGGGAAGAATTAAAACAGTCAGAACGTCTGAGCATTCTAGGTTCCAGTGGTAAAATCCTGTGAGCCTACTAAAGAAACGCACCTTGCGGATGGTTGACGAACGTTGTGACCCAGAAGTTGGGGATTTTGGCGATCAGTTCTGACCTCTTCTGAAAGAACGGCTGACGGAGTTTGTTGTATTTCTGTTCTACCTTCAATATCTCCTCACTCGCCTGCTCATTCAGTCTGTGGAGAAGAGATTGCATATCAGCGTTTTTCCTGGATCAAAAAGGGCTTAGGTGGCGTTTCTCTTCCCGAAAGTTGTGTATATAGATTTTTTTTGCGTTTTACGTGAATTTCCTGAAATTAACAAAATTACTCTATGGAGACAAGAAATGTTTGCCATTTTAACACGAATTTCCTGAAATTCTAAACACTGTGCCATGGAGCTGAGAGAAAATTGTGTAGTTTTAAAGCTAATGTAAACGGAATTGTACATGTTCTGCCATGTAGCTGAGCGAAGTCATTTTAAAAGATAATTTCCTGCAATTCTATGCATTTTGCCATAGCTAATGTTTTTGCTCAAACGTAACAAAATCAATACTGTTAAATGAATTATAGGTCCTTTCTCTTTTCTACATACTTTATATTTGGTTTCAGTCATTTAAGTTTACACCGAAAGAGTTTATAAAAAAAATCGGCATGGCTGATTAATAAGGGGATTTTTGGACGCTGATCATGGCCGATTACATTGCAATCCACAAGGAGACTGTGTGGCAGGCTGACCACCTGTTACGCGAGTGCAGCGTCAAAAGGACCCTGTGGCTGCAAGGAGCCACGGTAAGTTGCTAGCTAGCATTATGTATCATATAAAAAAATCACATAATCACTAGTTAACTACACATGGTTGATGATATTACTAGGTTAACTAGCTTGTCCTGCGTTGCATATAATCAATGCGGTGCCTGTATCATCGAATCACAGCCTACTTCAACTTCGCCAAACAGGTGATGATTTTAAAAAAGCACAATCTTTGCACAAATGTACCTAACCATAAACATCAATGCCTTTCTTAAAATCAATACACAGTAGTATATAAAAAAAACTGCATATTACGTTAAGAAATTCATGTTAGCAGGCAATATTAACTAGGGAAATTGTGTCACTGCTCTTGCTTTCAGCGCAAGCAGAGTCAGGGTATACGTGAAAATTTCTTCATAAAAAAAGAAAGTAATTAATTTTCCAGAATTATGACATAACATTGAAAGTTCTGCTATGTAAAAGCAATATTTAGACTTAGGGTTGCCACCCGTTCGATAAAATACGAAACGGTTCCATATTTCACTGAAATAATAAAACGGTTTATTTTCTAAATGATAGTTTCCGGATTTGACCATATTAATGACCTACAGCTTGTATTTCTGTGTTTATTATATTATAATTAAGTCTGATTTGATAGAGCAGGCCGACTGAGCGGTGTATGGCAGCAGCAAGCTCGTAAGCATTCATTCAAACAGCACTTGCCAGCAGCTCTTAGCAATGCTTGAAGCACAGCGTTGTTTATGACTTCAAGCCTATCAACTCCTGAGATTAGGCTGGCAATACTAAAGTGCCTATAAGAACATCCAATAGACAAAGGTATATGAAATACAAATGGTAGAGAGAGACAGCCGACAAGTCATATTTCCTATAACTACAACCTAAAACGTCTTAATTGGGAATATTGAACCACCAGCTTTCATATGTTCTCATGTTCTGAGCAAGGAACTTAAACGCTAGCTTTTTTACATGGCATATATTGCACTTTTACTTTCTTCTCCAACACGGTTTTGCCTTATTTAAACCAAATTGAACATGTTTCATTATTTATTGAGACTAAATATATTTTATTTATGTATTATATTAAGTTAAAATAAGTGTTCATTCAGTATTGTTGTAATTGTCATTATTACAAATATATACAATTCAGCCGATTAATAAATCGGTATCATCTTTTTTTTGGTCCTCCAATAATCGGTATCTGCGTTGAAAAAGGTCAACCGCAAATATATAGCACATTGTTACACCTTTAAACACAAATGTGTTTAATACTGATACATATGCACTAACTTGAGTGGCTCACCTGTCAATTTCATTTTGAACTTCATCAATGTGTTCAATAGCTTCCTGTTGCTCTTTTTCTGTAATGAGAAATGCAATAATGTCAGAAAATATTGTAGTGACTCTCGGTGCAGTGCATTGGTGATATACATCAACATTAAATAGTAACTACCAAGTTCCTGCACATTTACCTGCCAATAGTCAAAGATGTAGCTATATCCAACAAAGAAAGTTACGAGCTAATGTTCTTGTTTTGAAATTGACCCTGAACTCCCAAGCTTCACTCAGGTCCATGGATGGAAAAGCGTTGCAGGAGTGAGCCGGTAACGATTTGTAGTCTGAATAAAGGGGTGCAAAATGGGCGAAAACATCCATCTTAATCAACAAATTGTTTTTGCCATGCATGACTGAAAGTGTTAGCAACACCTCTGCAACTAACGATTTCAGAGCAGCTTGTAAACGGCGGTTCTTCCTGCTGGCTACAGCGAGGGCCGCGTGGTTTGAATGTGGGAGTCCGCACACTGCACTCTGTGCCTCCTTTTCCCAACACTGACTTACAGCTAGCTAACTAACGTTAGCTGCATTGCATCGAAACTATGCACAAGTTATTTGTTTATAACTAACCCTGCATTGTTGAATCAACGCATGTAATGCTTCCAATGGCATACTTCTCGAAAACAACGGCTCACTAACTATAAGTTAAGCTAGTTAGCCATGTTTCAAATAACACTCTCTCTGGCTAGTTTCATGGCGGATATGCACAACAACAAAGTAACGTTAACAAGGCCACGGTGGTTTCATTCAACATAGAATGCATGACTTTTCAATCAAAAATGCACTGTCTATTATACAAATGGTTGTACAATTGCTTTTACAGTACCAAGGACTAGACTTGCGAAATAAAATACTGAACAGGACATTCAGTGATTAAACAATTAGCTAGGTAACGTTAGCTAGCTAGGTAACGTTAGCTAGCTATGAAGTGTTGCTAACGTAGTTAGCTAACATGGCCTCCATCACCGGTCTAACGTAGTAGAACCTAGAACTACGCACTCACGGCAGACAATAGAGACTGCACCCAGAATCGGGCATATTCATATGGAAAAGCACAAGGACAACACATTACTGGCGGTGAACTCATTTGCATTCAAGTTGTACATTTCAATAGAACTAATAAAGAAAGTGAAAATGGCGGTTAACTGGAGGCCGCCATTCCTTACCGGAGGTCTCGTCCGCGCCGTCATAGTTTGAGTTCAGCTCCTTTTTACTCACTTTTGCCGCCGATGCCGACATGTTTTTCGAAGGCTGTGAATAACAGACTTCGGAAAAGAACACTGAATTCGTTATTTTCTGTTCTCTCCGAACAGGAGATGATTATTTCTACCTACGATTTCGGTGTGCCGTTACAACGTGTGCAGCCCTCCTCTACACAATAAAAAGCGAGTAAGCCAGACACCACGAAGCTCAAGGCAAGCCCACTCACGCGCTCCCTTTCACTACGAACGCGCCTCAGCAAATGGAACCAACCGGGCTCCGCCTCTCGAGGACAAGTCTACTTGCTCGATTCTAGTGTTGCTTTCTGATTGGCGAGGTCGCACACGGGCTGACATATACTAAGGTGATTCGATTAATCTGGCCCGGGCAGGCGTGTTTTACACCGGGTGAAAGTTGATTGCATTCGTTTAGGAACCAGGCATCTAGTTCAAAGCCCGGGCGAGGACGGCTCAAAACAAAAGTGACGTAAAGAGTAGGATTCTGTTTTCACATGCAAAAGTGATTGCTTTTGATAACGCTTTATCTACCTTCCCAATGAAAACTAGTTTGAAAATGCAAACATATTTAATGTCAAATACATGTATGTTTCTGGACGATGCAACAAAAACTGCCTTGTTGACAACATGACCGAGCGGTGCAGATTACTGTTCTATTTGAGAAAGCCACTCCCCCCTCACCGTTTTTGCCCGTTCAAGGCACGGGCCATAAACCGCTGCCCTGCAGGTCAGCATAATCGAATCCCCTCACTAACAAAAAAAGGCGGGATTTTGTTGAAAAAAACATCAACATCTTTGTAACATTTTGTATGTATTTACATAATCATTTTTACACGATCACAGCTAACAGTTTCTTCTCTTTTAAATATATAGTTATTTACTTGCTGTATAGCATTTTCCCTCTCAACTCTACCCTGCTACAAAGGGAAGGTAGGCTACTGCTATTGCAGAAAAAATGTTTGTTATTTTCAGTTTTTTATTTATTTTTATTCACCTTTATTTAACAAGGTAGGCCAGTTGAGAACAAGTTCTCATTTACAACTGCGACCTGGCCAAGATAAAGCAAAGCAGTGCAACAAAAACAACAACACAGAGTTACACAAAAACAAACACAGTCAATAACACAATATAAAAATCTATGTACAGTGTGTGCAAATGTAGAAGAGCAGGGAGGTAAGGCAATAAATAGGCAATAGAGGCGAAATAATGACAAATTAGCATTAACACTGGATTGATAGATGTGCAGATGATGATGATATAGATACTGGGGTACAAAAGAGCAAGAGTATAAAAAACAATATGGGAATGAGGTAGTTGGGTGTGCTATTTACAGATTAGCTGTGTACAGGTACAGTGAGCGGTAAGCTGCTCTGACAGCTGATGCTTAAAGTTAGAGAGGGAGATATAAGACTCCAGCTTCAGTGATTTTTGTAATTCGTTCCAGTCATTGGCAGCAGAGAACTGGAAGGAGAGGCGGCCAAAGGAAGTGTTGGCTTTGGGGATGACAAGTGAAATATACCTGCTGGAGCCCGTGCTACGGGTGGGTGTTGTTATGGTGACCAGGGAGCTAAGATAAGGTGGGGCTTTACCAAGCAAAGACTTATCGATGACCTGGAGCCAGTGGGTTTGGCCACGAATATGTAGTGAGGGACAGCCAACGAGAGCATATAGGTCGCAGTGGTGGGTAATGTATGGGGCTTTGGTGACAAAACGGATGGCACTGTGATAGACTGCATCCAGTTTGCTGAGTAGAGTGTTGGAGGCTATTTTGTAAATTACATCGCCGAAGTCAAGGATCGGTAGGATAGTCAGTTTTACAAGGGCATGTTTGGCAGCATGAGTGAAAGAGGCCTTTTGGATTGGAGATGCGTAATGTGAGTCTGGAAGGAGAGTTTACAGTCTAACCAGACACCTAGGTATTTGTAGTTGTCCACATATTCTAAGTCAGAACTGTCCAGAGTAGTGATGCTAGTCAGGCGGGCGGGTGAGGGCAACAATCCGTTGAAGAGCATGCATTTAGTTTTACAAGCATTTAAAAGCAGTTGGAGGCCACGGAAGGAGTGTATGACATTGAAGCTTGCTTGGAGGTTTGTTAACACAGTGTCCAAAGAAGGGCCAGATGTGTACAGAATGGTGTCGTCTGCGTAGAGGTGGATCAGAGAATCACCAGCAGCAAGAGCGACATCATTGATATATACAGAGAAAAGAGTCGGCCCGAGAATTTAACCCTGTGGAACCCCCATAGAGACTGCCAGAGGTCTGGACAACAGTCCCTCCGGTTTGACACACTGAACTCTATCTGAGAAGTAGTTGGTGAACCAGACAAGGCAGTCATTTGAGAAACCAAGGCTATTGAGTCTGCTGATAAGAATGCGGTGATTGACAGAGTCGAAAGCCTTGGCCAGGTCGATGAAGATGCAGTACTGTCTTTTATCGATGGCGGTTATGATATCGTTTAGGACCTTAAGCGTGGCTGAGGTGCACCCATGACCAGCTTGGAAACCAGATTGCATAGTAGAGAAGGTACGGTGGGATTTAAAATGGTCGGTGATCTGTTTGTTAACTTGGCTTCCAAGATTTTAGAAAGGCAGGGCATGATGGATATAGGTCTATAACAGTTTGGGTCTAGAGTGTCTCCCCCTTTGGGGATCTCAGATGATACGAAAGAGAGGTTGAACAGGCTAGTAATAGGGGTTGCAACAATTTCAGCGGATAATTTTAGAAAGAGAGGGTCCAGATTGTCTAGCCCAGCTGATTTGGCCATGTTTGGGGTAGCCAGGTGGAAAGCATGGCCAGCCGTAGAAAAATGCTTATTGAAATGATTGATTATCGTAGATTTTTACGGTGGCGACAGTGTTTACTAGCCTCAGTGCAGTGGGCAGCTGGGAGGAGGTGCTCTTATTCTCTATAGACTTTACAGTGTCCCAAAACTTTTTGGAATTAGTGCTACAGGATGCACATTTCTGTTTGAAAAAGCTAGCCTTGAAACAGCTAGCTCTAACTGACTGAGTATATTGGTTCCTGACTTCCCTGCCAGCTTGTGATAGCTTTGACGTCATCACTGAGTTCTTAAAAGAACAGGCTTTCTTACACAGCCGCCCCGAATGTCTGCTACAACATTCTAACCAGATAGAAAGTCTGTTCTAGGTGACCAGGTTCTTCTGCATCGTAATCGAGGATGGCTGGGAGCTGCACCAGCCGGGCCACTGGTCGTAGGTAAGTCTAACCCTTAACCTGGATAGCAGCAGTCCAAATACGTCCATCAGCTCCAGGGTAAGTTTGAGTCACCTTCCCGACAGACCAGAGAGCTCGAGGGAGCTGAGTGTTCATGATGAGAACCCACAGGGTTCACAGGAAGTTCGCTTCCATCCTTACCCCACCTCTGTCTTTCCTGTAGACTGGGCAAGTAATAGAGAATGAACTGGGACCAAATGTGATCGGCAAGGACTTGGCTATGCCTCCAGTGGCGTTTCACTAGGATGTTACTGGAGTCATACAAAACCTGAGGAAGAGATGCATCATAGCGTCCCATGAGTAGGAGGCTCGATGTGACGGGATCTGGTTCCGCGACATCGGAGATGTTCCTTCAGGTGGGTGGCCATCACTTTGAAGGGCTCTCGCAGTTCTCTGTCTCTTCCAACGAAGTTCATACCATTGTCCGAAAGAAGCTTAAAAGGCTTGCCTCGAAGTGCAATGAAGCGTCTTAGAGACATCAGGTAGGCCTTGGCATTCAGGCTCTCCAGGAGGTCCAGGTAGGTGCAGCGGCTGGTCATGCATTTGTAGACGATGCCCCATCAGTTTTCGTTGCGACGTCCGATTTTTATGTTGAATGGTCCGGAACAATCCACTCCGGGACAGTAGAAAGGTGGCTTGTACAGTCGCAGAAGAGCAGGAGGTAGGTCTGCCATTTGTATTTGTATTTATTATGGATCTCCATTAGCCAAGGCAGCAGCTATTCTTCCTGTGTTTTGCCAAGATTAAGGCAGTTATACAATTTTAAAAACATTACAATACATTCATAACAAAATTCACAACACACTAAGTGGAACATCAGGTTTTACACGCTATCTTTGGCATTGCAAACAGGTGTGCTGAAACTCCCAGATGGCTTCCCTTCCCCGCAGAATCCAGTATCTATGATGCAGTTCCGCCAGAACCCTCTCTGGGCCGGGATGGAGGAGAGTCTTGTCGAACTCTTGAATGAGTAGCGGATGGAGGAGAGTCTTGTCGAAATCTTGAATGAGTAGCTTGGTCAGCGGATCCAAGACGATGGGGTGCATACCATCCATCTCCAGGTGCTCTGCTCTTCATAGTCTACCGTCAACTCTAAGGAGTCCTGAATCCTTATCATACTGGGGAGACAAGGGACCCAGATGACTGTTAGAAGACCGGTTTGACATGTTGGCCTTGACCTCTTCAGGAAACGATTCCATCTGAGCTTGCTTCAGGAGGAGGTTCTCTATGTAGTCTGCTGCTTCGCTAGGTGAACTGGAGAGTGGATTGGCCGTGCCGTGTAGGGATCTAGTTGTTGCCTTCATGAGGTCTTTCCATGTATCAAACTTGCTGATATCTGGGAGCTGAGGACTAGGACTGACAGACATGTCCGCAGAAGGCTGATTTCTTCAGTTCGCTGTCATCAGGCTCCGGGTAAGCAACAGACATTGAAGGCCACTGATCTGTTGGAGGAACTCAGGGCCTTGGTGCCATCGATCTGGTTGGGCCAGCTCTTTCAAGGTCTTGCCCCGAGTGACGTCATCAGCCAGGTTGTTTGCGATATCCATATACCTCCAGTTGGCTACATCCTTAAGGTTCTGAACCTCTGCAACACAGAGACATATCCTCTCTCTGATGCATAACAGAATATGTGGAGGTCTCTGGTCGACTTTGTATTGTCAGCATATGGTGGTGTATAAGTTCTGGGGAGTTCCATCTGGACAAGGTCAGGAATGTCTTGTTCCCAGACAAGCCATCTGTCCAGCAGGCTCTGAGGTTGAATGGGGTCGTCCCAACCTATCCCTTCCTTCCACAGGTCCTGGATGAGTACCTTGGCTCAGGTTGTGAAAGGCCTAATGGGTCGTATTGATGGGCGAGCATGCTGTAGATATTACTCATTGTAGGTTTGGAGCTCTCCGCAGTGCAGTGCTTGTATCCCAAGGAGTCTCTGAGGCAGTTCCAACGTAGCCCCAGGGTTGGTTCCTGGAGATCCGTGTTACTTTGGGAAAGCCACAGTTCGCTTCTTTCCTATCTTGCCTCGGGCAGTAGGTGCTCGATGACAGCTGGTACATTGCTAGCCCACTGGTGTATCTCAAAGCCTCCAGTATGGAGCCACTGCCGCAGTCCATTAACAATGTTTCTTGCTTCATCGGCAGAGGGTATGCTTCAAAGGCAGTTGTCCACATAGAATGACTCCTCGGCGGGCTTCACAAGTTCTTGGTTGACTCCAATGTTGTCCTGAATGTGTCCTTGCAGAGCGTAGATGGCGCAACAGGGACTACAAGTCGTGCTGAATGGCAAGACCTGCCACTCATAGATGCTTAGTTCTTCAGTTCTATTCATGTTCCGAGGTGAGCTGGGGGTTCATGTTCCGAGGTGAGCCGGGGGATGTCTTTCTCTCTGTGAACGGGGCCGCACGGATGGGTCAGGTGCGTTCGTATGTGTTGGATCCATATCTTCGGGTTGGTAACTCAATCCGGCTTGAAGAACCATGAATTAAAGGATGATGGCTCTGGAATTTTTACACTGATTGAGTAGTAAGTTATGGAGATTGTACTCTTATTAGAGAGACGGTGAGAGAGACAGTTCCTCAGTATGTGGACGATGGTTCTTTAATGTTGATTGGAGATTTACAATGTATGTTTTCTGATATGATCTGTGCTTGAAATCTGTGCTTTTTTTCTCATGCACCATTGACTCAGGAAGATGTGCCCTAGTGGGTGTCAATCCCCTGGACATTCGTGTGGCAGAGTTAAAACACTATGTCCAGAGAGAGACAGAGGTGGTGAAGGTGGCTAGGGATGTGGTGAAGGAGCTTGAGGAGCTGTCATCTCACGGCCAACTGGCCCTGGCTGAGGTGGGCTAGCTTGGTTATTTCTAGAAACACTTTAAAAAAATTTTTTTACTATTCTATTAGAAAACAGTACAAAATTAGTATCAATTCACAGGGACTAAGGAACCTTTCGTAAAATTAGTTTAAGATTGGAAAAACATCATCAGGTTATTGGTTTTTACATTGGAACATTTGTTTTTGTTTCTATGCTATGTGTGTTTGAGGAATTGCATACAGTATATCTCTACCAGACCCGATTCCATGTGTAAGATTTGTCTCAGAGGCTACATCTTCTGCGTCTTTCTCTGGAGTATCGCCTGAGGGAGTCCTCCCAGGAAGCTGTCCAGGAGCCTGTCACCAAAGAGGGGCTCCCTACAGGATCCCCTCCCCCTGGGGGACAATGACAAAGTTGTTTACTCTTCTCCCTTTCCTCCTCAACCTCCTCATCCTTACTGAAGCCAGCCTCCCTAACAGGTAACCACTCTCTTCAAACCTTACAGATATTTTATGTATGTTTATGGATCTGAGGTAAAATCAGAATGATAATATTTATTTTAAGGTCTGTTCTCCTGATAAATGTAACATTTTACAGGCACAATTGAGGTCAGGCTTCTGGGATGTGAGGACTTGCTGAAATCCTTGCCAGGACGAGGCCAAATAACCAGTGCATCTTCTGCTCCGGATAGCCCAACAGATTCCAAAGTTGACAGCCAACCTGATCACACAGAAGACCTCTTCTGTAAGTTCCTGTATAAAGGACCTTAGCCCTACTCATCCTTAGTGCTATATTGAACATCCACTACCTCCTCCTCTCCTGCGGGGAGTGTACTGTGTATGTATGGTATTAAGTGCCCAGAGGGCTTGTGACTTCTTTGTTGAAGCTGTGGTTGTCGTGTTTGAATATCCCAAGTACTGTACCTGTAGAACCAGCTCTTCTACATGTTATTGTAGTCAAGGAAATACAGGACAGTAATATCTGACTTTGTGTCTGGCAGTGGAGATGAGTGCAGTGTTGAAACTGGATAACAGAATGGTGGGTTGCACCCACTGCAAACCCCTGAACAAGCAGGCCTGGAGACAAAGCTTCAGCATCCAACTGGAGCGGGCAAGTAGTGTCAATAGAGTGGGTGATTGATATTCTCATTGAAGTGGAAAGGGTGACTAGTAGAGCTAGTTCTTATACAGAACACCAGGAGGAGCCATTGTACTGCCCCTACCTGGTTGTATGGGAACTCAAAGGAATGTGTTGTACATAGTCTGAACATGTCTATATTGGTAAAAAGTCATATTAATTCTCAGTTGTGAGATTATAAATATATTTCATATTTGGACCCCCAGTCTCGGGAGCTGGGGATTGGGCTCTTCTGGCAAAAATGGAGGGCGACGTATGCAGTCAAGTACCTGCGCCTGGAAGAGTTCCTGGACAACCAACAACATTTTCTGTGTTTGTGCCTGGAGCCCCAGGGTACACTGTTCACTGAGGTGTGATTTGTTTATAGTTCCGAATATGAGATGGCATAGCCACAGTGCGGCCTATCAATCAGATATCCATATGTAACACACTACTTGTTATTTTTCTGGTGGCTTTGCAGATTAATTTAGTCAAACCTGTTATTGAGCGCCAACCCAATGAAAGGTGGATTTTCTCAAAAGAGAAAGTTACTCTATGTCACCTGCCTTGGTCCTTTAGTCACAGATCGAATAGGCCTACTCCTGTTACTGTTGATGATAGGTACAGTATATTGGGTTGATGGATTGAACTCAGCGTTCTTTTCCCTCCACTCAGGGAAGAACTTCCTACGTGTTGCCCAGATGAACAGGAACTTTGCTACATGGGGCCATCTGATGATGAGTGTCCTGCCTCAATGCAGTTCCTTCACCACTTTGAGTCTGTTTACTTCCTCTGATGTTGTGGTCAACCCGCCACTTTCCACCAATAAGGCCACTCTCAACCCCCTTTCTGCCAGGGTGAGAGAAAGCACAGTGCTGCCCATGGAAACACAATACAGACAATGTGTGCATTAAGAACATCAATTGTAAAACAGGTATTGTGTGTTGTGTATTTATAAGAATATTTGGTTATGGGACTATATGTAATATTACTTTCACTGCATGATTTCCCTGACTATATACATGACCATCACTGTGTTTCTCTTGATCTGCAGTGACGTGCCGGTGATTAGGCTGAACATAAGTGAAGAGCAGTAATCTAAAACGTCTAGCACTGACCAGGGAAGATGCATCCCCAACATGATCTCAACAGCACAGAAAACACCACAAATTCCTACTCTGACAGAAAAAGTGGTGAACACCTTTATCAGCTCCACCGAACAGAAAACTGTGGTAGTCAAATGTCATTTTGGTAAAGTCATGTGCATAGAGTCCTTTAGAAGACTTTGATGAAATGTTATTCAAATGAATGACTGGTTTTGTGGAAATTCTTACATAGGGACACTCAGTCAATCTTAAACCAATTGTTTATTGATTTAAGATTGTTTATTGTTTATTGTCAGTGCGCTGGAGAGGGTCCAACAAACTTAATGCACCATAGTGAATGTCTGTCAGGAGCTCTGCTGGTGCAGTCCCAGCGGTTGTCTTATACAGTGGGGCAAAAAAGTATTTAGTCAGCCACCAATTGTGCAAGTTCTCCCACTTAAAAAGATGAGAGAGGCCTGTAATTTTCATCATAGGTACACTTCAACCATGACAGACAAAATTAGATTTTTTTTCTCCAGAAAATCACATTGTAGGATTTTTAATGAATTTATTTGCAAATTATGGTGGAAAATAAGTATTTGGTCACCTACAAACAAGCAAGATTTCTGGCTCTCACAGACCTGTAACTTCTTCTTTAAGAGGCTCCTCTGTCCTCCACTCGTTACCTGTATTAATGGCACCTGTTTGAACTTGTTATCAGTATAAAAGACACCTGTCCACAACCTCAAACAGTCACACTCCAAACTCCACTATGGCCAAGACCAAAGAGCTGTCAAAGGACACCAGAAACAAAATTGTAGACCTGCACCAGGCTGGGAAGACTGAATCTGCAATAGGTAAGCAGCTTGGTTTGAAGAAATCAACTGTGGGAGCAATTATTAGGAAATGGAAGACATACAAGATCACTGATAATCTCCCTCGATCTGGGGCTCCACGCAAGATCTCACCCCGTGGGGTCAAAATGATCACAAGAACGGTGAGCAAAAATCCCAGAACCACACGGGGGGACCTATTGAATGACCTGCAGAGAGCTGGGACCAAAGTAACAAAGCCTACCATCAGTAACACACTACGCCGCCAGGGACTCAAATCCTGCAGTGCCAGACGTGTCCCCCTGCTTAAGCCAGTACATGTCCAGGCCCATCTGAAGTTTGCTAGAGAGCATTTGGATGATCCAGAAGAAGATTGGGAGAATGTCATATGGTCAGATGAAACCAAAATAGAACTTTTGGTAAAAACTCAACTCGTCGTGTTTGGAGGACAAAGAATGCTGAGTTGCATCCAAAGAACACCATACCTACTGTGAAGCATGGGGGTGGAAACATCATGCTTTGGGGCTGTTTTTCTGCAAAGGGACCAGGACGACTGATCCGTGTAAAGGAAAGAATGAATGGGGCCATGTATCGTGAGATTTTGAGTGAAAACCTCCTTCCATCAGCAAGGGCATTGAAGATGAAACGTGGCTGAGTCTTTCAGCGTGACAATGATCCCAAACACACCGCCCGGGCAACGAAAGAGTGGCTTCGTAAGAAGCATTTCAAGGTCCTGGAGTGGCCTAGCCAGTCTCCAGATCTCAACCCCATAGAAAATCTTTGGAGGGAGTTGAAAGTCCGTGTTGCCCAGCAACAGCCCCAAAACATCACTGCTCTAGAGGAGATCTGCATGGAGGAATGGGCCAAAATACCAGCAACAGTGTGTGAAAACCTCGTGAAGACTTACAGAAAACGTTTGACCTCTGTCATTGCCAACAAAGGGTATATAACAAAGTATTGAGATAAACTTTTGTTATTGACCAAATACTTATTTTCCACCATAATTTGCAAATAAATTCATAAAAAATCCTACAATGTGATTTTCTGGATTTTTTCCCCTCATGTTGTCTGTCATAGTTGAAGTGTACCTATGATGAAAATTACAGCCCTCTCTCATCTTTTTAAGTGGGAGAACTTGCACAATTGGTGGATGACTAAATACTTTTTTGCCCCACTGTATATGGCTATACACAGACAAGTCATATTTGCATAATTTAGCTTAATTAATTCATCATTACTGTTTTGTTTCATTCATGTGACATACCAATACTGGTTCATAACATGTGACAGACCAATACTTCACGAGGCTTCTTCTCTCTAAACTGAGACCTTGAAACGGAGATATCTTTCGTTCTGAAAACAAGGTCTGGGTGTACTGCCAAATTGCAGCTACTGTTAGTAAGGATTTGTTCAGTCAGTCACTTGCATGAACACAAAAATTGGTTTATAGTAAAGCACAAACATAGAACATAGAAATTGGTAAATAGAAAAGCACAAGTATGACATTTCCATCACACTGGCCTTGGTGTCCATGGTTCTAGCTTTGTAGCATATCTGTCTGCCCCTTTTCAGCCCTCCATTGAAAACTACACAACAGAGAGAGCAAGGATGCAGATGGAAGATTTCAAATGTATCTCTGTCCTGGGAAGGGGACACTTTGGAAAGGTCCAGTGTTTTTTGCCAACACAACATGATGTTAGAGTATTATATGATTTTGTAATAGCCCACTGCACCATGTACTCCAATATTCACCCTATCCAGGTACTTCTAGCTGACTTTAAGAAGACAGGAAAACTCTACGTCTTCAAAGCCTTGAAGAAGAGTGACATTGTGACCTGTGATGAAGAAGACAGGTTAGTGTTCTTTAAGAATAGGAGACATAATGATACAGTATACCATACAATGGATAGGCTTGCTCACTTAACACAAATACAGTAGTACAGTAGTGATACCCACAGATAATAACTTATTTACAGTAAGAAATGCTCTCTCTGATGGCTTGACAGCCTTATGTGTGAGAGGAGGATCTTCGAGATAATCAACGCGTCGAGGCACCCTTTTCTGGTCAACCTGCACGGCTGCTTCCAGACCAGTGAGCATGCGTGTTTTGTCATGGAGTACTCACCAGGGGGTCATGATCCATATCCATAATAACGCCTTCTCTGAGGTGCAAACCAGGTGAGTTGTACCTTACACACGTAACAGTGCAAATTTGGATTGTCATGACTTCTCTTAGATTTTCTTGACTTTTCTTTAGGTTACAGGTTCTACTCAGCCTGTGTTTTGCTGGGTCTAGAGTTCCTGCATCTGAATAAGATAGTTTATCGGTAAGTCGTGTCTGAGTCATTTGACTCACGGGTGTTATAAACCAGCCCTAAATACAGCTATAGCTTGCATCTGCAGCTTATTTAAATTGGATGTGTTTTACACAGGAATTTGAAGTTGGACAACTTGCTGATAGACGCAGACGGATTTGTTAAAATCACAGACTTTGGACTTTGTAAAGAAGGTAAATTATGGTTTATCGTATCTCAGACAGAGTATGTGGGTATGTGTGGAAATTACATATTACAAACTGTATGTGTGTGTGTGTGTGTGTGTGCTCTATCTGCTGTTGACCTGGCAGGGATGGGGCATGGCGACCGGAGGTCAACATTCTGTGGAACTCCAGAGTTCCTGGGCCCAGATTCGCAAAACCTTCTTCAGAAGAAATGTCTTCTTAACTGCCATTTTAGACTTATGAAGAAAGTTAAGCAAAGTTGATATTCCTCATAAAGGTTGTTATTGGAAATGTTCTTGCGCTATTTCTTATGTTTCTCCTTAAGCAAAAAGTTAAGAACAAATTTGATTATTTTAAATAAGGTTTTTGAATTTGTTCTTAATTCTAAGATAGCTGAACCCTTGTCTTAAACTCAGGGTAGTGAGAGAATACGCTCATGAAAGCAATTGAAAGCAATTCACTCACAAACTTCATCTGAAAGCTTCAGTATTGATTATTTTAAACCCAATAATATGTTTTAGAACTAGTCTCTGAAGGAAATATGCTAACATGATTGCCATTGCTAGCTAGATAGCTAAATCAGTTGCCTAGCAACACACATCTTAAGAAGATTCGGAATAAGATATTTGAGAAGTTTGTAAGAAAATCATTGAATCTTAAGATATTGTTGAGGAATTGCACTTACGAACTATCTTATGAACTTCTTATTTTTTTTCTTAAGAAGCTTCTTAAGTAATTGCGTAAGAAGTGTTTTGTGAATTTGGGCCCTGGCGCCTGAGGTGCTTACTGAAGATAACTGCACACGAATGCACTCCCTAAAACACAGACAGACTAAACAGTTTGTCACAAACAAGCAACACAAACATAGACATATGCATACAAACACACAATAACACACACACTTTACACATGTACACATGGATTTTGTGTTATAGATATGTAGTAGTAGAGTAGAGGTATGAGGGGGCACACTTAATATGTTGTGAAATCTGTTGTGAATGTATTGTAATGTTTTTAAAATGTATAACTGCCTTAATTTTGCTGGACCCCAGGAAGAGTAATGGGGATCCATAATAAATACAAATGAATAACCACAAATACACAGATATGTAATGTTATATAGTTTCAATGACTGGCCATAAAACAGAATAAAGCCTTCCCTCTATCACTCTTTTGCCAGTCTCCATTCCCAGGAGAAGATGAAGAGGAGGTGCATGGCAGCATAGTTAATGATGATGTTCATTATCCTGGATGCCTCTCTCCAGACTCCATCTCCATCACTCAAAAGGTAACCACCCTCCTTTCTCTTCTCATTTTGTCTCTCATATTTGTATATATTTGGAAACCGTTCAGAAAGAGTTTTGTTATGAAGATACCAGCGTTTGTTTTGAACCCTCAACCTGTCTGTACATGCAGCTTCTTAAGAGGAATACAGAGAAAAAACTGGGAGCCGGAGAGGGGGACGCAAATGAAGTGAAGGGCGAGCAATTTTTCAAGCTAGTTTAGTTCAAGTCATTTTCAATCAATGCTTTTAGATATACACTACTGTTCAAAATTGTTTATCATATCTCAGACAGAGCATCCCGGAGTTGCGTCTTCACTGTTGACGTTGAGGCTGGTGTTTTGCGGGTACTATTTAATGAAGCTGCCAGTTGAGGACTTGTGAGGCATCTGTTTCTCAAACTATACACTCTAATGTACTTGTTCTCTTGCTCAGTTGTGCACCAGGGCCTCCCACTACTCTTTCTATTCTGGTTAGAGCCAGTTTGTGCTGTTCTGTGAAGGGAGTAGTACACAGCGCTGTACGAGATCTTCAGTTTCTTGGCAATTTCTCGCATAGAATAGCCTTCATTTCTCAGAACAAGAACAGACTGACGAGTTTCAGAAGAAAGTTCTTTGTTTCTGGCCATTCTGTAATCGAACCCACAAATGCTGATGCTCTAAATACGCAACTAGTCTAAAGAAGGCCACTTTTATTGCTTCTTTAATCAGCACAACAGTTTTCAGCTGTGCTAACATAATTGCAAAAGTGTTTTCTAATGATCAATTAGCCTTTTAAAATGATAAACTTCGATTAGCTAACACAACGTGCAATTGGAACACAAGAGTGATGATTGCTGATAATGGGCCTCTGTACGCCTATGTAGATATTCCATTAAAAATCAGCCGTTTCCAGCTACAATAGTCATTTACAACATTAACAATGTCTACACTGTATTCCTGATCAATTTGATGTTATTTTAATGGACAAAAAATGTGCTTTTCTTTCAATAACAAGGACATTTTTAAGTGACACAACTTTTGAACGGTAGTGTAGATGCATCAACCGTATCTTTGAGATGCTTGTGGGAGAATAAGTTATATTTTGTAACTTAACCCATATGTACCATATCTATTTTTCCTGACAAAAATCACGGAGTCTGTGGACGTCAGTAACTTTGATAGCGAGTTCACGACTCTCCAGCCAACCCTGGCACCTCCTCCCGTGTCCTGCAGCCTCTCCCCTGAGCAGCAGGATGCTTTCACAGACTGACTTCTCAGCTCTGCATGGATGAAGCAGTCAGAGACAGAGGGTTGCATCCAGGTCATGAAACGGTTGCATGAACAGTTTCCTAGCACAACCTTGACTGACATTAACTGAATGCATGACACCCTAATGGTACATAGATGAGGCAGACTGTCATCAAAGTCAACATCAACAAACCCAAATAAGCAGGATAAATGAATGCAACCCTGGTATTGTTGTGCCATGAATGAGTCTGACGTCCTGGGGCCTGTTGCACAAAACTAGGATAAGGGATTAAGCCAGGATATCTTGGTGATCCTGGCTCAATTGATCCGTAATCCGGTTGCACTAAAGATGGATAGGGGGCAGGAGGATATGTTATGGTATAAATTACCATGGAGATTTATTCTGTGGAGCTAGCCTGCTCCAGACCAGGCTAAATTCCAGGATCTATTTAATCTCATCCCTAATGTCAGTCAGCAGTCACCACAAATGGAAACCAATAGTTATTTCACTGCTCACTATACATTGTTATCACATATAACTAGACCCACTGTTATTATTTAAACGTTTGTGATCATTAATTTCAATGATTTTGGATAAAAAATGATTTTTAGATGATGTTGCTATCATTAGATAATTTACAGTTTCCCATAGACTATAAGGCTATATATAAAATGATAGAATATTAGGGCCACAGAGGGGAAAAAAACACAAGTCATAATATTGTAACCAGTTGTTTTAAAGGAGGACAGTTGTTAAAATGACAGATGTGGGGCATTTCGTGAAATTGTACTTCAGTATGGTTTCATAAACAAAGACATGCTGATGTGCCAGAATATTAAGTATCACATTGTCATAAGTATCAAAACTGTAAAAACAATATGTAGCTTTTCTGCAGAAAGAACCAGCCTCATAAATTTATGACTTTATCCTTTTTCTTCAGTGTGGCCCTAGTACTCTGTCATATAAACAAATACACATTCCATATGAATATAAAAACACAATGTGTAACATTATGTTCCTTTATTGAATAAGGACAAAACAAAGCAGGTAAACCATCAGCTCCTTTCGAAACTGAAGTCACAGTGACTCTACAAGATGGAAAGCACAGAATCCAAGCATATTATACAAAATGATACATACACATTCAAAGGTCTGTATATAACACACCCTGCATGTCTGCACACTAAAATAAATGCAGGACAAATCCATACACATCAACTGAACAGACAAATGAATGGATGCAGTAGCCTCCCTGCAGCCTTGTATTACACACAGTATACCGCACAAACATCATAAGAGGCCAAATTCGTCAAAAAACGAACCCAAAAAAACTCAAATTCCTCTGCCACCGCAGGACATATTTAACCAAAATTGAAAGCACACATACTAACTAAAATAATTCAACACATATTGGTCCCTCAGCAGCCGACCACTGTCGTCATCAGGGAAGATTGCCGGATTGTCCCAGTCCATGGCTGGTGGCACTCTGGGGGCCCTCTCCTTCCTCAGGCAGGCCACATTGTGGAGGACAGCACAAGCCACAGTAATATCACATGCCCTAACAGGGCTGACCCTTAATTTGTGAAGGCAGTGAAAGCGTGCCTTCAGGAGGCCAAAGGTCATTTCAACTCTGGCCCTGGTCCTGGCATGGGCATGGTTGTAGGCCTGCTGTGCTTCCTGGGGGTCTGTGAAAGGTGTCAGGAGAAAAGGCTGGCAGCCATACCCCCTGTCTCCCAGCAACACACCAGAGAATTCACCTGTCAACACAAAATCTCATCATTACTACCTCATAAACACAGTGATATTCTTGACACAGCCATGATGGTTATAAATAGGGGTTGTGTGGCTTACCTTGTGATAGGCACTGATAGATTTCAGAGGCCCGAAAGATTCTGGAGTCATGGACTGAGCCAGGCCATTTTGCCACAACATTGCTGATCACACAGTCAGCATTGCAGACCATCTGAAATCATAAGATGAGGAATATTACACCAATCAATGCACATCACTGGCAATGCAGAGTGTTCGTCAATGGACAATATCAAAAAGTTATGTTCACCTGAACATTATTGCTGTGAAAGGATTTCCTATTCACAAAATCGGCCTCATGGGCACCTGAGGGGGCTTTTATCCTTATGTGTGTGCAGTCCACTGCACCAATGACATTGGGGAAACCTGTCACACAAAGTAATGAGTATCCTACTATGTGTTAACAGTTGTCCTGTAATTTGTAGATCCACTTACCTGCAATCCTATAGAACTCCTCTTTGATGTCACAGAGTCTTCTGTGGCCAGGGAAGGAGATGAAGACATCTGCTAATGCTTTGATAGCCAGACACACACTCCTTATTGTGCGGCAAATTGTGGCCTTGTTCAGCTGTTCTGCATCCCCCACTGAGTACAGGAAGGCTCCACTAGCAAAAAAGCGCAAGGCCACACAAACCATTTGCTCCACACTCAGTGCATGGCTCCGTGCAGTGCGGTGCTTAATCCTGGGACCCAGTAGTCTGCATAGATACCTGATGCCATCTGCAGAAAACCTGTATCTTTCATATAGATGGTCATCAGGGAAGGCCAGTGGGTCCAACCGGTCCCTGAAGACCCTTTCTCGCCTGAAGGCTCTCCTCAGCACAAGTGCTTCTTCATCCACCACATCTCGCACGAATGGGCATGCCATTGTCAGAGCAGAAAGGAACACACAATTTTGGGCCTTCATATAGGCTAGTGGCCACACCTGGTGCTGGGGGGGTGGGCAAAAGAGGGCGATGCCTTATAACGATGACTTGGTTGTACTGATTGCTGGGAAAATAAAAAAAACCTTAGAAAGATGCCACCGTCCTGTGTGCTCACAATAAGAGCTCATATGTCATGGCTCACTTGACTTTACGAGAATATACCTAATTTTTATTTTGAGCTGTGTCATCTTCTTGGAGCTGGGGGAGGAAAGAAAAATAATGATTAATACATTTGTGTTACAGTTAGCATACAGTGTACATTGAAGGCATATCTCACCTCCCTCTCAAGTTTTTTTATTTCAAGGTCCAGTTTCCTAATTGTCCTCTTTTTTATTTCGGACTCCAGTGCAAGATTTTCCATCTTTTTCTTCTTGTACTGAATGTCTATGTCTGCCAGTTCTATTTGGCGCCGGAGGTGGTTGCCATACAACTTTCTGATAGCTTGTGAGCTCTGTGAACACAATACAATTAGCGCAGCTGGAATTTGGCAGGATGTGGTGTCCTTTTATTAATACGCACTATGTTGCCAGGCTGGTTTTCCCACTGTATAGCATCTGGGTCCTGTAAAATAAATTAGATTTTTTGATTTTGATGAGGACTCCTCACCATTGTAGAGTAAATAGTACTTTCACAGTCTTAACATGATACCTCATGCCTTCTGGAATCCAGAGAGATGGTCTCCTCCTCATCATCGTCTCCATCATGTGCTGTTGCTGCTGCACTGGGGCCTTCACCCTATCACATTTAATCGGATTCATATTGAAGCTAGTAGACAAGACATGCCAGGCCTACAGTATGCCTTTGATGGAGTACTCACTGGATCAGCATCGTCTGGTGCTTGTGCTGGTGGCTCTAACAGGAACACAGTGCTGCCAGACACTGCAAGGCAATAGGTAAACCAAAGTCAGACAGTCCAAATTGATTCAATATGAATGTGGTTGTATCCCATGTAGAGATGGAAGGACATACCTTGAATGAAGCGGGTGGCATCTTGGGAGGAACCTATGCTCGTCTCTTTCCCCCCAGGGATCCCCTCTAAGACGGGCCTGCCTTTATTTAGCTCCAAGGCCATGTCCTCTGCTGGGGTAAGGTCAGCCTTTGGTGACCCACCACCCGTGCCTTGTCTGTGGGTATTCTTTTTCACTGCTAAAACAGTACAGACAATGTGTGAGCAGGCACCTTCTGGGTACAATATATGCTTGTGCTTTGTTAAATATTAGTCAGGGACCATACCATTCTGCAGAATGTTCTTGTATTTGATTTTGACCTGCTGCCATGTCCGTTTTGGCCCGTTCATGTTTAATCTACACACACACACACACACACACACACACACACACACACACACACACACACACACACACACACACACACACACACACACACATTTAATGGAGTCACACTGCAAAAAATTACTTGGTATTTTTGTCTTGTTTTCAGTAAAAATATCAAAAAATGTATCATAGCTTTATACAGTGTGATGGAGTTACTTTACACAATTTCACTCATATCTGCAGTGCATTTCAATTAAAAATTTAACCGTTTCATAATTACAGTACAACTGCATTTTTGGAGATGTGAATTAAATATTTGAATTGTAATTGTGATGTTTCAGCGGAGCGGTGAGTGTGTAATTGTGCACTACTTACGCATTCAGGCGGTCTGCAATACTTTGACACGCTTTTTCTCTTTGCTTTATCACTGTGGCGGTGTTGCCTTTCTTCTTAATTATATATTTTACCTCCTCGTATGCCTCCATGAGGATTTGTGCTTCCGACGGTGAAAAGTACGCGGCTCTAGTTGCCATGGTAAATCAGTTAATCTGTGATCTGTGGCGGGGTCTATTTGAGTGAGCCGTGAGCGCGCACCTATCCAGGATTGGTTTCACCTGGCTTAATGAATCCGTGTCTGCTCATCCTGGCTTGGTCTTTGTGCAACCAATTAAGCCTGGACGCACATGTTTTGGCTTCATTGAGCTCAGCTGAGTCATTTATCCCGGATGTCTTAATTCTACTTTTGTGCAACAGGCCCCTGGTTCTATGACTGTTTCATTGTTTATAGTACCCAGTGAAATCCAAAAATGAACACTACTGTGTAATGCTCTTTTGAATGGATTTCACTCAAATGAAAATGGCTGCCATCTACAAAACATAAAGGAATTTGATGAGAGGTCTATGGGGACAGAATTTGGCATGCTTTGTGGCCTTTGCTTATTTTGCTATTATAATGGGGACCACTCTGTCCCCATCTGAGCGTCCAAGATGGCTTAGCAGTTCAGACGTCATTTCTGTTTCGTATTGTCGTGTCCTGTATATATATATATTTACACCTTTCTTCGCATATCTTTTATATATTTTATTATCCAAGAACTCAACTACAAAAGCTTCCCTGCAAAAGCTTTCCTGCAACCCGCTTCACCAATTACAAAAAAGTATTATTTACCTCAAATCTGAAAAACCACCGTGGAAGCTAGCCAGGGGCTAATTCAGAAGCTAGCCAGAAAGCTAACCAGAAGCTATCCGATAGCTAGCCAGAAGCTAATCTGTAGCTGCCCAGAAATTAGCCGGTCTGCTGGCTAGCGTTTGGTGTTTCAGCTGCCCACGTTTTGTGGTCATCAGCTATTCCTTTAGCTCGATAATCTACCGGCACTTTTGTGCAACGCGACTCGGACCGGAGCATTCCGGGACTTTTTTTTTCTCTCTCAGTTTCCCCGGATTTCAGCCGCAGACTCTGGACATTTGCAGCTAGCTAGCTGCAAACCGTGTGACTACTGGCTTACGTCGATCCCGGAGCAAACTCAAATCATTCCGGAGCTAGCCAGCTGAGGAGTTCCATCAGCCATTCCTGGGCTACAGCCACCTATCCGGACCCGTTTTTTTGTTGTTTTGTTGTTGCTGCAGATACGGAGCCCCACCGGGCCTTCACGACTGACTGCCGACGTTATCTGCCCGAGGGAGTTATCCAACTGGCACCTCCGTCCCGACGTTACCTGAACGCTCATCTGGGGCCCGCTAACCGTTAGCTGTCTTATCGGCTGCTATCTGAATAAGTATATCGGACAATTATTATTATTATTATTTTTTTTTTTTTTTTTTCTTGGGTCACTATATCTATTTTGCCAATTTGGATTGATCCCCTCTACCACACGGAACCCCACTAACCTACCGACGGAAACGCACGAGGTATCTACAAACAGACTTCCATACTATGCTATCTTGCTACCGATAGCCATCTACCCGGCCAGCTGTCTGGATCGCCGTGACCCCAACCAACCTCTACTCACTGGACCCTTATTGATCACTCGATTAAGCATGCCTCTCCTTAATGTAAATATGCCTTGTCCATTGCTGTTCTGGTTAGTGTTTATTGGCTTATTTCACTGTAGGGCCTCTAGCCCTGACCACTATACCATATCCAACCTCACAGTTCCACCACCCACATATGCGATGACATCACCTGGTTTCAATGATGTTTCTAGAGACAATATCTCTCTCATCATCACTCAATACCTAGGTTTACCTCCACTGTATTCACATCCTACCATACCTTTGTCTGTACATTATTCCTTTAAGCTATTTTATCGCCCCCAGAAACTTCCTTTTACTCTCTGCTCTAGAAGTTCTAGACGACCAATTCTCATAGCTTTTAGCCGTACCCTTATCCTACTCCTCCTCTGTTCCTCTGGTGATGTAGAGGTGAATCCAGGCCCTGCAGTACCTAGCTCCACTCCTATTCCCCAGGCGCTCTCTTTTGATGACTTCTGTAACCGTAATAGCCTTGGCTTCATGCATGTTAACATTAGAAGCCTCCTCCCTAAGTTTGTTTTGTTCACTGCTTTAGCACACTCTGCCAACCCGGATGTTTTAGCCGTGTCTGAATCCTGGCTTAGAAAGACCACCAAAAATTCTGACATTTTCATCCCCAACTACAAGATTTTCAGACAAGATAGAATGGCCAAAGGGGGCGGTGTTGCAATCTATTGCAAAGATTGCCTGCAGAGTTCTGTTTTACTATCCAGGTCTGTTCCCAAACAATTTGAACTTCTACTTTTAAAAATCCACCTCTCTAAAAACAAGTCTCTCACCGTTGCCGCCTGCTATAGACCACCCTCTGCCCCCAGCTGTGCTCTGGACACTATATGTGAACTGATTGCCCCCCATCTATCTTCAGAGCTCGTGCTGCTAGGCGACCTAAATTTTAACATGCTTAACACCCCAGCCACCCTACAATCTAAGCTTGATGCCCTCAATCTCACACAAATTATCAATGAACCTACCAGGTACCACCCCAATTCCGTAAACACGGGTACCCTCATAGATATCATCCTAACTAACTTGCCCTCCAAATACACCTCTGCTGTTTTCAACCAAGATCTCAGCGATCACTGCCTCATTGCCTGCATCCGTAATGGGTCAGCGGTCAAACGACCTCCACTCATCACTGTCAAACGCTCCCTGAAACACTTCAGCGAGCAGGCCTTTCTAATCGACCTGGCCGAGGTATCCTGTAAGGATATTGATCTCATCCCGTCAGTAGAGGATGCCTGGACATTTTTTTAAAATGCCTTCCTCACCATCTTGAATAAGCATGCCCCATTCAAGAAATTTAGAACCAGGAACAGATATAGCCTTTGGTTCTCTCCTGACCTGACTGCCCTTAACCAACAGAAAAACATCCTATGGCGTTCTGCATTAGCATCGAACAGCCCCCGTGATATGCAACTTTTCAGGGAAGCTAGAAACCAGTATACACAAGCAGTTAGAAAAGCCAAGGCTAGCTTTTTCAAGCAGAAATTTGCTTCCTGCAACACAAATTCAAAAAAGTTCTGGGACACTGTAAAGTCCATGGAGAATAAGAACACCTCCTCCCAGCTTCCAACTGCTCTGAAGATAGGAAACACTGTCACCACCGACAAATCCACTATAATTGAGAATTTCAATAAGCATTTTTCTACGGCTGGCCATGCTTTCCACCTGGCTACCCCTACCCCGGACAACAGCACTGCCCTCCCCTCTGCTACTCGCCCAAGCCTTCCCCATTTCTCTTTCTCCCAAATACAGTCAGCTGATGTTCTAAAAGAGCTGCAAAATCTGGACCCTTACAAATCAGCCGGGCTAGATAATCTGGACCCTTTCTTTCTAAAACTATCTGCTGAAATTGTTGCCACCCCTATTACTAGCCTTTTCAACCTCTCTTTCGTGTCGTCTGAGATTCCCAAAGATTGGAAAGCAGCTGCGGTTATCCCCCTCTTCAAAGGGGGGGACACTCTTGACCCTAACAGCTACAGACCTATATCTATCCTACCCTGCCTTTCTAAGGTCTTCGAAAGCCAAGTCAACAAACAGATTACCGACCATTTCGAATCCCACCATACCTTCTCCGCTATGCAATCTGGTTTCAGAGCTGGTCATGGGTGCACCTCAGCCACGCTCAAGGTCATAAACGATATCTTAACCGCCATCGATAGGAAACAATACTGTGCAGCCGTATTCATTGACCTGGCCAAGGCTTTTGACTCTGTCAATCACCACATCCTCATCGGCAGACTCGACAGCCTTGGTTTCTCTAATGATTGCCTCGCCTGGTTCACCAACTACTTCTCTGATCGAGTTCAGTGTGTCAAATCGGAGGGTCTGTTGTCCGGGCCTCTGGCAGTCTCCATGGGGGTGCCACAGGGTTCAATTCTTGGACCGACTCTCTTCTCTGCATACATCAATGATGTCGCTCTTGCTGCTGGTGATTCTCTGATCCACCTCTACGCAGACGACACTATTCTGTATACTTCTGGCCCTTCTTTTGACACTGTGTTAACAACCCTCCAGGCGAGCTTCAATGCCATACAACTCTCCTTCCGTGGCCTCCAATTGCTCTTAAATACAAGTAAAACTAAATGCATGCTCTTCAACCGATCGCTGCCTGCACCTGCCCGCCTGTCCAACATCACTACTCTGGACGGCTCTGACCTAGAATATGTGGACAACTACAAATACCTAGGTGTCTGGTTAGACTGTAAACTCTCCTTCCAGACTCACATCAAACATCTCCAATCCAAAGTTAAATCTAGAATTGGCTTCCTATTCCGCAACAAAGCATCCTTCACTCATGCTGCCAAACATACCCTTGTAAAACTGACCATCCTACCAATCCTCGACTTCGGTGATGTCATTTACAAAATAGCCTCCAAAACCCTACTCAATAAATTGGATGCAGTCTATCACAGTGCCATCCGTTTTGTCACCAAAGCCCCATATACTACCCACCACTGCGACCTGTACACTCTCGTTGGCTGGCCCTCGCTTCATACTCGTCGCCAAACCCACTGGTTCCAGGTCATCTACAAGACCCTGCTAGGTAAAGTCCCCCCTTATCTCAGCTCGCTGGTCACCATAGCAACACCTACCTGTAGCACGCGCTCCAGCAGGTTTATCTCTCTGGTCACCCCCAAAACCAATTCTTCCTTTGGCCGCCTCTCCTTCCAGTTCTCTGCTGCCAATGACTGGAACGAACTACAAAAATCTCTGAAACTGGAAACACTTATCTCCCTCACTAGCTTTAAGCACCAGCTGTCAGAGCAGCTCATAGATTACTGCACCTGTACATAGCCCATCTATAATTTAGCCCAAACAACTACCTCTTTACCTACTGTATTTATTTATTTATTTTGCTCCTTTGCACCCCATTATTTCTGTCTCTACTTTGCGCTTTCTTCCACTGCAAACCAACCATTCCAGTGTTTTTAGTTTTATTTTACTTGCTGTGTTGTATTTACTTCGCCACCATGGCCTTTTTATATTTTTTATTTATTTATACATATATTTGTTTGCCTTCACCTCCCTTATCTCACCTCACTTGCTCACATTGTATATAGACTTATTTTTTTTCACTGTATCATTGACTATATGTTTGTTTTACTCCATGTGTAACTATGTGTTGTTGTATGTGTCGAACTGCTTTGCTTTATCTTGGCCAGGTCGCAATTGTAAATGAGAACGTGTTCTCAATTTGCCTACCTGGTTAAATAAAGGTTAAATAAAAAAAATAAAAAAATCAGAAAGATACACGCTGCTGTTTCTATGCTTCACTGTGAGAGGCTTTGCCCACTGCCTGACTGAGCAAATGAAAAAGGCTGTTTATTCTTGTTACAATACGTCCTTTTCAAAAAATAAATTGCGTCTTTAGATGAAAAATGCCATGTTCTCATACAATGGCAAGAAAAAGTATGTGAACCCTTTGGAATTTGCTGGATTTCTGCATACATTTTACATACAATTTGATCTGATCTTCATCTAAGTCACAACATTAGACAAACACAGTCTGCTTAAACTAATGACACACAAACAATTATAATTTTTCATGTCTATATTGAATACATCATTTAAACATTCACAGTGTAGGTTGGAAAAAGTATGTGAACCCCTAGGCTAATGACTTCTCCAAAAGATAATTGGAGTCAGGAGTCAACTAACCTGGAGTCGAATCAATGAGACGAGATTGGAGATTTTGGTTAGAGCTGCCCCGCCCCATAAAAAACACTCATAAAATTTGAGTTTGCTATTCACAAGAAGCATTGCCTGATGTGAACCATGCCTCGAACAAAAGAGAACTCAGAAGATCTAAGATTAAGAATTGTTGCCTTGCATAAAGCTGGATATTACAAATAAATTAAACAAATTGGCAGATTAATCGGTATCGGTGTAACGTTCGTTCTCCTCCTCGTCTGAGGAGGAGCATGGATCGGACCAAAACGCAGCTTGGGTAGAATACATGTTTGATTTATTAACGAAAGACGAAGACGGAAAAACTCTTAACAAACTACAAAACAATAAACGACGTAAACAGACCTGAACATGAGAACTTACAGACAACGAAGAACGCACGAACAGGAACAAACTAACAAACGAAACAGTCCCGTGTGGCACAAACACTGACACAGGAACAGGAACAATCACCCACAAACAAACAGTGTGAACAGCCTACCTTAATATGGTTCTCAATCAGAGGAAACGTAAAACACCTGCCCCTGATTGAGAACCATATCAGGCTAATTGAAAAGAACCCAACATAGAAACACATAACATAGAATGCCCACCCAGCTCACGCCCTGACCATACTAAACAAAGACAAAATAAAGGAAATAAGGTCAGGAACGTGACAATCGGCTTATTTTGGTCCTCCAATAATCGGTATCGGCATTGAAAAATCATAATCGGTCGACCTCTACTCTGTAGTACATCTGGTAGCAGAACATGAACTGGGACATGAACTCCCAGGCGTTGGAGTTGATGGAGATCAGATAGAGGTGGCAGCCCAGGAGCAGGACCACCACCAAGTACAACACACAGCGCCGCCAGCAGAAACCCATTCACATTGAGCCACAGTTTCCAAGTGGCGGCTGAATGGAAACCTGACCTGAAAGACAAAACATCTGTCATTTAACAGTACATCAAATTATATTTACAGCAATAATACAACAAGGGAACCATTGTGTATGTTGGACCAAAAGCATTTCAACACATCTCAGGTTAAATCACCCACACTCACCATGCAATCTGATGGGCCCAGAGTAGAGCAAGCAGCTGCACAGCCAGATAGATGATGAACCTGCGGTAGTTCCTCTCACCCACACAATTCTCTATCCATGGACAGTGATGGTCAAACCCCCATATACAGTGTTTACAGGTCTGGCAGTACCTAGCTCTCATGGGCTGCTGCTTGAGACCAAGGGGAGAGAAGAAGCCATACATACTAACAACAACATAACACACACCCAATATGTTATTTAATCTGTGATCTAAGATTGTGGTAATGTAAGTATATAAGTTATTCCCCATGTAATGATCTAACTGCAATTGGATGGTAATCTACCCGCTGTCCTACCTGTTAGTAAAAAGGAGCCACACCGGCAAAGACAAGGAGTGGGGTTTTGAGGTATCATCTCCAATTCTTCACTTGAGCCCTGAGCACACTAACACATTCAAGGGCAACGATAATGTAATAGCAGAAAGGAATACATATTATAAGAAGGGTTTTTGGGTGGTTGGTTGAGGATATTGCTCACCTTGACACAGAGTGAACAAAGCCCAGGTGCATCAGAGAGAGTGTAATACAGCATCACTGACAGCAGGACCAGCAAGGAAAACACCACATGCTGCATAAACTCTCCACTCTCCTCTTGTCTTCGCATATCTTAACAGGCGAGATATAAATTCACCAAAACACCACAGAAATCCAACACAGCAACAAGTGGAAGGTTGTTAAAATTGCTATTGTATTCACTTTGGCTAAATTATAAGGCTGGCTAGCCTGCAAGCTATCACTAGCTTGTATTGTTGTCATAATGTGACAGTCTCCCAGTCGGTCTTGCCTGGCATGCTAACGTTAGCTAGCTAGCTAAATGGCAAATTAAATTGTTTCGTCTCAAAGAGTAATTTACCAGTGTCCTGTAAGAATAGTATCAGTGTGATAACCCATGTTAGGATGACATGTACGGTCCTAATTAGCCAACCAAATCGAAACACGTTTTTAAACATCATGGCACAATCGAAGTCGAACACTAGCTAACTAACTTTAGCTAGCAAAGTTATTCGTCTTCGATGAGGTTTAACGGCGGTTGGCATCCAATAAATGTTGCCTTACTGCCACCAACTAGACTGGGGTATTAACCCATAATACTTTGCATGGAAAAAGGGGAAAGTAAAAAAATAAAAAAACAAAATCAAATCTAACGCTACACTCATAAAAATAAAAATAAACACCACCCTATTCCACCATTTAAACCGGCCTGAGAGGACTGGACTCCACTAGTCAACACACCCTGTAACTCTTGACACCAAGTCTCGTACACCCAAATACTTTTCTGCAGCTGCCACCACAACTTCTATTTTCTGCAACTTGACGTTCCATCTCTGCGGTACAGTTGATAACCATTACTATAAACTAGGGCTGACCCCAATTTAGTCAACTGGTCGATTGTTTGGTTGTTAGGCTGTTGGTCTACCAAGATTGTTTTATGCTCCCATCTCAGGAACTAATCCATTGCAGAGGCCTAGACTAAAAGATCGATCTGCTTTCATGAAAATGTGGTCAGAAGCTGCATATGGAGGATGTAACGCAATTGCAGAGTCTTCAGACGCATGCAGAGGCCAATTCGAGCTCCGTGCCACATCGTCATGTGCCTCCCACAAAATGTAACAATGCAGAGGGCTCTGTATAGCTCCACATTGACATGATTGGTTGGCGGTAGAAAACACAAACTCACTTCCTTGGCAACAGCTCTGCACTGCTCCGGGAAGCGCAAGACTTATAAATGCCCTAACTTCTGCTGAGGCCATATCACTGTAAATGCTGCATGGCCAATGCAGACGTCAGATAGACCATGCGCTCAAATCAAATGTATTTAAATGTATTTATATAGCCCTTCTTACATCAGCTGATATATCAAAGTGCTGTACAGAAACCCAGCCTAAAACCCCAAACAGCAAGCAATGCAGGTGTAGAAGCACGGTGGCTAGGAAAAACTCCCTAGAAAGGCCAAAACCTAGGAAGAAACCTACAGAGGAACCAGGCTATGAGGGGTGGCCAGTCCTCTTCTGGCTGTGCCGGGTGGAGATTATAACAGAACATGGCCAAGATGAGAACATGGCCAAGATGCACAATGCAGTTCTCTCCAGAATGCACTCTCTCCTGACAATTTGTGCACATTCATTGTTTCATAACTTCATTGTGTGAGTTGTTTGGGTTTGATTGTTAGTGTATATCAATTCCCCATTACATATATCACCAGCAGTATATTTACCGTTAATTCCTAATCTACAATGTTTGTTACTTTGGTTATGGTCATTTCTGTTAATGCATTCAATATTATTATTCCAGGCTTCCAGTTATTGTTGGAATAGAAACATTGTTTGCAAACCTATGCTACACTTGTGAGAAACAAGTTTTGGTTTATTTCATTTAATTTGAGTTTTGTCAATTTAGTTGGAGCGCTCCTGTCAATGTTGAGTAAGGACACACACACATAGAAGTAGGTTTATAGGCTACCTGGCCTGCGTGCAAATGTAGGCATATAAATGTTCTCATTTGGGGATCTGATAGTATTTCTGATTGGCTTAATGCACCACCACTAATGACCTGTGGAGCTTCTCAAAGTAATGTTTTCTTCACCTCAAACAACAAGCAAACAAAGTCTGTTTTTACATCCATTGAGAATTACAATAGTTCCTCGTTAACCACTCAGCGTGATTGGGGAAAATGTCATGCTCTGATTCAGTGAAAACGTCACAAAATAGGCCTACCTGATTACTTCTTATCAGTGCTTGACCTGGACTGAAATAGGTTCCGGTATTCATTTTGGGTGCTGGTACTGTTTATTTTTAGGTGCAAAGGAGTGCCACAATACTTTTGAGCTAATATTCTATAAGAGGAACAGGAGCTCAAGCAGTAGAACATTTTAGGTGCTGGTACTCAGCTCCGGTGAGCTCCTGCCCAAGTCAAGCAAATGCTTATCCCTTGTGCAAATAGCCTACAGCTGTGTCTGTTCGGAGTTCACTGGTGCTGGAAACCCTGAGGGCCCAGAATATTTTGTACAATGTTGCAAGTTCACTAGTGCAAGCTTCAGGCAAGACCCACATTAATAGTTGATAGAATGTTTCAAGTTATTTGCAAACAGGCCATATGTAGCCAATGCGATTTATTGGATATTTATACCTGCAGGCTGCAATGTTTTTATTTGTTGGCTTTATGTAGGCTATTTTTACATAGTTGGCAATAACAATAGAATTAACTTTTAGACTTGTATCATTTTCATTTAGACTTGGATAGAATTTTGATTAACCACATGAAATTGACAGAGATACGAAGACGTTATTATAAATTAAATTGTTTCACAAAAATGTGCATAGGAAAACCATAACTTCACGGAAATCGGTAGAAATTGTAAGATAAATTGGCATTCCACATGAGAAAGGTTGCCGATTCCTCCTGTAGCCTATTACCGGAAACTTCAGGAGAGTAAAGGCAGAATCTGTGAAAGCCAGCAGGAGCGGGAGGAGAATAGCTGGGTCATCTTACTGAAGACTGAAGCATATATCACTTGTTGGCCTATCCCTCTGTGCTGGAACAGATCTACTACTCATGAGAATCCTCTCAGGATCCTTCCCCCTTGACCCATCTTCCTCTAATTTCTTCACGGTTTCAGCATATGACATCATATGCACTACTCTAACCCTGGTAACCTCAACCTGCCTCTCTCTCACCGTCACTTCTGACCCCCAGCCCCATGGGCACTCCTACAACTAACACATACCGCTTCTTTCCCAAATACTACACAATCTTTCTCATGCCCTTCTGCACACTTCTCACACCTAGGAACCTCTGTGCTCCTGTAACAGATGTTAATAGCACTCTCCTTGCGTTGTGTTTAGTTCAAATAAATCACCCTAGCCAGTGGTTCCAGTTGAGCGTTATTTATTATGTGATTAAATAGGAAACAGCATGTTAGTTGTGCAGGGCTTAATGATGTTGATGGCTGTCGATGGTAAAATACCTTGCATCACATTTTCATACTGGGGAGACCTGACGTTCGCGATATTCCCCTATCTACAAGCGGGGCCAATAACAACATGCCTTATTGTCATCGGAATTGAACCAATCAATAAGAGTGCTTGAACATTAAATACACATTTCTTCAGAGGCAAGTGGAAACATAACTAACCCTGTTACATTCTGCCCTGCTGAATTCCACTTGCATACTATAAAGAAATAAAAACAAAATGAGGTATGCAATACACATATAACTCAGCAAAAAAGAAACGTCCTCTCACTGTCAACTGCGTTTATTTTCAGCAAACTTAACATGTGTAAATATTTGTATGAACATAACAAGATTCAACAACTGAGACATAAACTGAACAAGTTCCACAGACATGTGACTAACAAAAATGGAATAATGTGTCCCTGAACAAAGAGGGGGGGGGTTAAAAGTAACAGTCAGTATCTGGTGTGACCACCAGCTGCATTAAGTACTACAGTGCATCTCCTCATGGACTGCACCAGATTTGCCAGTTCTTGCTGTGAGATGTTACCCCACTCTTCCATGTCACGAACCGGCTCGAAGCCCGTAACAAAAAGGGAGACAACGTGGAGATAAGGAATAACAAAATATCTTTATTAACTAAGGTAACCTATATACAAATAAACAATAGTGTGTCTGCATGGAGAGAGTCTCCCAATGAATGTGGAAGAGGTCCATTTATCCTGGGACACACCCGGGCCCAAGTGTTTCCCATGTCACTGACGACCCTCCCGGCTCCGCCCACCGGCATCCTAATAAGGAAACAGGAGCAAAAGAGAGAATACGGCAGACAGAGTGGGAGGGTCGTCACCCCCCCCCCCCATAAAACCGGGGACCAACAAGGACCCCAGAACAACGCACCAGCCGCTGCGTTCCAAATTGATGAGGGGTTACGTGTTTACACTTCCACTTGCCCCAGCCAACCTCCTCCTCACCAGACCCCAGCAACCTTTGTGCACAGGAAGCAACGTTTAAGAGGAAAGAAGAAAACGAGACCAGGAGGGAACAGACAGGAGAGATAGAACATGGAAATACCAAACAATGGTCAGTCACGTGGACATTCAGGAACAGGGCGCACGAGAGAGTGCGTCAGAAATGATGTTATCAGTCCCCCGGATGTGCCGCACATCGAGATGGAACGCTTGTAAAAATAAAGACCATCTCATTATCCTCTGATTAGGACACATCATGGACCTCAAAAAGGTAAGAGGGTTATGGTCGATGTAAACCACAAGAGGTACTACTCCCGACCCGACATACACTTCGAAGTGTTGTAGCGCCCATTTGAGTGCTAGCGCTTCTTTTTCAATGACCGAGTAGTTCAACTGATAATGGTTAAACCTTTTGGACAAGAAACTAACAGGCCTCTCAACCCCAGACACATCTGCTTGCAGCAAAACTGCACTTGCCCCCACATGACTAGCATCCACCTGCAAGGTAAATGACAAATCCACGCGAGGCGCAGCCAGCACCGGAGTTGAGGTAAGCAACCTCTTTGCATCTTCAAAAGCCTGTTTACAACGAGAAGATCATACGTAAAGAGCCTTAGCTCTCAGCAAATCTGTCAAGGGAGCGACCACAGTAGAGAAGTTCCTACAAAAACTATGGTAATAACCAATCATTCCCAAGAAACGCATCAGTTCCATTTTAGTAGTTGGTGGTGGAAAAGCATCAATATCTACCACTTTAGACCGAACAGGACGCACTTCACCCTGCCCAACCACCTTTTCAAGGTATGTAACGGTCGCCTGAGCAAACTCACATTTAGCCAGATTGATCGTGAGGCGACCCGCAGCTAGGCGGTAGAACAAGGCTTGAATACGGGACAGATGTTCCTCCCAAGTATCTGCATATATCACTACATCGTCCAGATAAACAGCGCACCCGGCCAGACTGGCGACAACCCTGTTCATAAGTCGACTGAAAAGTGGCAGGTGCATTACGCAGTCCGAAACTCATAACCAAATACGAGTACAGACCAGAGGGTGTAATAAAGGCAGAGATTTCACGTGCCCTACTCGTCAGTGGCACCTGCCAATAGCCCTTTAACAGGTCAAATTTACTCACAAACTTAGCTGCGCCGACTTGATCAACGCAGTCCTCCATCCAAGGAAGAGGAAATTAATCTGGCTTGGTGACACTGTTTACCTTACGGTAGTCCATACAAAATCTGTATTGTCCTATCCAGTTTACTGACCAAAATACAGGGAGAAGCCCAACTGGAGAAAGAAGGCTCTGCTATCTTACTCTCCAGCATGTACCTGACCTCAGCATCCAGACAACGCATTTTCTCTGAAGAAACTCTATAGAACCGCTGACGAATGGGGTCAGCATCTCCAATGTCAATATCATGTTCTATTAAGTTTGTACGTGTAGGTGTATCAGAAAACAAACATGGAAATCTCCGAATCAGACCAACCATCTCTTTCCGCCCATCAACAGGTAGATGAGCGAGAAGGCTGTCTAAAATATCCAGTGTCTCTGAATTTTTCAATCGTCGGGACCAGGAACATCTTCCTCCTCATGCACGGACCTAGCATGACAAGAACCCAGGGAAATAACGGTATCAGCCAAAAGAACAGGTCAGAGGAACGTTTATAATAGGGTTTTAACAAATTTATATAGCACAGTTGGTGTGCTTTTCTCCGTTCTGAAGTGGCAACTAGATAGTTTTGCTCAGTGTACTGGCGCACCACCATATATGGACCTTGAAACTTGGCTTGAAAAGGAGAACCAACAATTGGCAGCAGAGCAAAAACCTGGTCACCTGGACTAAAGTGACAAGGCTCAGTTCGCCGATCAAATATGCCCTTCATCTTCTCCTGTGAAGATGATAGCTTCTCTTTAGCCATTTCACCAGCGGTGTACAGGCGCCGGAAATCACACACATACGATAAGAGGGACTAAGGGGCCTTCCAGTCATCCTGGAGAACAGATAGAAGTCCACGCACCCTATGACCAAACACAAGGTAATTTGGACTGAAACCTGTGCTCTCCTGTGAAACCTCCCTAGCGGCTAAGAGTAACCAAGGCAACCCCTCCTCCCAATCCTTATCCATCTCAGTACAATAAGCTCTCAACAAAGACTTAAGTGTTTGATGGTAACATTCCAGTGCTCCTTGACTTTGCGCGTGATAGGCGCTAGACAAATTGTGTTTAATATGGAGCTGTTGGAGAACCAGACCAAACCGATTAGAGGTGAAATTAGATCCTTGATCACTCTGAATGATCTTAGGGATTCCAAACAGTGAGAAAACTGAGTAAAAGCTTTTAACAGACTTAGTCGTGATAGACCGGAGAGGATAGGCAGCAGGAAACCTAGTGGTCTGACATCACAGTGAACAGGTAACTACTACCCTTTTTAGAATGAGGCAGAGGACCAACACAGTCAATAATCAGATACTCAAAAGGTTGGCTGAGTACAGGAATAGGAAACAGTAGTATCGGCTTAATAGCAGGTGTGACAAGTTTTGATGAACTCAGAAACATCCCTCTTTAACCTAGGCCAAAAGAAATGTCTTAATATGCGATTGTAGGATTTCCTCACACCCATATGTCCAGCAATGTCGTTGTGGGAAGTTGTCAACACCAACTGACGAAGCTTAACTGGTACAACAAAATGACTAATCACCTCCCCCAGAAACCAACTACCATGAGACACCCACTTTCTCATCAAGACATCCTCTTGGAGAAAATAGCCATGGGCGACATCTCCCATTTGGTCACGCAACTCTTCTAATGTGGGGTCAGTCCGTTGTGCATTGATTAGATCGGAGCGGGATACAGATAACAGGGAAAGCAGTGACAGACTTCTTTGAGGTATTCTCGTTAGTCGGCGCAGTGGCCAGTTCGCCACGGCTCATAAAACGCGTCACTGCACACACAGAGAACACCTCTGGGAAACTCTGCGCACTCTCATCAGGAATCCCTACAAATGACGGCTTAGTGGAAACCACTAGAGATGGAAACATGACAGGTCACACACGCTCACCAGCCAAGTTATTCCCAAGGATAACGTTGATACCCTCAATAGGCAACGAAGGACACACCCCCACAACAACCTCACCTTTCACCAGTCCACACTCCAACATCAGTTTATGCAATGGAACTGACAGTGTTCAAACCTATTCCCCTAATTAGAACACTATTCCCCGAATCAGTCTCAGCAGAGAAGGGTAACAGACTCCAACACAAATGATTCAGAGGCACCTGTGTCTCTCAGGATCTTCACTGGCACTAGGTCCTTACTTCCTAACATAGACACAAAACCCTCCGTAATGAAAGGTAAATAGTCTGGGTCAATATGGACTTTCACATGCCCCTGGGCCTGAGACAATGTGTCAGGAGTGAACTGATGTGAAACAGGCGCAGCTAACGCCGTAGGTTTAGATTTAACGCAAGCACATGTACTGAATTTACCCCTAGCCCTGAGAAACGGACATTCATTTTTCCAATGACCTGAACCTTGACAGTAGTGACACTCTTGACTAAAGTCAGCTTTATCACGGGAGTCAGGCTCAACCCTAGTTGAATGAAACTCTGCCCGTGAACCAAAGTATCTTGGTGAGCGAGGCCCAAATCTCTCCGAACGCCCCCACTCACTCCGAATACGGGGCTCTGCAACGACACTTTTGTGAGTCAAAACATACTCATTCGCCAAAACCGCAGCTTCAGCGACAGTCTTTACTTTTCGTTCGTTAATGTACGTGGCTATACGATCAGGAATTGTGTCCTTAAATTGCTCTAACAATCAGATCACACAGCCCTTGGAAAGTCATAACTGCAGAGGCGGAACACCAGCGATTAAACTGAAGATAATTCTCGCGCAAACTCAACATGAGTCTGTTTATCATCCCTTTTTAAAGTTATAAATCGTTGGCGGTAAGCCTCAGGAACCAATTCGTAAATCTGTAACAGCCATTTTAACCCCTGACACTACACTAAGAGCTGAATATGCTTCCTGCACTTTACCAGTCAGCACACACTGCAACATTAAAGTGCAGTCAGATTCAGGCCAACTCCTAGCATCAGCAACACGCTCAAACAACAAAAAGAATGTATCAGGGTCCTTTTCATTAAATTGAGGTTCCCAACAATATCAAATGTGTCCGGGGCACGACCAAAAGAGGAACGACCCCTAGGTAAATCTGGGTCACCTTCCCAGCGCAAACTCTCCCCTGAGAGCTTTCCTTCCCTAACCAACTCTAGCCGCTCTTGTTGCAGCTTGATTTTAGCACGCTCCATATCCTGTTTAAATGCCAATTCCTTTTCATATTTTAACCGATCAGCATGCTCCAAATCCTGTTTAAATGCCAATTATTTTTCATACTTTACACAATCATGCTCTAGCTTCTCACGATCATGCTCTAGCTGTAACAGAAGCAGTAATTTCTGCTGTTCAAAAAGAAGACCACTAGGACTAACTGATGGAGCGGCCATTGTAACGTTACGGGGAGACGGTGAGTCCTCAGCAGAGGCTGCCCCAGTGGTAACTTCAAGAATATCACTCTCCATCAGATTGGCCTTCAATATCAACCTAATATAATTTTAGACGTTTATCACTAATTTCAACCTTATAGTGTTGAGAAACTTTCAACAGCTGTTCTTTAGCACATAATTCTAACAGTTCCTCTGATGGAAAGCGAATGAACTCATCTACGTAAGACGCCATAGTCCCAAAAAAATCTCGCTCTTCCCCTCTGCTGAGCACACCAGACCACAACCAGAGAAATGACAATCACACTGGGCACCACAGGAGAGAGATGAGATATATATGGAATTTCCCCAAAACCAACAGTAACTCAACCCTACTCTTCGTGTGGATTTGCAGTGGGTAATTACGCACTGTAGCCCGCTGGCAAGGAAATAAACCCCGCAGCACTCTGGCAGGTTTCCCCAAGCCACGGATGTGCCCCCGAGACAACTGCTCAGTCCACAGACACCACACACAAAAATAACAAAATAACCATGTCCAACGTATTCCAAAGTGAAACACATCGCTAAGACTAAGAGGGAAAATCTATAGCTCCGGGTAGCTAGTGTCACTACCCTACCCAAATTTCCTACTGAGGTACACAGCCGATTGTACTCACCTCCTCGCAACGATGTCCCAACAGCGAGTAGAGCAAGATTTTCCAGCCTGGGCATGGGCCTGGAAACGAACCAATGTACGCTCTCCAACACAGCACACAACTATCCACCACAGTGGCAAGTTTACCAAACAAAAGGCAATCAATACTGGGCCTACCAAACTCAAAAACTGTAACAAAAGATGCAAACAAAGCACCGACAGAACTTAACATTAACTCCACGTTTTCTCCCAAACACAACACACATACTAGAAAGCCAAATGACACTAGTATTAGTCCTTCATAATGCAACAATGTGCTATACGCCAAAATGTCTAGGAACCAACCTTATGATCCCGGACGAGCCCCCACTTGTCACGAACCGGCTCGAAGCCCGTAACAAAAAGGGAGACAACGTGGAGATAGTTAATAAATATATTTTGTTTTTCGTTAAGGTAACCTATATACAAATAAACAATAGTGTGTCTGCATGGAGAGAGTCTCCCAATGAATGTGGAAGAGGTCCATTTATCCTGGGACACACCCGGGCCCAGGTGTTTCCCATGTCGCTGACGACCCTCCCGGCTCTGCCCACCGGCATCCTAATAAGGAAACAAGAGCAAAAGAGAGAATACAGCAGACAGAGTGGGAGGGTCGTCACATCCACCAAAGCACCTGTAAGTTCCCGGACATTTCTGGAGAGAATGGCCCTAGCCCTCACCCTCCGATCCAAAAGGTCCCAGACGTGCTCAATGGGATTGAGATCTGGGCTCTTCGCTGGCCATGGCAGAACACTGACATTCCTGTCTTGAAGGAAATCACGCACAGAACGAGCAGTATGGCTGGTGGCATTGTCATGCTGGAGGGTCATGTCAGGATGAGCCTGCAGGAAGGGTACCGCATGAGGGTGGAGGATGTTTTCCCTGTAACGCATAGCGTTGAGATTGCCTGCAATGACAACAAGCTCAGTCCGATGATGCTGTGACACACCGCCCTAGACCATGACGGACCCTCGACCTCCAAATCGATACCGCTCCAGAGTACAGGCCTTGGTGTAACGCTCATTCCTTCGACGATAAACACGAATCCGACCATCACCCCTGGTGAGACAAAACCGCGACTCGTCAGTGAAGAGCACTTTTTGCCAGTCCTGTCTGGTCCAGCAACGGTGGGTTTGTGCCCATAGGTGCCGTTGTTGCCGGTGAAGTCTGGTGAGGACCTGCATTACAACGGGGTACAAGCCCTCAGTCCAGCCTCGGACAGTCTGAGCACTGATGGGGGGGGATTGTGCGTTCCTGGTGTAACTCGGGCAGTTGTTGTTGCCATCCTGTACCTGTCCCGCAGGTGTGATGTTCGGATGTACCAATCCGGTGCAGGTGTTGTTACACGTGGTCTGCCACTGCGAGAACGATCAGCTGTCCGTCCTGTCTCCCTGTAACGCTGTCTTAGGCTTCTCACAGTACAGACATTGTAATTTATTGCCCTGGCCACGTCTGCAGTCCTCATGCCTCCTTGCAGCATGCCTAAGGCACATTCACGCAGATGAGCAGGGACCCTAGGCATCTTTCTTTTGGTATTTTTCAGAGTCAGTTGAAAGGCCTCTTTAGTGTCCAAAGTTTTCATAACTGTGATCTTAATTGCCTACCTTCTGTAAGCTGTTAGTGTCTTAACGACCGTTCCACAGATGCATGTTCATTAATTGTTTAGGGTTCACTGAAAAAGCATGGGAAACAGTGTTTAAACCCTTTACAATGAAGATCTGTGAAGTTATTTGGATTTTTACGAATTATCTTTGAAAGACAGGGTCCTGAAAAAGGGACAATTCTTTTTTTGCTGAGATATATATATATATATATATAACCAAATATTCTAGTGCAAAGACTATTCTCTAAAGAGAATTAGGGGAATTTAAAGAACCTGTAGGAAAACATGCCTGTTACATGTTCAGTACACTCAGTGACAATAAGAACCTCAGACAGAAAAACCTTGGCCTACTTGACCCCTGACCCATTACCTCCATGGGGTCTCTTGAAGGTAAAACCAAAAAATGGGCTAAAGATCTGGAAATCTACAGGCCAACTTGGATTCTAATCCTACACTCACACAGGTATTCCAATGAACTCTGTATGAAAAACCCTGTCAGCATAGTCTCTATGAGTCTCACTGGGCGTTTCCTAACCCAACCAGCCGCTGACCTGACAGGCCTAACTGAGTTATCATTACGGTTAAGCTGTTTAACTACAACCACCATTGGTGGGTAACTGTCCACAGTCAGTGGATAGTCAAGGTCAAAGGTTATGTGACGGTTGCTGGAGCTTGTGCTATCAGTGGCATCTTCAGAATGCCTTTCTTCTTCAGAGGGTTCGGACATTTCTTCTCTAAAGGTTAGCTCTGACACACTTGCGCCACCAGTGGCACCCTCAGAATGTGGTGAGTTCTGAGGTTCCCTCGCCAGTGGCCCATCTTCCAGCACATCTGGGGTCTCTTCTTCAGAGGGGTCTGACTGTGTTTCACCAGAGGTCTGCTCGGATACCCACACACTAGTCCTCTCACCCAAGTCCATTTCTGGTATATCATGGATGAGGCCGCCATCTCTTCACTCTGATCCTCACTGTCTCCCGTATTAGGTGTCTCCAAGGAAGTGTCAGGGAGAGGCAAGAGGTTTACAGGCATTATCAGATTACGGTGGACTGTTTTCTCCTGGCTAGTCGACATGTTCTGTATCTTGAAGATGTGGATGTCACTATTCTTCTCCGTAAAAATATAGAGGTTGTTCTCCCAACGATCAGCCAGCTTCCTCTTTCCAAGTTCACCCTTACTCGCCAGCAGCACCCGATCACTGACCTCCACAGGAGCTCCTCTGATCTTCCTGTTGTAGAGGCCTGCATGCCTCTTCAGCTGTTTGGTTGCCGACACCTGTACTGTCTCCATGGCCTCCCTCAGGTCTCTCGTTAGGGACTTGACGTACTCGTCATAGTCTACAACCTCTGAGTCTTGCAGCATGGTACCAAACAGCATCTTGACAGGCAGACATGAGGTTCTCCCAAACATCAACTGGAATGGGGCGTGGCCCGTGGTTGCATGGACTGTACAGTTGTAGGCGAAGGTCAACGACTTCTGCTTCGCTCTCGTAGGTAAGGCCCTGATCATGTTTCCCAGCATTTTGTTGAACCTTTCAACTCCCCCTTTCCCCATCGGATAGTAGGGAGTCATGTGCGATTTCTGGACTCCTGCAGCACTTAAAAACTCAGCAATCAATTTACTTTCGAAGTTGGTCCCTTGGTCGGAGTGGATACGAGGAAAACCAAAACACACAGAAGATGTTGTTCCACAGCTGAAGGGCCACTGCTTTAGCTGATTGGTTCGAACACAAGAAGGCATGGGCCATCTTAGTAAAATGGTCAGTAACGACCAGAACATCCAAGGACTTGATGTTGGAGTCTTCAGCAGACCAGAAGTCCACACACACCAACTCGAGGGACTCAGTCACGATGATGTTCTACAATGGAGCTCTGGTCTCTTGCTCGGGGGCCTTACTGAACACACACCCCTTGAAGCTCTTGATGTACTCTCTCACATCAGACTCCAGACTATGCCAGAAGAACCTCTTGTCTCGTCAGGTACAACGTCCGCTGTTGCCCCTGATGACCGGCTTCATCGTGGACACCCTTCCAGACTGTCGCCCTTATGGAGGTGGGTACTACATATTGGTATGTCTTCTTTGACAGTGAACTTTTGGTAACACGATATAGTACACACATTTTCAGAGTGAGCTTCTCCCAGGTCTTCAGAATCTGCAGCCTCGATTGGTTCATGGCCACGTTCCCTCCTAGAGGTCTCCAGCCCATGTCCACGTAGAAGACAACTATGGCTAGTGTGTCATCTTGACGCTGCTTTGATATCAGGTCATCATAGGATAGCACTCACATCTGACATCTCAGATGGCACCAGTGACTGAGTGAGCTGAGGCAGTAGCAGTGCACAGTCCTGTAGACCAGCCTTCCCTTGCGACTTCAGGACTGCTGACACCGCTTCCTTTGACAGAGAACCAGGAGAGGGATAGGAGGTAGTTTGGCAGCTCATTACAATTTCACAGGAATCTGCCTCAATTGACGGTGAGCAGCTCTCGAGGTCAAATGGGTGGTTCGACCAGTGGAACACATCTTGCACCTTCTCAGCATGTACTCCCACAGCTTCTTCCAGCAACGCCTTGTATGGAACCCTTGTGATGCGGTGGAGAGCGCTCTGCTGCACAAATGGCTGTTTACTGAGTGCCACAGCAATAAAATTATTGGAGCCAGGGATGTTCTTGATGTCCAACTCGAATGGAGCGAGCTTAGCAACCCATCTCTCTTCAGATGTCCAATTTGGGCTGGGAAAGGATTACGTTAATGGGTTGTTGTCTGTCCATACAGTAAAATACTTGCCCCTTAGCCAATGACTAAACCTCTTACAGACAGCCCAGCATAAAGCAAAAAACTCTAACCTATGGGCAGGATACTTTGACTGTGCACAAGTAAGTGATTTGCTAGCGAATACTACCAGTCTGGCTGCAGACCCTTCCTCTGGCACCTGGGAGAGGACAGCCATTACTAGATGCATCTACAGACCACAAAGAAAGGTCTACTAAAGTCAGGGTGGGCTAGCATGACCTGATCGAGGAGAGCTTGTTTCAACTGACTGAAGGCTTGTTTGCACTCACCAGTCCAGTCTGCTGCAAGTTTCCTATTGATAGGAGAATTTTGTTCTCCAGGTACATAACACAATTTCATTATATTACTCAGTCTGCAAACCAGAATTTGTAAGATCCTGGTCGAATGAAACAGACGGAGGCCCAGCTAAAATAGATAGTCAAAAAGGTTTATTCACGGGAACGTTCTAAAATCAAGAATAGAAAACAATACATTTTATACTGACTTCTCACGCCCACACATACACACAAACAGACGCACACACATACACACAAACAGACGCACACACGTCCTGCTACCCAGCCGACAGAGATTAGTGACCTTGTACTTGACACGTACTCCCTGTTCTCTCCCAAATCTCTAGTCAGGTCGGCACCAAGCTCAGACAGTCTGTGTTTAAAATACCATAAAGACATATTGTCTTTACCCTAATTCTGACTAGGACTACACATTTATTGATTATGATTTTATACATTCTAATCAATTCCATACAATTATATGTTTCAGAGCGGAATATTCTAATCATTCAATTAACAGATAATTCTCAACTAACACCTATGTATTCCTTGTTTTTTCTTGCCTTTTCCATAGCGTGGCGCCTTCATTCCAGTTGTCAGCTCATGCAGCCGCTTAGCGATGGTGGAGCACCCCTCAATGAACTGCTGGTAATAGACTATCATTCCGAGAAAGGACCGAATCCTCCCCTGGGAGGGCACGTCCGTGTTATCCTCAATGAGATCCTCCTCTGTCTGGCAACACCTCCTTCACTGATGACATGCCCCAAGAACCACACTGACCTCTTCATGAAATTGAATTTCTTTGGAGCCAATTTCAGATCATGGGCTTTGAGACGCTCAAAAACGGACTCCAAGCGTTTCAATCAAAGTTCTTCAGTCGGGGCAAAAACCAGGACATCGTCCAGGTAACAAAGAAGGCTAGAAACATGTTGATCCCCAAAAATGCTCAACATCATCGTCATGAATGTAGCTGGACTATTGCAAAGGCCCTGTGGAAGATGGCTATATTCATATAACCCAGAAGGAGAAGTGAAGGGTGTAAACTTCTTGTCGTCTTCATGCACCTCAACATTGTAGTAGCCAAGAGGTCAAATCCATCGTAGAGAAGAAGACATTGCCACCCAGGGCCGCCAGAGCATCAACTTGGTGAGGTCGCGGCCTCCCGGGTGCCGCAGTGGTCTAAGGCACTGCATCGCAGTGTTAGCTGTGCCACCAGAGATTCTGGGTTCAAGCCCAGGCTCTGTCGCAGCCGGCAGCGACCGGGAGGTCCATGGGGCGACGAACAATTGGCCCAGCGTCGTCCGGGTTAGGGAGGGTTTGGCCGGCAGGGATATCCTTGTCTCATCACGCACTAGCAACTCCTGTGGTGGGCCGGGCGCAGTGCACGCTGACCAGGTCGCCAGGTGTACGGTGTTTCCTCCTACACATTGGTGCAGCTGGCTTCCGGGTTGGATGTGCGTTGTGTCAAGAAGCAGTGTGGCTAGGTTGGGTTGTGTTTCGGAGGACGCATGGCTCTCGACCTTCGCCTCTCCCGAGTCCGTACGGGAGTTGCAGCGATGAGACAAGACTGTAACTACTACCACCAATTGGACACCACGGAATTGGGAAGGGAGAAAAATACAAAATAAAAACTTTGTGAGGTCGAGGGTGAGACTCCTTTACGGTGCAAGCATTGAGCCATTGGAAATCTGTACACAGTCTCAGATCGCCAGACTTCTTCCAGACCAGCACGAGCGGGGAGGTATACTCACTGCTGGATTTCCTGATTATCTCTCGCTCTTCCATCTCATCCAAGGCCTGTCTGAGCTTGTCATAATGGTTAGGGGAGAGCGTATGGTAAGGTAGGCTAAAAGGCTTGGTGTCACTGAGTCTGTTGCGATGGACATAACCAGTAGCCATCCCGTAATCTAGTTTGTGCCGGGAGAAGATAGACTCGTAGCGGGCTAAAAGATGAACTAGCTTGGCCTTACACTATTGTGACACCTGAGTGGACTCAATGTCAATGTCACCTAGCCCTAACTCGCGCAACACCTCACTTGTCACTCTGTGCGGTTTGAAGTCAGTCAATGGTCAAGCTATCTGCACTACCAGTGAGGGATTGAGGGATTGACAGGAACCCAGCCATTGCTCCACAATGTCGCTTCTGTTCTCCCCACTAGAATGTTTTTCGGTCTTGATCGTGCCCTCGTAGGCTCAGCAACAACAGCACTGCCCGCGGATACATTTTGAGGCGTACACAGCCGGCCCCAGACCAAATGCTCCTGCATAGGCTCCAATGTGACTGCCCGCTTCAGCCTTACCGTGCCCACTCTTTCTGGCACTTCGGTTCCTTTCCATCTCTCTACATTAGCCAGCAGACAGAACAGCTTGTCATCTCCATTGTGTTCAGATGATGACATCTTCTCCCAGAAGTCACTGGTTGTCTTCAGCTCCCTGATGAGGTGTTTTATCAAGTTGCTGCCTGGGATGAGCTCATCACGTTGGTCATCCACTACTAGAACAGGGACAGAAACACTGCTGCCATACACAGACAGATTAAATTTGCCCACACCTACAGGGTGGTCTTCAACCCCCCCGCAGCCAACCAACACCACTTCGGTCGTACTGAGGGAGCTAGTTTTCCTGCCGCTGAGCAGTGTTGCTGTTTGATGGAATGACGGGAGTTACTGATGAAGCGCGTGGACATTCTTGACATGTGTGCCCAGCTGTATAACAGAGGAAGCAGAGGTGGTGTGAATAACAATGATCTATTGTGCTGTGATTTGCATCCCCACACACTTTTCATTGCAAAGATGGATTCGCCCTTCTCCTGGGCCTCCTCTGGAAACAGTTATCATAGGTTGCTGTGGCCTCTGCTCCAAGACCCGTTCAAGCATGGCAATCAAACAATCCAATGCCTTGGATGAGCCATTTGTGGGCTGTGGCAAGGGCTCCGGACAGTTTGCAACAGCCGACACTGGCCTACTTACTTCCTGCATCAGTGTGTTGACCAGTGGTGGCAGGCGCAAGGGACGTAGAGCCTTGCACTTCCTCTGGTACTCTTCCAGCCTGCCATGGACCTCTGCAGCCGTCTACTCATGCAATGGTTTGCACATGACTATCAATGACAGCTCTGGGTTCAGACAGTGCTTGATAAACATGACAGTCAGATGGATTGTCTAGCTCCTTGTTCTGCCTCTTCAAACAGTCCTCTGCCACCTCTCTGCCCTGTTCAGTCTAATCCAGTAGTCAAATGGAGTCTTCCCTTCCATTGGCAACGTAGAATAAACATCAGCTGGGGACATGTCAGAGTTGTGTCGCTAAAGTGATGCTTCAGAATGTCAAAAACCAGTCTAGGGCCCTGGCTTAAGTCAACTGGGTTACTGTGTAGGATTACTCTTACCACATCCCGTGCCCGTCCCGTCAACTTGCACAAAACTTAATCTGACCTCTCCTGCCCACCATAGCCCTTCATCTGCATGTACACTAATATGATCTTCTCCCACTCATGTACTGTGCATTTCTCTGAACAATCCCCCCTAAAACACACTGGTTCCCCGACATAATTTTTCACCACAACATTTAGAGTAGAGCTGGCCCCAACCTTGGTACCCCCGACATTATCATCCTCCTGAAGTTCCACTTTATCTCCCACAGCCTTTGATTCCAAAGAGGTAATATTTTCACCTATGGAGTGACCTATCTGCTTAACAATGCCTGCAAAGAAATCCATAGACACATCCCCATTTCTAGGACTAGGTCAATTAGCTTGAATGCACTGAGTTGAGATAGCTCTAAATCACGTGGAAGGTGCACACTTGCCTGTGCAGTTGACCTGGCCAGAGGTGTAGAAGTGGAGAAATAGTTGCCACTCTACCCACTGACGGTGAAGGGTTAAACATAAGAACTCCCCTATCTCTCCCAAAACCAAACTCTTATTGTTTTTGTTGTTGATGGAAATAAAAATCACAATCAATATCAACACACATAAAATAATGCACTCAAAACAAAAGTTAAACGGAAGTTGCACCCGTCTCTAACAAGACCAAGAATCGACACAGAAAAGTATAAAAAGAAACGTCCTTATAAATAGCTCTGTCGCCACCGTTTGGCGAAAAGTGGCGTCGTACTCACGTTCATTGGCGTGGGAAAGTTACTAGCATAACAGCGTCACTAAATAATCATACTATCACCACATACAAGTAATGAACAGTATATTATATTTACCCCACTCACTCATGCAGGAGCCTCCTGAAAATTCCGCTCGTGCAGAATGCGAAACAGTTAATATGCACACGCTAGGCCTCCGGTGTGCATCAGCAACCACCGTACTTCTTGAAGCCGGTTCGCGGATCCCTCCACGCGACGTCCAGCGAAGACAAGACGAGTCTTGGCACCAGTGTAGCAGATGTTAATCGTGCTCTCCTTGCGTTCTGTTTAGTTCAAATAAATCACCCACACCCCGTGGTTTCAGTTGAGCGTTATGTGATTAAATAGGAAACAGCACGTTCGTTGTGCAGGGCTTAATGTTGATGGCTGTCGATCCCTTGCGTCACATTTTCATGCTGGAGGGGCCTTCTGTTCGCGATTTTCCCCCATCTGCAAGCCAATAACACACCTTGTCATTGGAATTGAACCAACCAATAAGAGTGCGTGAACATTAAATACACATTTCTTTAGAGGCAAGTGGAAGCCTAACACGGAACCCAAACCGGCTGCGCGCGTGCGCTATCGTGCATAAATGTATTTTGATATTTTAACCTGCGTGTAGTGATTGCGTTGTGTAGGGGGACAAAATACATTTATGCATGATAGCGCACCTGCGCAGGCGGTTTGTGTTCCGTCGCAGGCGCGCGCAATAATTGAATAACATGAATTTCTAAATGTATTTTGCGACGCTCGCGCACGCGACGTGTCCGGTCTGGTCAGCATGTAACCAACCCTTTTACATGCCCATAAGCTCGACACCTGTAAAATAATAGAGTCGGCTCAAGCTATTATGGGATAACTGAAATATCCTCACTTTAGTCAGGCAAAGCCTCAACATCAAAACATAATGAATCTTGTTTCGCCACAGTACCAAACAAGCATCACAAACACCAGGAATCTTCCCCTTCAATTGGTCAATTTTCAGCTACCCCAGGTTTTATTCCTTTCAATGGCACCCTTTTCTTGATAAAGCAATAACCAATACAATGTATGTTTCACACAAATAAACTCAACATTAATAAAAATAAAAGTATAAACACAGAATCTTTGAAATATCTTATTGAACATCCACGTCCAAGTGAAGGGACACACTCAAGGAGTCAAGAAATACACCAAAAACGTGAATATTACATATCCTTTTAATTTATTTGCTCAAAGAACATTGTACCAAATGGTCCATAAAAAAAAAAAGGTTTAACCAAAGTTTAAGTGGTTTCCAACTGTGTATCTAAAGTTAATGCAAAACCTTCAAATGTGTCTCCAGCATTATTAAAGTGCATTAGTGTTAATCTACTCAAAGCTCTAAAATCAAGTTTTGGTTTTAGGTACAAAGACATTGATTAAGTGACCTGACAACCAAAACAGAAGCAATTCATTTCGATAACAAAACAACCAATGTAAACTAACAAACTATTCAAATATATATAGAGGACAAATAGGCAAAATTGACTAAATTTAAAGCTTTGCAAACATACCCACTTCTTAATACATAAATGGTAAATATGGCTCTTCAGTTAGTTTTCCATAACAAGTCAAACTTATGAGCATAAAGCCAGTTACTGCCGTGTTCTGAACAGAAACTTAACGCCATCATCTTCGCTCAAAAGAAAAAGAAAAAAAAGAATAAATATTAGATCGATATGGACATCAATAAATACTTCACTCAATCAGAAATACAGCATCATTCAGTCAGAAATGGCAGTGCGAATAAATTGTTCATCTGTAACAATTGAGAAGGGAAAATATTCACCACATGTGCTTTTGTCCTATTGCCTACATACAGGGAAGGGAACACTAATTAATATAAATGTTCATATCAGGCAAAGACAAAAGCAGGTGTGGGGAAAGAACCAATAACTACTCAGAAAACCTGTTAATGCTAAGGAAAATGTCTGAAAACATCATGTTAGATTGGGCATAACTGAAGTAGTTTCTACTTAAGGGGACTGGTGCAGTTTGAACTGTTGCTTAACCTGATTTACTGAGTGAAGCCATAGAAACAGGAACATTTTCAGAGGCACTATACCACAAAGTGGCAACAAGAACAAGAATTGGTCCCCAATTATGGAGTTACTCACTCAGTTGGGTAGATATTTAACCAACATTCATTATAGAATTCTGGTCCTAACTCAATAATTGAGCTTCTAAATAAACTATTAAATAATAGCAGCAATAGCAATACTGAGAAAAGCTCCCCTTTCCCTCTGTTTCAGCTCACAGATTTGATACCATTTCATTCTGTTGTCCCTTGTTCTCCATCTTCTGGCATTCACAGAATGAGATGGCTCCATAAACCTCAAGTACCAAGAGTCTCAGATTCCTTAGCCTCAACTGAGGGGTTGAAGATGAGTCACCTCATCGCGACTTAACTCCCAGCGATGTCTTCAGGTTCTCGTACACCACATAGCTGATGCTGACAGCTGGAATGACCTTCAGGAAGTTGGGGGCCAGGCCCCTGTAGAGACCAGTGGCCCCTTCTGTCTGGATGATTTGTTTGAAGAGCCCTGACATTGTCATCTGTGGGCTGCCCTCCAGCATGGCTATAGGAGATAAATGACAGTCAGCATTAGAGCCAAGGAACAGCAAAACTTGTAGTCATTTATAACCTCACCTAAATAAAATGAGGAAAATATTATATATTCCAATAAGCAGTGTAAATTAGGTGTGCATTGTTGAAGGTCTCACCTTGTGCCTGCATGCGGGTCCTGACAAGGGCCAGGGGGTAGCTGGCCAGCTGACCACAGGTGCTGGACACTGTGCCACATCCAAGCAGAACTAACACTCCCGGGTCAGTACTGTTGGCGCCATACTTCTCTAACCAAGAGTTCTTCAATGTCTGTAGAAAAAGGAACATATTCAGAGGCTATTCCAAATGGAGCATCCAATGCAGTGAAAACATGTAACTAGAGATTTGTAAAGCCTTCTCTGGGTCTCTTACCTCATACACAGCCAGGTCCATTCCAGCATAGGGGATGATGCCCATCATGTTGGGGATGAAGCCCTTGTAAAAGGCACCTAGTCCCTCTCTCCTGAAGATGCTCTTTGCACAGTCAGAGATGCCAGAGCACTGACCTGTCTTTCGCAGGGCAAGCCGTGTTTTCAGAACCTGGTGAGCAGAAATAAACTGAAAATCTAGCAGGTGGCATGTAATCGAAACAAAAACATTACGAACTTTAAAATCATAAGTGTTTGTCCTCATCCTGATAACAATCACAGATGTAATCGTCCCAGATCTAATCGTAATGCTAGAGGGTGATGACTGACGGCTGCTCACCTCCATGGGGTAGATGGTGCTCTGAGCGATGACTCCAGCCATAGAGCCAGCTACAAAACGCTCCAGGATGCCAAGTGTCTCCTTATCACTGCCAATCAAACGCTTGATCTACACAAGAGAGTGTCCGTTGAAAGAAAAGTAAGGGGATGAGATAAGACAGGACAGACACTGTTAGAACATAAACTTGATCGTCACAGACAGAATTTAGATGGAGTTATAATTAACGGTATACGAGTCCAAACTCTCTCTACATTAAGAAAAATGATACAGGAGTAAGTGTTGCACTGCATGTAGTACCTGCTCATAGGCCATGAACTTGATGGCGGATTCAGGGGCGATTTTGATAATGTTGATTCCGTTCCCTCTCCACAGCGACCTCATCCCACCTTCTTTGATCATCTGGGTGAGCCCACTCATGATGCACATGTTGTTGCTACGGGAACCGTGGACCTGACAAATCAAGAATATAAAATGTTTATCATGCAGAAGTCAAACGACCAATTAGATAATTAAGGCCGTATTCCGATTTGATCTGTGCGCTTAACTGAAATGTTCAGCCAAGTCTCCCATTGACGTCAATTAATGATTTAGATGAACGTTTACGTTGTGCAAGCGTATTATAAAACTCTGAATCGGCCCTTCCTTCTCAAAACATTTATTCAGTTATTTAAGTAATGAGGCATTAGCTCTGGGAATGTGAGTACAATGTGGAACAAGTCAGTGTACTGGGGTCAGTTGCACCAACCCACAGATGACTTGTTCAAACAGACCCACTGACGTCAATCGGGGGTCCACACTTTGCTATCACATAAAATCCTATCTACGCACTCCTGACTTATCTGCCACTGCAGCCAATCACATCTCAACAGAGAAGGTGTGCTGGCTCTCTGCCACAGTCATTGGTCGGCTGGATGAGCCAGGGAAAAACAAACAGCCCCTAGGACTCTTGACCCCATGTTTTGGCACATTTACATACTCATTAACCCATGTATGACGCTTAGGTAATCGCTCTTGCAACAGTTCTGTTATTTGCCTACAAGTTATGCAAGAAGCCCACTTTCACTCAACAATGAATAGGTAATTGAGGGCAAGGTGTACCATTCCTAGGACTTCAAGTGTTGTTGGGAATACAGGGCTGAAGTGGTATCTAAGACAGTAGATCAAGGGCTTCTTACCTGCATGAGTACTTTGAGTCGGTCTAAGGGGGCGGTGAATGTTCGGGACACTGCTCCTGCACCTCCACCTGCTACCAGATGCCTCCACCACATCCCTGTCAGTTTCTCCTCTGTCGTGAAGTCATCAGGCACCATCAGATTGTCGCCTACGTCAAACAGCTAGACAGCAGACCGATTGAACATTAGTATAATTATCCACTACTAGCCCATTTATTTTGTCCCAATATACATTAGTTATCCAAGAGCAGCTGCAACAAGATGTTTAGTCAAGCTATAAGGGGTGAGCTGACATTTTCAGCGTGTGGGATTTCTAAGGCCTCATGTTCACACAAACCATTCACCTAGAGGTGACGAGGGACAAGCAGTATTGACAGCTAAATGTGCGTCAGAGAAGACTCTGCCCTCATCCCTTTAGAGCAAAAGTCACAGGTTATGAGGCTTTAGGTCAGTTGACTTAATGTTCCGAGTTAGGAAGCAAGTTGGATTCTATACGTTTCCTGTTCTGTTATTTCTGGGACACTGGTGTGTAATCAGACATTAAACCAGTTAAAACATAAGGGTGCTTCTGCTTTAATGCAGTGGTTCGGACTTGACATGCACTCCTGATATTATGAGGGTAAAGACTGAGGGAAATGTTCCCTCCTTGTAACATTGTTTGTTGCACAATGACCATCTAGGTCAGCCAGGGAGACTCCAGACATAGTTTAAGTCTCTAGAGAGGTGCCTTTGCAAAATCCATACCAGAGTACAGGCTCTATCCTTCTTTACCATGCCAGCACCAAATTACTAACTGAAAACTATTTAATGATAAGCAAGAACTTAGAAAATGTGAAATTGGCAGCACCTGTTATGTAAGTGTAATTAATACTACTGCCACATGTTAGTCTGGCCAAAGTGACTCGAGTGAATGCTGCTTGACATTTTGCCTGGCCTTTGTTAGGTGGTCATCTCATCTCCAAGGGAGTACTTCTGAATATTTTTAGCCCCAGCTCAACCTACACAAGCTGTTCTGTAGCTTTTGGCACATTGGAGAGGTAAGCAGGCTAAGATTTAGAAGCAGCGTCGCTCATTCAGGCATACAGTATTTCAATACCCCACCCACATGCTGCCCAAGATCATACTGTCCCGTGAAGGTGGTTCTAGGAACGCAGGGGATCATTTTATTCTCCTCCTACCACTTTACAAACATGATGATCTTACATAAGGGATAATTCAATTGGTATCGATATTTTATATAAGGGGTAATTAATTCAACCCGTAAATCTTTTAATTATAATCTTGTATTCAGAGATTTCCTGTCCTACCCTAATTAAGCCACGAATAAGATTAATTGGTGACACACCTCCATTGGTGTTGATCTATGTCATAGGATTAACATCCCCATTCACAATATTGAACTTTAAAGGCTTTTGTCAGTGGATACAGAGTGTACTCAAATTCATGTTAAATATAATTAAATTCTCTGCTTTGTGGATAGCTATTTCACATCCTCCCTCCTCACCGTGGAGTGTTTCCAGTATAGGGTGATCTCAGGGATGTTGTTCTCTTTGGGCTGTAGCAGAGGGTAGTTGCTCCACTCATTCCAATCAATGGTCATTGTTCCATTCTTATCCATGCTATTTAAAAAAACATAAAAAGAAAACCATAAACTCTTGAGAATATGAATCAAACCAGTAATAATAGCTATATACAGACAACATTGAACAAAATCATAAGGAAACACTGTTTCATCCTAATATCTTACCTCTGTAGGACCTTCTCTGCATGCTGCTGGGATATGTGAACACCAAGGTCCTGGAGAGACTGCATGATCTCCTTAGAATCCATTTTATCTGAATCACAATGGAAGACAATTTATCATAATTCCACCTGAATCCAAACAAAAATGTGTATTTTATGGTAGCTTAGGCATGTTCTGAAACTAAGTTCGGATTTGTGCATAATAGCATACCAGTTCTTCTTCTGTCCAGGTTCTTGAAGACGAGTTTCAGATCTTTCTCCTGATCTTGTAAATAGTGAACAAACTCCTCAAAGACCATCTGCCCATCCAGGTCATTGTCTGCACTTTTCACCACTTTCTGCAGGGGCAAAAAACCCTAAATGATCAACAAAATAGCTTTCTTATAACAGACACCATGGAGGACAATAGAAAAGCAATCGACAAAAGTAAACCCAAGACTGGGGCTTATCTGGAGCTGACAGGAGGGTAAGGTGACCGTTGTGTGAATAATGTCAAACAGTGCATTCCTCAATGGTGTCATCACCTCAATATCCAGCCAAGACAAAGCACTTCAACAATGTCTCTGATAGGGCCTTGGTTCTTTGCCTCTATGTTGAAAGCCATTGACTCAAACCTAGGCTAACATGTCCTTTATTTTAAACTAGTTTGTCCCATGTTTAAATGCCATTCTATGTGAGAGAGAACAACGTGTATTCACTTTCAAAATGTGACATTAGGCCTGTAACATGGACAGAAAGAATGCTCTCAATGGGAGCATTGTCACAGGTAACTGACAAAATAAAGGGAACATTTGAGTAAATGAGGGACACAAAGCATATTGAAAACAGGAGCATTCCACACAGGTGTGGTTCCTGAGTTAATTAATCCGTTAACATCCCATCATGATTTGGGTCATGTATAAAAATACGCAGTTGCCCATTATTTTGGCAACCATGGCTAAGAGATCAGTGACTTTGAAAGAGCGGTCTCAAAGGAGCATAGGGGGGTTAAAGGATGTGTGTGTCAGTCACCAGATCAACCAAATTGAACATTTATGGGAGATTCTGGAGCGGTGCCTGAGACAGCGTTTTCCACTGCCATCAACTCTCCAATAGAGTTACAGACACTTGTAGAATCTATGCCAAGGCGCATTGAAGCTGTTCTGGCGGCTTGTGGTGGCCCAACGCGCTATTAAGACGCTATGTTGGGGTTTCCTTTATTTTGGTAGATGCCTGTAGTTCAAGACAGTAGAGCAAATATCAACACCAGGCCAGCAACTCAACTGCTGATGCCTCAGTCTATTTTAGACCAGGTAGGTCGACAGGCTTAGCACAAGTTGGCAGGTCAACTTGTCATTAAAGATACATGTCCACGACACTAATACCCATGCTTGAAGACACGAGGGCTCAAATCACGATGCCAACCTCGGCCAAGAACATCATGTCTTGCCTCTGTGGGTCACGCAGTCTTGAGCGTCAAGAAACTCTAGTCTTGCATGCATGGGGCGGCAGGTAGCCGACTGGTAGAGCGTTGAACAAGGCAGTTCCAAGCCTGTCATTGAAAATAAGAATTTGTTCTTAACTGACTTGCCTAGTTAAATAAAGGTAAAATAAAATAATTGTAATTTAACAATTCCATCATGTTTCAGTGATTTCTTCATGTGCCTAATTGACAACACTGAATCTGCTGGTTTAGTGCTTAGGGTCACTGATATGCAATTAGACTATTAAGAGGCAAATTTAAACTTAAACTAGAAGCGGTTGCCAGCCAATAGTTTGAATGTGCAAGCCCAATGCACCATCACTGTAGAGAACAATAATAAATTGTCTATGCCTTCAGTGTTAGATTACAGTTAATGAATTATAAAACTGAGTCATTCAAAGAATTCTAACACTGATGAAGCAAATGCAATTCATTTTTCAAATATATTAATGAATATCAGGGGCCACATTCATCCCTTGGGGAACTCCTTGAGTAGGGGCTTAGAGTTTTTTAAAGCCTGTCTACATAATGTTATATGAAATGATGCGTTCTATCTTGATTTCCATGGGTCTGAATCATTGTTGCATTCAATTCCTGCTGAAACTTTTATACATTATGGTCTGATGTGGTGGATTACATGCAACACTATGCAGTAGGTGAGACAAACCCTGACTACAGGAAGGAGGGGTTATACTTACAGGAAAGTACGACAGAATTGTTAAAAAACGTATAGTTTAGGAAAAGCCTAATTAAATCACTCAATTTAAAACTTGCTGTTTAGTTCGCAGATGCATATACATACGTATGTTAAAAGAATAGAGTGCAAGTCTTACCTTTCGCCATTTCCGATAAATTGAACATTCTTGGGACGGTAGAAACACACTCAATTTGAAGAGCGATTTCAGCTCCGATGGTAGTCCATTGGACTCATAATACTCGAATTCAATAGGATCCGAATTCGGAACAGGCACATAAAGGCACAGACCAAGCATGTTTAAATTTAAGATAAAGCCACTCCACAATAAATAAATAAATAGTACACCAAAGATTGATAAATTCCCTAGGCGTGTTACTACTAAAACGCCGGTAATGAAGTGCCTCGTGTTATAGAAATCTATGAAACCACACCCTTCTGAAAATAGACCAATTTTATTGGCTCCTATGATGATTTTTTGCCCCCCTGTCTCGGTAACGTCATTTGCTATCGACCAGTCACTGCATCATTCAATTGACAAGCCTTGATCTTGCGTAAAAGCTGCTCAATGACCCCAACCCCCTCCCTCAGACTATTGTTCCACATTCATGTCCTAGTCAGGAACTAAGAAACTCGGAAATGTCTGACTTGCGAACAGGTTGAAGTTACACGCGTACTGCGTTCAACCAGTTAGCAAGTCGGATATTGCCGAGTTTCCTAGTTCTGACTATTTTATTTTTATTTTTATTTTATTTTTTATTAACAAATCAATACAGAAAGTACATAAGGGAACACAAGTATATATAGATTATATATAATGGACAATCGAGCTAGGGGGTACAAATATCACATTACAATTACACAAGGACCTTAACGGACATACATACATTTACAATTCTAACAGCTTTTTTGTTAGTAGAGTATTTAATAGTCTTAAAATACAGTTCAATTTCTTTTTGTAGGGTAAGAAAATTTGTTTTTTTGTTAGTAAATTTACATTTGTGTATATGAAATTTGGCCAAAAGAATAATGAAATTAATTACATAAAAATGTTTCAGCTTATTTTTATCGTATGTAAAGAATCCAAGCAGTACATATCTCCACAATAGTGTAAAATCTTCATAAATGTGTTCAATTATAAATCTACTGATGTCTTGCCACAGTTTTCTTACATGTATACAATGCCAAAAAAGATGCAACACTGTTTCTGGGTGGTCATTACAAAAGGAGCAATTTGAATTTATGTTTTCCTTAAACTTCTTCATATAGTGGTTGGCAGGGTAATATTTATGAATAATTTTAAAGGAAACCTCCTTAATTTTGTTAACCAGTAGGTATGTGTGTGGCAACATCCAAACTTTTTTCCAACAGATATTATCAATAAATCCATTCCAATAAGGCATGACATAAGGTATAGATACAACATCCTGCTGAAACAAGGTTCGTATCGCTCTGTTGTTGAATGGACCAGAAGAGAAACAAATCTTTCCTACTGATGAGTCAACAGGGTCAATAGAAGGTAGGCTCTGAGGGTCAGGTCTTGACACGTTCCTGAATAACAGAGCAACACCTGAGGGAATGGCGTCTAAAACAATTGCAAAATCTTTAGGTGTTACAGGGACCTTGTAAAGAGATAAGAATTCCTTATAACTGAGTAAAAGACCCTCTGCATTTACCAGTTGGCTCACCAATAGGATATTATTTCGGAACCAATATTCTAAAAACAAATAAGTATTTTTAAACAATATATCCCGATTATTCCATATATAATATCTGTGTGGAGAAAAATTGTGTTTATAAATTAAGGACCATGACAAGAAAACCTGCCGATGAAAAGCAGAAAGTTTCACTGGAATTTTGTCAATATTATAATTGCACAACAACATGAAGTTAAGGCCATCAAAGTAGAGAAGACATGATGAGGAATACAATTCCAGATAGAAGTGGGTCTTCTTAGGAATTGTTTTATCCAATTGATCTTAAAAGTATTATTTAAAGTAGTAAAGTCCAGAAAATTCAGTCCATCATTCTCATAAGTGTTCATTACAACAGTTTTCCTAATGTAATGGGTACGGTTTCTCCCCTAGTTCTGACTACCGTTTGTTAGCCTACCCCTATGTGACGTATTATTGTGAGACTCGCTAGGCTAAATTTTGGGAAAATAACAAACGTTTCCTGTTTGGAGATTCATCATGCCTTGATTGGAATTTGTGATATGTCAGTACTACAGGTTTTATAAGCAGGGTTTTACAAGAGGAAGGCCTATATGCTGCTTTGCAGTCTAACTCTACAATACATCATATATATGAGGTTATTAGATTGAAATTCATTCAATTCTTTATTTTCATCAATATTTGTCATTCTATATTGTCATTTAAAGCTGATTGATTCTACCAGCAAGATGATCTGAGTTCAGCCAACACATCATAATAGCAACTTTCTGAGAATTTCCGGCTAAGACAGAACAAGCAGATCCTTAGATTGTTCCTTAGATTGTTATTTAGCCTTGTAGTAACAATGTTAACAACTGCAGGAATTATGAGATAACAAACTGTGCCTTTTATCAAATCAAATCTAATTGTATTTGTCACATGCACCGAATACAACACCTTACAGTGAAACGCTTACTTAAAAGCCCTTAACCAACAATTGAATTGTTTTTGGTTCAATAGAGATGAATTACATACATCTTTATGTGCACTAACCAATATCATAGGCTAATTAATTTGGGGTTCAACACATGAGGAAGTGGAAACAAAAAACACATTAACTATAACACCCACTGCTAGTAGGCATTTTTCATCCAACAGCAAATGTAATGTCCTAAAAAAAACATTGCAGTTGTAGGCTACTACCCATGAGACATTTTGTGCGCCACTCCATATCTCAAAGCCATATTAAATATCTTGGTTGTAAAATACTTGCTACTGAGCTGTATATTGAGAGTTGAGAAAAAAAAAATACCTACGGAAAGCTGATACCCTCCCCTCTCTTCGACAGGGACAAGGGGACGAAGCTTCCTAAACTGTGTGTTTCACGTAACTGCCTTTTGAAATGTTATAGAATCAGAATGCATTTTTTTCTCGAGCGGGCCCCAGCAAGGGCACCTGCACAGGGGCAGACACATTCATTACAGGAATCATGAGGATAATATAATTTACTGTTTGACCAAATAATGCTTTTAGCTAGTTTTTATATTTTTTTAATAGTATTTTATTAGGATCCCCATTAGCTGTTGCTGAAGCAGAAGCTATGCATCCTGAGGTCCACACAAAACATAAAATATGACATAATACAGAACATCAATAGACAAGAACACCTCAAGGAATGAACTACACAAATTTAAAATAAGAACAATAGAACCAAAAAAGGTCCTACGGACACACATACATACACTAGTATATATAAAGTACTAGTCAAAAGTTTGGACACCCCACTCATTCAAGGGTTTTTCTTTATGTTTTACTATTTTCTAAATTGAAGAATAATAGTGAAGACATAAAAATTATGAAATAACACATATGGAATCATGTAGTAACCAAAAAAGTGTTAAACAAATAAAAATACATTTGATATATTCTTCAAAGTAGCCACCCTTTGCCTTGATGACAGCTTTACACACTTTTGTCATTCTCTCAACCAGCTTCATAAGGTAGTCACCTGGAATGTATTTCAATTAACAGGTGTGCCTTGTTAAAAGTTAATGTGTGGAATTGATTTCCTTCTTAATGCGTTTGAGCCAATCAGTTGTGTTGTGACAAGGTAGAGGTGGTATACAGAAGATAGCCCTATTTGGTAAAATATCAAGTCCATATTATGGCAAGAACAGCTCAAATAAGCAAAGAGAAAATGATAGTCCATCAATACTTTAAGACATGAAGGTCAGTCAATATGGAAAATTTCAAGAACTTTGAACTTTTCTTCAAGTGCAGTTGCAAAAACCATCAAGCGCTATGATGGCTCTCATGAGGACCGCCACAGGAAAGAAAGATGCAGAGTTACCTCTGCTGCAGAGGATAAGTTCATTAGAGTTAACTGCACCTCAGATTGCAGCCCAAATCAATGCTTCACAGACTTCAAGTAACAGACACATCTCAACATCAACTGTTCAGAAGAGACTGCGTGAATCAGGCCTTCATGGTCGAATTGCTGCAAAGAGACTTGCTTGGGCCAAGAAACACGAGCAATGGACATTAGACCGGAGGACATCTGTCCGTTGGTCTGATGAGTCCAAATTTGAGAGTTTTGGATCCAACCGCCGTGTCTTTGTGAGACACAGAGTAGGTGAATGGATGATTTCCGCATGTGTGGTTCGCATCCGTGAACCATGGAGGAGGAGGTGTGATGGTGTGGGGGTGCTTTGCTGGTGACACTGTCAGTGATTTATTTAGAATTCAAGGCACACTTAACAAGCATGGCTACCACAGCATTCTGCAGCGATACGCCATCCCATCTGGTTTGCGCTTAGTGGGACTATCATTTGTTTTTCAACAGGACAATGACCCAACACACTTTCAGCCTGTGTAAGGGCTATTTGACCAATAAGGAGCGTGATGGACGGCTGCATCAGATGACCTGGCCTGCACAATCACTCGACCTCAACCCAATTGAGATGGTTTGGGATGAGTTGGACCGCAGAGGGAAGGAAAAGCAGCCAACAAGTGCTCAGCATATGTGGGAACTCCTTCAAGATGGTTGTAAAAGCATTCCTGATGAAGCTGGTTGAGAGAATAACAAGAGTGTGCAAAGCCGTCATCAAGGTAAAGGGTAGCTACTTTGAAGAATATAAAATCTAAAATACATTTTAATTTGTTGAATACTTTTTTGGTTACTACATGATTCCATATGTGTTATTTCATGGTTTTGATGTCTTCACTATTTTTGAAGAAAATATTAAAATAAAGAAAAACCCTTGAATGAGTAGGTGAGTCCAAACTTTTGTACATACAGTGCGTTCGAAAAATATTCAGACCCTTCACTTTTTCCACATTTTGTTACGTTACAGCCTTATTCTAAAATGTATTCAATAGTTTTTTTTCTCCTCATCAACCTACACACAATAACCCATAATGACAAAGCAAAAATAGGTTTTTAGAAATGTTTGGAAATGTAATTAAAATAAAAAACTGAAATATCACATTTACATAAGTATTCATACCATTTACTAAGTACTTTGTTGAAGCACCTTTGGCAGGGATTACAGCCTTGGGTCTTCTTGGGTATGATGCTACAAGCTACAAGCTTGGCACACCTGTATTTGGAGAGTTTTTCCCATTCTTCTCTGCAGATCCTCTGAAGCTCTGGCTGGCCCACTCAAGTACCTTCAGAGACTTGTCCCGAAGCCACTCCTGTGTTGTCTTGGCTGTGTGCTTAAGGTTGTTGTCCGGTGGGAAGGTGAACCTTCATCCCAGTCTGAGGTCCTGAGCACTCTGGAGCTGGTTTTCATCAATGATCTCTCTGTACTTTGTTCTGTTCATCTTTGCCTTGATCCTAACTAGTCTCCCAGTCCTTACCGCTGAAAAACATCCCCACAGTATGATGCTGCCACCACCATGCTGCAAGGTAGGGATGGTGCCAGATTTCCTCTCGACGTGACGCTTGGCATTCAGGCCAACGAGTTCAATCTTGGTTTCATCAGCCCAGAGAATGATGTTTTTCATGGTCAGAGAGTCTTTAGGTGCCTTTTAGCAAACTCCAAGCGGGCTGTCATGTGTCTTTTACTGAGGAGTGGCTTCGGTCTGGCCACTTCACCATAAAGGCCTGATTGGTGGAGTGCTGCAGAGATGGTTGTCCTTCTGGAAGGTTCTCCCATCTTCACAGAGGAACTCTAGAGCTCTGTCAGAGTGACCATTGGGTTCTTGGTCACCCACCTGACCAAGGCCCTTCTCCCCCGATTGCTCTGTTTGGCCGGGTAACCAGCTGTAGGAAGAGTCTTGGTGATTCCAAACTTCTTCAATTTTAGAATGATGAGGCCACTGTGTTCTTGGGGACCTTCAATGATGCAGACATTTTTTGGTACCCTTCCCCAGATCTGCGCCTCGACACAATCTTGTCTCTGAGCTCTACGGACAAATCCTTCAACCTCATGGCTTGGTTTTTGCTCTGACGTGCACTGTCAACTTTCGGACCTTATACTGAATACCATCTGAAGACCCTGTATATGTCATACATTACCATAACTGTTCCTGTATACTGCTGTATAAACTTACCTCAGTCTCCAGAGCAAATATATTGACAGACTAATCTACTTTTCTATTGAAACATGTTTCCTTGCCAACAAATCAAGTTTAAATGATACACCAACTCCCTGCGTCATTTGTTTGAGCAGTTAGACTGAAGCTAGTATATCCAAATGTATTTAATGAAAATCACAATTAATTGATCCAGGAGTTGAAGTCAACACTATATTCGTTTCTGATGCAGCTGGAATCATTTAGTCACTTGTCAGTACACTTGTAAAAAACAAACACTACTATATGCATATGTACAACAGCTAGCAATATCTATGCCACAATGCAGTTGAGAGCATACTAGGTATTATATATTATACAAAATCATCAAACTGAACATGGATGTTGTGTTAGTGTAATGTTCCAGGTAGGTTCCAGTCTGCTCTTCAGCTTGTGACCACAGATTTGTTTTGTGGCCTGCCGGAGGTCATTTTGCAGGGCTCTGGCAGTGCTCCTCCTTGCACAAAGGCGGAGGTAGCGGTCCTGCTGCTGGGTTGTTGCCCTCCTACGGCCTCCTCCACGTCTCCTGGTGTACTGGCCTGTCTCCTGGTTGCGCCTCCATGCTCTGGACACTACGCTGACAGACACAGCAAACCTTCTTGCCACAGCTCGCATTGATGTGCCATCCTGGATGAGCTGCACTACCTGAGCCACTTGTGTGGGTTGTAGACTCCGTCTCATGCTACCACTAGAGTGAAAGCACCGCCAGCATTCAAAAGTGACCAAAACATCAGCCAGGAAGCATAGGAACTGAGAAGTGGTCTGTGGTCACCACCTGCAGAACCACTCCTTTATTGGGGGTGTCTTGCTAATTGCCTATAATTTCCACCTTTTGTCTATTCCATTTGCACAACAGCATGTGAAATGTATTGTCAATCAGTGTTGCTTCCTAAGTGGACAGTTTGATTTCACAGAAGTGTGATTGACTTGGAGTTACATTGTGTTGTTTAAGTGTTCCCTTTATTTTTTTGAGCAGTGTATATACAAATTTCTTTAGCCTCCTGAGGTTGAAAAGGCACTGTTGCGCCTTCTTCACCACACTGTCTGTGTGGATGGACCATTTCAGTTTGTCAGTGAAATGTACGCCGAGGAATTTGAAGCTTTCCACCTTCTCCACTGTTGTCCCAAAAATGTGGATAGTGGGGTGCTCCCTATGCTGTTTCCTGAAGTCCACGATCATCTCCTTAGTTTTGTTGACATTGAGTGAGAGGTTATTTTCCTGGCACCACACTCTAGAGCCCTCACCTCTTCCTTGTAGGCTGTCTCATCGTTGTTGGTAATTAAGCCTGCTACTGTGTCGTCTGCAAACTTGATGATTGAGTTGGAGGCGTGCTTGGCCACGCAGTCATGGGTGAACAGGGAGTACAGGAGGGGGCTGAGCACGCACCCTTGTGGGGCCCCAGTGTTGAGGATCAGCGAAGAGGTGTTGTTAACTACCTTCACCACCTGCGGGCGACCCGTCAGGAAGTCCAGGACCAAGTTGCACAGGGCGGGGTTCAGACCCAGGGCCTCAAGCTCGATGATGAGCTATGGTCAATGAACAGCATTCTTACATAGGTATGCCTCTTGTCCAGATGGGACAGGGCAGTGTGCAGTGTGGTGGCTATTGCATCGTCTGGACCTATAGGGCGGTAAGCAAGTGGGTCTCGGGTGGCAGCTAAGTTGGAGGTGATATGATTCTTGACTAGTCTCTCAAAGCACTTCATGATGACAGAGGTAAGTGCTATGGGGCGATAGTAATTTACTTCAATTAACTTTGCTTTCTTAGGTACAGGGACAATGGTGGTCATCTTGAAGCATGTGGGGACAACAGACTGGGATAGGGAGAGATTGAATATATCTGTGAACACACCAGCCAGCTGGTCTGCGCAAGCTCTGAGGACGCGGCTAGGGATACCATCTGGGCCGGCAGCCTTGCGAGGGTTAACACGCTTAAATGTCTTACTCACGTCGGCCACAGAGAAGGAGAGCCCACAGTCCTTGATAGCGGGCCACATTGGTGGCACTGTATTATCCTCAAAGTGAGCGAAGAAGGTATTCAGCCTGTCCGGAAGCAAGACGTCGGTGTCCGTGACGTGGCTGGTTTTCCTTTTATAATCCATGATTGTCTATAGACCCTGCCACATACGTCTCGTGTCTGAGCCATTGACCTGGGACTTTGTACCTATACCGACGTTTAGCCTGCTTGATTGCTTTACAGAGGGAATAACTACACTGTTTGTATTCTTCCATATTCCCAGTCTTTTTGCCCTCGTTAAATGTGGTGGTTCGCGCTTTCAATTTTGCGCGAATGCTCCCATCTATCCACGGTTTCTGGTTGGGGTAGGTTTTAATAGTCACAGTGGGTACAACATATCCTATGCACTTCCTGATAAACTCATTCACCGTATCGGTATATGTGTCGATATTATTTTCTGAAGCTACTCTGAACATATATCCAGTCCTCGTGATCAAAAAAAACATTGAGAGAATGCCAAGAGTGTGCAAAGCTGTCATCATGGAAAAGGGTGGCTATTTGAAGAATCTCAAATATAAAATATATTTTGATTTGTTTAACACTTTGTTGGTTACTACATGATTCCATATGTGTAATTTCATAGTTTTGATGTCATCACTATTATTCTACAATGTATAAAATAGTCAAAATAAAGAAAAACCCTTAGTAGGTGTTCTAAAACTTTTGACCGGTAGTGTACAGAAGTATGTGGACACCACTTCAAATTAGTCGATTCGTCTATTTCAGCCACACCCGTTGCTGACAGGTGTATAAATTAGAGCACACAGCAATGCAATCTCCATAGATACACATTGGCAGTAGACTGGCCTTACTGAAGAGCTTAGTGACTTTCAACGTGGCACCGTCATAAGATGCCACCCTTCCAGCAACTCAGTTCATCAATTTCCTGCCCTGCTAGAGCTACCCGGTCAACTGAAAGTGCTGTTATTGTGAACTGGAAAGTCTAGGAGCAACAAAGGCTCAATTGTGAAGTGGTAGGCCACACAAGCTCACAGAACGGGACTGCCGAGTGCTGAAGCGTGTAGCGCGTAAAAATTGTCTGTCTTTGGTTGCAACACTCACTACTGAGTTCCAAAATGCCTCTGAAAGCACGTCAGCACAAGAACTGTTTGTCGGGAGCTTCATGAAATGGGTTTCCATGGCCAATCAGCTGCACACAAGCCTAAGCTCACCATGCGCAATGCCAAGTGTTGGCTAGAGTGGTGTAAAGCTCACCGCTATTGGACTCTGGAGCAGTGGAAACGCGTTCTCCGGAGTGATGAATCATGCTTCACCATCTGGCAATCTGATTGACAAATCTGAGTTTGGCAGATGCCAAGAGGATGCTACCTGCCCGAATGCATAGTGCCAACTGTAAAGTTTGGTGGAGGAGGAATAATGATGTGGGGCTGTTTTTCATGGTTCGGGCTAGGCCCCTTAGTTCCAGTGAAGGGAAATCTTAATGCTGCAGCATACAATGACATTCTAGACGATTCTGTGCTTCCAACTTTGTGGCAACAGTTTGAGGAAGGCCCTTTCCTGTTTCAGCATGACAATGCCCATGTGCACAAAGCGAGGTCCATACAGAAATGGTTTGTTGAGATTGATGTGGAAGAACTTGACTGGCCTGCACAGAGCCCTGACCTCAACCCCATCGAACACCTTTAGGATGAATTGGAACACTGACTACGGGCCAGGCCCAATTGCTCAAAATCAGTGCCCGACCTCATTAATGTTCTTGTTGCTGAAAGGAAGCAAATCCCTGCAGCAATGTTCCAACATCTAGTGGAAAGCCTTCCCAGAAGTGTGGAGGCTGTTATAGCAGCAAAGGGGGGACCAACTCCATATTAATGCCCATGATTTTGGAATGAGATGTTCGATGAACAGGTGTCCACATACTTTTGGTCATGTAGTGTATATTAGTGATTTATTTTTCATTCATCTTAAAGAATTGTTAGAATGTTTCTTACAGTTTGACAGAGTATTTTGTGTAGATCATTGACCATTATTTTATTATATGCATTTTAATCTCACTTTGTAACATATTAAAATATGAAGATATCCAAGGGGGTGAATACTTATGATAGGCAGTGTACCTACCAAATACTGTATATATGAGGAACATACCCACTTCTGCAACGTGGTCTCAGAGCATTTAATATTATTTTGTACGTAAATCTGAGAGACCTCATTTAGTATGATATGTTCATTTTCGTATGGTATTAATTTGTTTATGTCTATCATCCATTTCATTTGTACAATATGTTACAAATTTGCATAAAGTACAATATGCTACAAATTTGCAAAACATATGATATGTTGCGAATTCCAATTTGATATGGTTGACACTAGCTAGGTGGCTAGGTAGCTAACGCTAATTTTAGCTATCACTAGTGGTTAGAGTTTTAGGTTTTAGGTTAAAGTTAGGGTTAGGCGAAGGGTTAGCTAAAAGTGTTAAGGTTAGGGGAAGGTTTAGTTAACATGCTAAGTTGTTGCAAAGTAGCTAAAAAGTAGTAAGTTGTTGCAAAGTTGCTAATAGCTAAAATGCTAAAGTTGTCTGTGATGAGATTAAAACATGCAACCTTTGGGTTGCTAGACGTTCGTGTTATAAGTCCACCATGCAACCTTGTGGTTGCTGACGTTCGCTTTATACTCCCACCCATCCACCCCCTTAAGTAACCTTCTATCAAATCAAATTTTATTGGTCACATACAGTGGGGAGAACAAGTATTTGATACACTGCCGATTTTGCAGGTTTTTCCTACTTACAAAGCATGTAGAGGTCTGTCATTTTTATCATAGGTACACTTCAACTGTGAGAGACGGAATCTAAAAAATACAGAAAATCACATTGTATGATTTTTAAGTAATTCATTTGCATTTTATTGCATGACATAAGTATTTGATACATCAGAAAAGCAGAACTTAATATTTGGTACAGAAACCTTTGTTTGCAATTACAGAGATCATACGTTTCCTGTAGTTCTTGACCAGGTTTGCACACACTGCAGCAGGGATTTTGGCCCACTCCTCCATACAGACCTTCTCCAGATCCTTCAGGTTTCGGGGCTGTCGCTGAGCAATACGGACTTTCAGCTCCCTCCAAAGATTTTCTATTGGGTTCAGGTCTGGAGACTGGCTAGGCCACTCCAGGACCTTGAGATGCTTCTTACGGAGCCACTCCTTAGTTGCCCTGGCTGTGTGTTTCGGGTCGTTGTCTTGCTGGAAGACCCAGCCACGACCCATCTTCAATGCTCTTACTGAGGGAAGGAGGTTGTTGGCCAAGATCTCGCGATACATGGCCCCATCCATCCTCCCCTCAATACGGTGCAGTCGTCCTGTCCCCTTTGCAGAAAAGCATCCCCAAAGAATGATGTTTCCACCTCCATGCTTCACGGTTGGGATGGTGTTCTTGGGGTTGTACTCATCCTTCTTCTTCCTCCAAACACGGCGAGTGGAGTTTAGACCAAAAAGCTCTATTTTTTGTCTCATCAGACCACATGACCTTCTCCCATTCCTCCTCTGGATCATCCAGATGGTCATTGGCAAACTTCAGATGGGCCTGGACATGCGCTGGCTTGAGCAGGGGGACCTTGCGTGCGCTGCAGGATTTTAATCCATGACGGCGTAGTGTGTTACTAATGGTTTTCTTTGAGACTGTGGTCCCAGCTCTCTTCAGGTCATTGACCAGGTCCTGCCGTGTAGTTCTGGGCTGATCCCTCACCTTCCTCATGATCATTGATGCCCCACGAGGTGAGATCTTGCATGGAGCCCCAGACCGAGAGTGATTGACCGTCATCTTGAACTTCTTCCATTTTCTAATAATTGCGCCAACAGTTGTTGCCTTCTCACCAAGCTGCTTGCCTATTGTCCTGTAGCCCATCCCAGCCTTGTGCAGGTCTACAATTTTATCCCTGATGTCCTTACACAGCTCTCTGGTCTTGGCCATTGTGGAGAGGTTGGAGTCTGTTTGATTGAGTGTGTGGACAGGTGTCTTTTATACAGGTAACGAGTTCAAACAGGTGCAGTTAATACAGGTAATGAGTGGAGAACAGGAGGGCTTCTTAAAGAAAAACTAACAGGTCTGTGAGAGCCGGAATTCTTACTGGTTGGTAAGTGATCAAATACTTATGTCATGCAATAAAATGCAAATTAATTACTTAAAAATCATACAATGTGATTTTTTAAAATAGATTCCGTCTCTCACAGTTGAAGTGTACCTATGATAAAAATGACAGACCTCTACATGCTTTGTAAGTAGGAAAACCTGCAAAATCGGCAGTGTTTCAAATAATTGTTCTCCCCACTGTATACATATTTAGCAGATGTTATTGCGGGTGTAGCAAAATGCTTGTGATCGTATGTAACCCAGTGGAGGGTGCTGAGGGGAGGATGGCTCATAATATTAACCTGGAAACCATGTGTTTGATGTATTCGATACCATTCCACTTATTCCATTCAAGCCATTACCACGAGCCTGTCCTCCCAAATTAGTGTTCCACCAATCTCCTGTGATGTAACCATACCAAACGTAACATATTATACTAATTTGCATGTCTCAGTTTTACATTTACTATGTTAAATCTAGTCTATGACACCAGTCCGACCTCTTATGCATAGCCACAAGGGGTCGTATTCAGGTCGTTCGATGGGAGCACGAGCCAACACTGTCAATGACGCCTGACCATACAGGGGCGGAGCTAATTAAACAATAAAGGGATTCGATTATTTGGTTGGGCTATCCCAGTGAGAGGAGTTTGCTCAGGTAAAAAGTGATTGCATTCGTTTTGGAACCGGGCAGCCAGATTCCACGTTCAAAGCCCACGGCTAAATCTGCTCAAAACAAAAGTTTGTAGCCTAGGCACCTGGAGAAATTAGTAGGATTGTGTGTTTTCACTTGCAAAAGTGATTGCTTTTGATAAAAACTCGTTGCCAATGAAAACTTGTTAGAAAATTCAAAAATATATTTTCTGGAAAAGAAATGTAGGTTTCTGTATGATGCACCATATTGCCTTCTTAACAACATTGGCGCAGATTACATGTTTCTTTTGAGAAGGGCGCTCCTCCCTCGCCGTTTTTTCCCGTCACGTCACCGGCCATAGACCGGTACACCGTGGCTCAGGTATTATTACTCCATCAACGGTATTGTTTCGGGGTAATAATACTGACCATTAGGGTTGTCTTTCTTTATGAGTGTGGGTCACCAATGGCATGTGAATTGTCTCTTTCCTAGCTTTAGCTGGCGATGTGTGAAAAAGAGATACATGTCAGGATTTGTATTTCATATAGCATCAGAAGCTGGTTTGAACAGAAAAGTTTCAGACAAATGTGTTGCTTGTTCTACTATGGTTTGTTCTCCAAGCTGGCGGGTCGTTAGCCCAACAGCATTTGAGCCCGCATTGCATCAAGCGCACAAGAAAAAAGTTGTGAGGTGACAATCTAAACTGTGGTTCGGTCTCAAGGTATGTAATTCATGTTTTGGGATGATCATTTTGTCAGTTTGCAAGTTTGTTTCAATGTGCTATATTCACCACATCGGTTTAGAATTTAATATGAATTAATATGTTATGTAGGCTGTCGAGTTTTTAATCTATGAACGAGGCTTATCAGCACCTTAATCATGTGTTTTTTATCATTGTTTATAGGTTCATTAAAATATCCTTCATCAATGGCTTTTTTTGTGAAAAAGAAGAAATTCAAGTTTCAGACACATTTGACATTGGAGGAGCTGACCGCTGTGCCTTTTGTCAACGGAGTATTGTTCTGCAAGCTGAGATTGTTGGACGGTGGAGACTTTGTTGCAACTTCATCAAGGTAAAATGTTATTTTGTGCTTGCTGTGGGCATGAATTGTGCGCATGTCGCATGGGCAATACAGTAGCCTACATAATAACCAAACTGCTATCATAATGTTATAACTTGTTAAATGCCTCACACCACTCTTACTCTATCATAACCCAAAACACAATGTTGTTTTACTGCATTGTTTGTAAACAATGTCTTTGTAAACAAATCATGTTTAGATTCAAAGTAGCCTAGGCCTGACTAACATTGTCATGTTGGTCTTATGCACTGTCAGTCCTTGCATCCATAGCTTAATCTATACATTTTAGTTGTTAACCAACCTTCAGCTTTATATCAGTGATTCCTCACGAAACAGTAGAAAAGAATAACATGATTTTGGGGATTTTCACGAAATGTAATCCATAGAATAGTGCTTTGGAGAAAGTATTTTTGACAGACATTTGTATCTAAAAGCATGAATGAAATATAATTAATACAAGTTGGCATATGTATTACATTTTGGCCTTACCCAGGCCTCCTTTAAGACTCCATAATGTTTCATCTGTAGATGCCAAAAATACAGAGTTGGCTTTACCACTTGCTCTGTAATATGAGTAGTATTATTATTTCAATAAAAATAATTTTTACATTAATATATGGAAGAATATAAACATGAATATTGAAAATATACCAAATTGTTCTATATATTGTTGAACATAATATACTGTACTGGCACAACAACGTTCCAGAGTGCGATCTCTGCTAGTTTTAAAGTTATGGTCCATTTTATACAGAGCAATTGGCATAGTAGGCAATGTAACCAATCACAGCCCTCCTTTTAACTATATCATTGCACATCCTACAAATCACCAGCAGAGGGACATCATTTTGAATCAATTTAAATAATTGGTATTCAAAGTCGGGGTCGTGACCGGAACTGCAGTGGGTTTGCTAAAATGTAAACCAAACAATCTTCTTCTTTTTGGAGTGGCGACTACAAATTAAAAGTACAGGTCATTGGACAATATACACACGTTTTTGAGAAAGATAATTTGAAAGATACATTTACTCAATAAAAATTGTATTTATTGGTTTCTTTTCATTTTGATGAGATGAAAATGCAATGAATTGAAGGTTATTTGTTGATGTAAAAATCTAAATTGATTGATTTTTAAGGTTTTGTAATAAGATTTGGGGTGGGGTCGCAAGAAATACGTAACAAAAAATGGGGTCCCCAGAAATTCTGGTGGAAAAAATGGGGTCCCTGCTGAAAAAGTTTAAATACCACTGATTTAAACATTCACTCTGTTGGTAATGCTTACAAATTAGACAATAACCGTAAAAGTAACAGGGACCCCACCCAACAGGGATCCCACTATTATGTTCAACAATATATAGAAAAATGATCAAAATCCCAAATATTATATTTTCAATATTCATGTTTTATCTTTCTATATTCATAAATTAATGTAAAAATGAGTTTTTTAAATGAAAGTACTACTCATATTACAGAGCAAGCGGTACAGCTTCATATGACACCAATGTTTGCTTTGTAGCACCTACAGATGAAACACTATGGAGTATTAACCTTTCTAGCGCAGACGTTCCGCTAGCGGAACCCCTCGACAACATTCCGCTGAAAAGGCAGCGCGGGAAATTCAAAAATATTTTTTAGAAATATGTAACTTTCACACATTAACAAGTCCAATACAGCAAATGAAAGATAAACATCTTGTTAATCTACCCACCGTGTCCGATTTCAAAAAGGCTTTAGAGCGAAAGCACAACATATGATTATGTTAGTTCAGAGCCAAGTCAAAAAACACACAGCCATTTTCCAGCCAAAGATAGGAGTCACAAAAAGCAGAAATATAAATAAAATGAATCACTAACCTTTGATGATCTTCAGATGACACTCATAGGACATCATGTTACACAACACATGTATGTTTTGTTCGATAATGTGCATATTTATATCCAAAAATCTCAGTTTACATTGGCGCGTTACGTGCAATAATGTTTCGATTCCAAAACATCCGGTGATCTTGCAGATAGCCACAGAAATCCCAGAAATACTCATAATAAACATCGATAAAAGATACAAGTGTTATTCACAGAATTAAAGATAGACTTCTCCTTAATGCAACCGCTGTGTCAGATTTCAAAAAAACTTTACGGAAAAAGCATAATCTGAGTACGGTGCTCAGAGCCAAATCCAGCCAAAGAAATTTCGGCCATGTTGGAGTCAACAGAAGTTAGAAATAACATGATAAATATTCACTTACCTTTGATGATCTTCATCAGAATGCACTCCCAGGAAACCCAGTTCGACAATAAATGACTGATTTGTTCCATAAAGTCCATCATTTATGTCCAAATAGCCACTAGTTGTTAGTGTGTTCAGCCCAGTAATCCATCTTCATGAGCACTAGGTCCAGACAAAAACTCGAAAAGTTCCATTACAGGTCGTAGAAACATATCAAACGATGTATGGAATCAATCTTTAGGATGTTTTTAACATAAATCATCAATAATGTTCTAACCGGAGAATTCCATTGTCTGTAGCAAAGGACTGGAACGAGAGCTAACTCTGTCGGGAGCGCGCGTCACGAGCCTGAGACACTCTGCCAGACCACTGACTCATTCAGCTCCCATTCCCCCCTCCTTTATAGCAGAAGCCTGAAATAAGTTTCTAAAGACGGTTGACATCTAGTGGAAGCCTTAGGAATTGCAACTTAACCCCATAGACACTGTGTATTCGGTAGGCCAAGCTTTGAAAAACTACAAACCTCAGATTTCGCACTTCCAGGTTTCTCGGGTTTTCGCCTGCCATATGAGTTCTGTTATACTCACAGACATCATTCAAACAGTTTTAGAAACTTGAGTGTTTTTTATCCAATACTACTAATAATATGCATATATTAGCATCTGGGACAGAGTAGCAGGCAGTTTACTCTGGGCACGCATTTCATGCAAAAGTGAAAATGCTGCCCCCTATCCCAAACAGGTTTTAAAGGAGGACTGGGTAAGGCCAAAATGTCCAAAATTTGCCAACTTTGATAAATTATTTCTCAATTATGCTTTTGGATCTAAATGTCAAATATATGTCAACAATCCTTCCTCCAAATGACAATTCTATGGACAAAATGTTGTGAAAATCACCAAAATCATTGTCTCTTGTGTGCGTGGGGGGGGATCGTGAGGAATCACTCCGCAAACCAAATGGCTAAAAAACAAATGAACCTCTACAGGATCGGTGGGTCCCCCGCGGGACGAGTGAGCTAACGTAGGCTAATACGATTAACAAGAATTTACACTTTGTGCCAATATCAGATATGTTTATGTCCTGGGAAATGTTATTGTTAATTTACACTTTGTGCCAATATCAGATATGTTTATGTCCTGGGAAATGTTATTGTTACTTACAACCTCATGCTAGTCTAAATGCACTGTCCAATTTACAGTAGCAATTACAGTGAAAGAATACCATGCTACTGTTTGAGAGTGCACAGGTATGAACTTAAAGTTATTAATAAACCAATTAGGCACATTTGAGCAGTCTTAATACAACATTTTCAACAGAAATGCAATGGATCATTGGATCAGTCTAAAACTTTGCACATACACTGCTGCCATCTAGTGGCCAAAATCTAAATTGTGCTTGGGCTGGAATAGTACATTATGGCCTTTCTCTTGCATTTCAAAGATGGTACAAAAAAAATAGCAAAAAAACGCATGTTTTATCTTTTACCAGATCTAATGTGTTAAATTCTGCTACATTCATTTCACATTTCCACAAACGTCAAAGTGTTTCCTTTCAAATGGTATCAAGAATATGCATATCCTTGCTTCAGGTCCTGAGCTACCCAAATCTATCTGCCTGTATGTCATTTTAGGCAAAAATTGAAAGAAGGGGGCAGATCCTTAAAATGAAGGGTTTGTGTCTTGAATATGGCAGGCCACTGATACACCATTAACCTCCAAGCTCTGGTTTAGAACCAAGCCAAGTGGGTCAGACTGGTAACTGGGTCATAAGAAAGAATTGAGTTGGAGAAAAGCCCTCTGCAGACATTTGTCTAAGCTCTCTGTCCTCCAAGTTGTACATTTCCATTCAAGTCACATACAATCCTTCCCCTCCCCTCCCCAACCTCAACACATCAACAGCTTTTGTGTCTTTTCCATGTTGCCCCAGACAGAGTGGAGTGTAGTGGTTGGAGTTAGAGGACATTTACCAGGAGGAATTAGCTCACTTTGGGCAGACAGGGTGACTTGTAATGGTCTGGATCTGACACCCTTTGTGAAAACTGACACCACTACTGACTCCTTCCCTAAAGCACACAACATTTAATTGTACAGAGATGGGAAAGCTTTTAGGAAAAATTATGGAAGTAGAGATTGTAGAATGTTGTTGCTCTTCCTCTCCTTCAGCTACACACCCAAACACGGGCATACTAACACCTGGTGAAATAAAACACATGTTTATGTGAGGGGGCATTGTTTACTTTAGTAATATAAATGGGAACACACAAGGAGTCCGGTATTTGATCTGGGAGTGTTTGTTGAAAAGTAGGCTGGAGAGGAAAGTGATGCTTCTCCGGGGCTTTCGCAGTGTTAGGTAGAGAGGGTTGTGTGACATCAGATGAAGGGTAGCTGTGCAAAAACATGATTAAGGGAACCTGAGTTATGTCTCAAAGAAAACTGTTTGGATCTGAGTTCATAAGCATTTGTCACGCCACATTTTTACTTTTGGTTATGTTGACACCAGCTTGTCAAACATCTCGTTCCAAAATCATGGGAATTAATATTCAGTTGGTCCCTCTTTGCTGCTATAACAGCTGTCACTCTTCTGGGAAGGCTTTCCACTAGATGTTGAAACATTGTTGCAGGGACTTGCTTCCATTCAGCCACAAGAGCATTTAGTGAGGTTGGGCACTGATGTTGGGCGATTAGGCCTGGCTCGCAGTCGGTGTTCCAATTCATCCCAAAGGTATTCGATGGGGTTAAAATCAGGGCTCTGTGCAGGCCAGTCAAGTGTTCTTCCAGCCGAATACACTAATTTGAAGGGGTGTCCATATACGTTTGTGTATATATATAGAGAACAGTAACTGTTCATGTCAGCCTCATTTTACACTACCAGCAGGACTGCACACAGTCTTCCAGGACATTTCCAAGATGTATATTTTATTAATATACAGCTGAGTTTCCTTTCAAACTTTGAATTTGTTATTGATTCCATATTACCAGTCAGGTTCTTCCACATCAGAATAGCTGGAGCATGTCCCGTCTGGTTGACCTGTGAGGAAACCATTTTTCTGGGCTTTCAGATAAGAGCTCATCTCTCTCCCCACTATGGAGAACCTTATGATGCAGTATGTCCTAACTGAACTTCCGAACTGTGGCCACCCTGTGTCCCAGGACTGTGTATGGCTTTTGTTTCTCTCCTATGCCTGTCATCATTGATAAACACACTTTTTTAACTCTGTTGCCCTCCACTTCCTTTTGCATGCAATGATACAAGACCTTGGTGTGCTGTGCACACATGAAGCCTGTTTTTGAGCATTATATAACCGGTTGTCTCCATCCAATCTGCTTGAGTTATCTGGCAACTCTGTCTCTGATTATCTCTGTTACCCGAGTGCAGAAAACAAGGGCTTCTTAGAAAAAGAGACTAATTTGGGAGGGTCCCACTGTCTCTGCTAGAGATGTCGTGTTATGTCACAGGGCCTGGGGAGTACAGCACACACAACTCCCTTTGTTCTGTTGTTGTGTCTGAAATAGTTCTGAAATCCATGGAGTTTGACCAATGAGCCATGCTCCTTAGTGTGGAAATGCTTCAGTCCTAATGGTTGTAACACAAGCCGTAAGCAAGGGGGATCACATGCTGTTAATGTGACTCTGGAAGCTCATTTTTGGGTCTTCTGATGTAGGTCTTGCTAAGAGCTACACTACATACTGTATATTAATTTCTGTGCTGAATAACCACTGTTCTTCATGCCAAATGTAGAAGGGAAAACAGCCCAGCCATTTGTACTCCCTGCATGAGTTTGTGTTTTAGCACCCATATCTGTTTTGTTCGAGTCTAGCTTTAAGAGCCAGCAGTGAGCAGAGCGTGTTTGATGTGGCAGTGGGGCCTGATTAGATCCATTTCCTGAACTGGATAAGATTTGGCCTGGGCTGCATGGTACAGACATGGTGGGGAATGTTCAGGTTCCCTCTTCCCTGCCTGGATGCCTGTTGCCTGCTGCACACAGACTGCTCTCCTTCCTGATTAACAGAGGACACATCTGATCATGGAGGGGGTTATAGGGACAACTAGATGGAAGAAGCAACACTCATGCCCCGCCCACACGAGTGGCATAGCAGTCTAAGGCACTGCATCTCAGTGCTAGAGGCGTCACTATAGACCCTGGTTCAATTCCAGGCTGTATCACAACCGGCTGTGATTGGGAGTCCCATAGGGCGGGGCACAATCGGCCCAGCGTCGTCTGGGTTAGGGTTTGGCCGGGGTAGGCCGTCATTGTAAATAAGAATTGGTTCTTAACTGACTTGCCTAGTTACAAAAGGTTAAAAAATCAATAAAAATACATCTCTTTTTCAGCTATCTATTTCCTGTGTTTTGAGGGGTGCAAAATCAACTTGTCACTTAAATCATGCTGGATTGATTACTTTAATTTTACTCCTGCGACTCTTTCATACTCTTGCTTATACCTATTGTTTTTTCCCGTCAACGTTACGACAACGGAAATGTTTGTAATGACGTGTCAAACACACCCCAGTAATGGCTGAAATGGGCTCAATGGAATACATTGTCTTTCCGTTGCATCTATAAGAACGCTAACACTTCGTCTGGGATTTAACGCATCATCTCAACAATTACATCACAAGAAAGATCACTTTATTTTGATGGGTGTTAATTTTTTGTGTAATTGAAAAAGTAATAATTTATTACAGTTGAAATATTTGCAAATTAGATATGCTGTAATGAAAGCAACTTCCCGAAAATGGACACTTGGATTATAGTGATATTAGATCTCGCAAACAATGTAAATTATGCATACAGTAGGTGTAATCTAGAGCCAAGTGTGTTGATTTTTAATCAGAGGGTTTCCTGCAATTGACACACTTGTTGAATAATGCAACAGAACGTTACAACAGAACGTTACAACAACAGTAATTAACGAGGAAGTCTAGACAGGGCAGGTGAATGCAGGTAGGGTAAACAGTATGTTTTTGATGGTTGCAGCCCTGTTCCCCCCTTTGTTAATTTATTCATACATGCAAATATAACTAGTGCATTTATGCAAATGAGGCACATCTACATTCCCCCCCACACAATATTAAATACCTGATACCATTCAAAAAACTAAACAAAAAAAAAATATATATATAAGTGCATTCTAAGAAAAAAAGGTAATAATAAATTGAATACCTGAATTCCCACAAATCCCTGAACTCCATTCATTAATTGTCTGTGCCAGTAAAATGTTTTATGTGCTGTAATTCAGTCAGTATCTGATGGATTGACAGGTTTGGAGTATCTTCATACATTGTCCAACTGTTGCATTTATTACAATTGTTTTATAAACTTTTTTTTTTTTTTTTTTACAATTTTGATGATTGTTGTTAATGGAAGAATGAGTGAAGTAGAGAGTGGGGGAATTGGAAGAAGAGTAAAATTAGCGGATGTGGAGGTTGACTCACTGGGACGGGCTGCTGTCCAGCTGTTTCCTGTTTTCCCATCACCTCTTTTGCCCCATCCATAGAACAGAGACGAGGGTCTGCCACACCTCTTCTGGTCTTTGACCAGGTAATCAAGGAGCATCCTGTTTTAAAATGGCCTTCACTTTCAATGAATGTACAGTGTACATGCTAATTTAGGATTAGTGCAGGCTACTGACTGTATTTTGTATTGAAATGCCACATTGCCTACATTTGATAACTGCATTAATGGCCTGGACTGGAGCCTCATACGCCTTGATTAGACAAGGGCATTTCCATGTAAAAGGACCATAAGCACCAACATGTAAAGTTCAAAGGAGCATGTCATCATATCAGCTAGGATTGTATTTATATATATTTTTTATACATTTTATACATTTTTCAAACATTTTCTATCCAAAATATTAAGAATAAGCAAAGGATTTGATTTCTCGTCACACAGATGGAAAAGGGGTATTGGAAAACATCTACCAGAACATGTTTTAAAGGGTGTTTATAAATACATCAAAACACAATCCTGTTGAAGTAAAGGCCCCTGCCAACTAATATCAACACTTATACTTAGTTTTGGATAAATTATTTGCCTTGTTTAAGAATTGGTAACAGAATTTCTGAAAAATCACTAACTGATTTACTGCATTTGAATTGGCTACAATGGGAAATCATATTAGTCACAAACCACAGTTGGGTCACCTGCAAAGCAAGTGTTAAAACAGTCTGGACAACCCCTCCCTCCACCTTTCTTCTCTCTCTAGTGAATGTCATCTCTCCCACCTCTTACTGACACCTACCCATGAGCCCCCTCTTTGCATTTACTGTAACCAGCATCCTTATCCACTGTGCACCGACCGATACCGGACGTCCATGGATGTTGAAAAGTAGTTGATATTTGGTCAGTCCGCCCTGCCTTGTTTTCAACATCCACAGATGTAGTTTTTGATCCGGGCGGCCTTGATTTGGTCCAAACATAGACGTCAATGAGTACGGTTACATTCACACAATAATGTAATTTATTGTGGATAGATTAATATAATAGTTCGATTTAAAATGTTTACATGCTTTGCAATAACGATTCCCCTAATAATCCTGTTTACATGGATTATCTGAAATCAGGCTACCTGATGGCACTTATAAATGCAGAAAATTGCCAATCAAGATGACGTTCTACCACAGCGAACATGTTATTTTTGGGGAGCATATTTGATTCTGAGTTCATGCATGTTAAGTTTGTATGTGAAAACTAATTCTACTACGCATACATTAATTTGTTCCGAACACACTTCACTTGCGCTAAAGAGGGAGGCTCGATCGGATGCCGCAAGCACATGCCCAGATCAAATACACTGCTGGAACACCGATTTAAATTTTTTTTTTTTTTTTAATTTTTATTTCATTTTTTAAAGATGTTTACATGTCATAATCATTTGAAAGATTGCTCAGAAAAACAGGTGTTTTAATCGGTTTATGCTTTGATTTTGACCTTATGACGATAAACAGAGTGTTGCATAATCTGCCTACTGCCATAATCCATTTAATATCAAACTATTAGTGTGCTTGTAAACTTACTCAAAGATTGGTTCAGGTTTGGACCGGACAAAATCTGAACCAACGATAGAAGTCTGTTTCACAAGTTTTTAAAATGTCAGTAGAGTTGAGTACACTAACTTATTGAACTGTACTGAACTCTACTCTGCTGAACTGTACTCTAGTTTGATGTCCAAAACTGTGTTAATTACACTGAACAAAAATATAAACGTAACATGTATAGTGTTAATCCCATGTTTCATGAGTGAAATACAACAAATCCCAGAAATGTTCCATACGCACAGAACTTTTTTTTCTCTCAGTTTGTGCACAAATGTGTTTACATCCCTGTTAGTGAGCATTTCTCCTTTGCAAAGATAATCCCTCCACCTGACAAGGGTGGCACATCAAGAAGCTGATTAAACAGTACAATTCATTACACAGGTGTACTTTGTGCTGGGGACAATAAAAGTCCACTTTTTTTAATGTGCAGTTTTGTCACAACACTATCACAGACGCCTCAAGCTTTGAGGTTGCGTGCAATTGGCATGCTACCTGCAGGAATGTCCACCAGAGCTGTTGTCAGAGAATTTAATGTTAATTTCTCTACCATAAGCTGCCTCCAACATTATTTTTGAGAATTTGTCAGTACGTCCAACCAGCCTCCAACCGCAGACCACGTGTAACCACGCCAGCCCAGGACCTCCACATCTGGCTTCTTCACCTGCGGGATCGCCTGAGACCAGCCAACCAGACATCTGATGAAATTGAGGAGTATTTCTGTCTGGAATAAAGCCCTTTTGTGGGGAAAAATGAATTCTGATTGGCTTGGCCCAGTGGGTGGGCAGATGTCCTCCCAGGGCTGCTCCCCTGCCCAGTCAGGAAATCCATAGATTAGGGCCTAATGCATTTATTTCAATTGACTGATTTCCTTATATGAACTGTAATTCAGTAAAATTGTTGCATATTGTGTTTATATTTTTGTTCAGTATAGATATCATATTTGGTCCGGACCAACCACATTTTTTTTTTTTGTGGGGCGGAGTTCATTAAAATAATAGCCAGTGTGTAGAATGATACCCTATATGCAGCGGAGGATATTGCATATTTCTAACTTTGTGTACATATTTAGAATATATCACCATGAAGAGAATGACATTCATATCCATAATAACACATTTCTGTGTAGTACCGATCAGGGACCCATGATGCAATTCTGTTACCGCAATTCTGTTACCGGATGTAAATCCACTTCACTTACTGTAGTTCAATAACCAAAATAGATTTTTCAAAGTCAAGTGTAGGCTCAGTGTACTGTTTCTACCATGGCCTGAAGTCATCGTTCACTGCAGCTTCCTCAGCTCTCCACACTGCTCTCCCAGGGCTAGGCTGTTTATCCGAGTCCTGTCAGGGGCCAGTGGCTGACACAGGCCTGCTGCTATTTTGTGTTGCTACTGGAGAGGGCCTGAGGACAGCACCCAGCCTCTGAGACAGGATGGGAGATAAGAATCCCATAGTAAAGCATGCCTGACTGAGTCATCCTAAACTGGGGCACAGTAGGGGGTGACGGTGTACTGTAGCTCTCAAATAAACAAATTCCTTTTGATATAGCTACTAGTGGATATGACTGTGATTTCAATGTGGTGAACAACTTTTTGTTCCACTGACTTATTTCCTTTTTTGACAACAACATCTGCCCGTTGTGTAAACTTTCAATCCGTTTCAGTCAATAGTCATAGTTCTCACCCTTTTTCCTTTTCCTGTGTGGTTTTATTGCCACAACTCCTGCATTTTCCTTTTTAAGTTTTGTTATCTGATGTTTGTGTTGTTTTGTGATCACTTTAACTCGCTCTGGGTCTGGATGTAACAGGTCATGCTGGTGTTGAGAACTGGGCTGGCCTCAATGAGGATTGTCTTTCAACATTGTTCAGATATTGTATATCTCCCCTTGTTTTCTCAGTGCGGTGTGTTGCGTTTCCTTGGTGAGGTCCCTGTTGATTACTCCCTGTGGCCTTGTGTATCTGTGAACTGACTCTGGGAATGTCTCAGATACTGCTGTTACAATGAGTTTGGTTGTTAAGTGTTGTCTCCAGACCTCCTCCCCCCCCGTCTCTCTCCTCAGTGCTCTAGCTCTTTCACTCCTGTTTTGAATGAACGCTGTAGTCGGGGGTTTGAGGCGTGTGGTTGCCATGGTGGTTGAATAAAGCCATCTGGTATGTGGAATGTGGCTGAGAACGTTTTCAGAGACAGACCAAAGGGGGGCAGTGATTAGTGTGGCGCTCCTGATAAGAGCTAAACAAGTGTGTGTGGCACAGCATTAAGAACCAAGGCAAAACATGAAGGGACGACTATATAAAGAACCTATTAGAGAAGAAAAATCTAAAATGGTAATGAACAAAAACACTTGCATAAAAAGTGTTTTAAAACATTTATAGAATGTACAAGATGAATCATTGAGAGAGGAAATGGGGAACACATGTATGTTAGACATTTAAGTATGACTGAAGGTTTATAGTCATGCAAGTTGTTGGCGTTTGTGTAGGCCTACTATTACTAAAGGTTTGTAGCCAATCAATTAGCTGGAATCTGTTTTTGTAATACAAAGCAGCAGTAGTGGAGTTATGACTTGTTTTTTAATAGATTCTCCAGTAAACAACTATTTTATTTGGCCAATTGGCTTAACACACCATAGCTGGGTTTCAGTCATTCCTGACCTAAAGTGAGAGATGCATAAAAAGAAAAAAGAGAGACTGGGAAGGGAGGAAAAAGTGTTACTGGACATGCAGTGTTGGTGAGAGTTGCAAAAATATAATGGGTGAAGGGGAGGGGAGTGTTAGCAGCAGCTGCCACCAGTTTGCGCTGATCCATAACTGGCCGTTAACGCTATACAAGTGGCACTTGCCTAGCAACGCTAGCCTCGCCATTGTCAGCCAATCTATTAGGAGCTTCGATTGGTCTCTCCCGTCGCAATATCGCAGATGATTTACAGTTGAAGTCGGAAGTTTACATACACCTTAGCCAAATACATTTAAACTCAGTTTTTTCACAATTCCTGACATGTAATCCTAGGAGAAATTCCCTGTCTTAGGTCAGTTAGGATCACCACTTTATTTTAAGAATGTGAAATGTCAGAATAATAGTAGAGAGAATGATTTATTTCAGCTTTTGTTTCTTTCATGACATTCCCAGTGGGTCAGAAGTTTACATACATTCAATTAGTATTTGGTAGCATTGCCTTTAAATAGTTTAATTTGGGTCAAACGTTTCGGGTAGCCTTCCACAACCTTCCCACAATAGGTTGGGTGAAATTTGGCCCATTCCTCCTGACAGAGCTTGTGTAACTGAGTCAAGTTTGTAGGCCTCCTTGCTCACACACGCTTCTTCAGTTCTGCTCACAAATTTTCAATAGGTTTGAGGTCAGGGCTTTGTGATGGCCACTCCAATACCTTGACTTTGTTGTCCTTAAGCCATTTTGCCACAACTTTGGAAGTATGCTTGTGGTCATTGTCCATTTGGAAGACCCATTTGCAACCAAGCTTTAACTTCCTGACTGATGTCTTGATGTTGCTTCAATATATCCACATACTTTTCCTCCCTTATGATGCCATCTATTTTGTGAAGTGCACCAGTCCCTCCTGCAACAAAGCATCACCACAACATGATGCTGCCACCGCCGTGCTTCACAGTTGGGATGGTGTTCTTCGGCTTGCAAGCCTCCCCCTTTTTCCTCCGAACATAACGAAGGTCATTATGGCCAAACAGTTCTATTTTTGTTTATACTACGTTCATCTCTAGGAGACAGAACGCGTCTCCTTCCTGAGCGGTATGACGGCTGCGTGGTCCCATGGTGTTTATACTTGCGTACTATTGTTTGTACAGATGAACGTGGTACCTTCAGGCGTTTGGAAATTGCTCCCAAGGATGAACCAGACTTGTGGAGGTCTACAATTTTTTTTTTCTGATGTCTTGGCGGATTTTCTTTTGATTTTTCCCATGATGTCAAGCAAAGAGGCACTGAGTTTGAAGGTCGGCCTTGAAATACATACACAGGTACACTTCCATTTGACTCAAATTATGTAAATTAGCCTATCAGAAGCTTCTAAAGCCATGACATCATTTTCTGGAATACTCCAAGCTGTTTAAAGGCACAGTCAACTTAGTGTATGTTAACTTCTGACCCACTGGAATTGTGATACAGTGAGTTGTATTTGAAATAATCTGTCTGTAAACAATTGTTGGAAAAATGACTTGTGTCATGCACAAAGTTGATGTCCTAACCGACTTGCCAAAACTATAGTTTATTGACAAGAAATTTGTGGAGTGGTTGAAAAATGAGTTTTAATGACTCCAACCTAAGTGTATGTAAACTTCCGACTTCAACTGTAAATAAAGTTCAGCTTTCTCGAACTTTAGTCCCGGCTTACTCAGCTCCCTTACCCATGCTCGCATCGCTTTTACCGGTCCCCTCCTCTTCTCTCGCTTTCCTTCCATTGAAAATGTATGACTTCCGATGTTTCACCGCACGATGATGGATCCTAGTGTAAATCTAAAATGCTTGCTGTGGTGGGGTTCAGTTTTTGTCGAACCGACACTCATACTAAAGAAGGGAAGAATTTGTATAAACTTAAACAGTGCTATATATTCATTATGTGGAAGGCTGGATCACATCTCTTGCATTTTAGCCATTTGCCAATGCAGAGGGGACAGCCATGTACTAGTCAAGCAGTGTATAAAGTGTCACTGTCAGTCATGTGACTTCAGATAGTATGCCTAAAGTGTGGAATTGATACTCTGGGTCTACATCGTAAAAGCCATGTGTGCAGTTGGGGACATGCTGTCCCTGATGTAGAGGTACTGTAGGGATCACATGTGGCTCACCTGGAACTTTTCTTTGGGCAGATGATCCTATGACGTCACTCCCTTGCATGGCATGGAGTAGGAACACGTGCCTTGGCTTTGTGCCCTGCAAGGAGCCAACGACTACCCACCACTATACTGAAGCCCCTCTGCAGCTCCTATAGTTAATCAAATGTGTCAGCTGGTTAGGGACCATGTGCTAACTGACCGCTGTTCACATGGCAAATTCTTCCTCTTTGCACAACACCCAACCTGAATGGCAGTGAGTTTATTTTCTGTTGCTTGACAAAAGGGACTGTAGTACACCCCTGTGCTTATTTCAGAACAGTGATGGTCAGTCTTAGGTACAGTGCCTTCAGAAAGTATTCATACCCCCTGACTTATTCCACATTTTGTTGTTAGTCTCAATTCAAAATGTATTAAATATATTTTTTCTTCTCACCAATCTACACGCAACACCCCATAAGTGAAAACGTTTTTAGAAATTTGAGCAAATTTTATTGAAAATGAAATTAAGAAATACCCCTGAGTCAATACTTTGTAGAAGCACCTTTGGTGGCGATTTACAGCTGTAAGTCTTTAAGAGCTTTGCACATCTGGATTGTACAATATTTGCCCATTATTCTTTAAATAAATCTTCAAGCTCTGTCGTTGATTGTTGCTCATTGCTAGACAGCCTTGCCATAGATTTTGCAAGACGATTTTAGGTCAAAACTGTAACTAGGCCACTCAGGAACATTCAATGTCGTCTTGGTAAGCAATTCCGGTGTAGATTTGGCCCGTGTGTTTCAGGTTATTGTCCTGCTGAAAGGTGAATTCATCTCCCAGTGTCTGAAAACCAACTGAACCAGGTTTTCCTCTAGGATTTTGCCTGCGCTTATAGCTGTATTCTGTTTCTTTTTATCCTAAAAAACCTCCCTAGTCCTTGCCAAGCATACCCATAACATGATGCAGCCACCACCATGCTTGAAAATATAAACAGTGGTACTCCGTGATATGTTTTGTTGGATTTGTCCCAAACACAACACTTTGTATTCAGGACAAAACTTTTATTTCTTTGCATAACGCAACCACTCTGTAACGGCGTTCCTCCTCCTCTTCATCCGAAGAGGAGGAGCAGGGATTAAACCAAAATGCAGCGTCTTGATATGACATGATTTATTTTAAGTAAAGACGAAAACACGAACTTCACTTGAAACTAAACAAAACAACAAACGGAGTAGACGAACCTGAACATAAGAACTTACATAACACGATGAACTCACAAACAGGAAAATGACTACACAAAACGACGAACGAACGAAACAGTCCCGTATGGTGCAAACAAACACAGACACAGGAGACAATCACCCACAAACAAACAGTGTGAACAGCCAACCTATATATGGTTCTCAATCAGAGGAAAACGTCAAACACCTGTCTCTGATTGAGAACCATTATAAGGCTAATTACAAGTGACCTAAACATAGAAACACAAAACATAGAATGCCCACCCCAACTCACGCCCTGACCAACTAAACACATACAAAAATAACATAAAACAGGTCAGGAACGTGACACACTCAATTTTTCTTAACTGCATTCTTGGTTTAGGGCTTGTAAGCGTTTCATGGAAAGGTCTACACCTGTTCTTTGCTAGGCATTGGAAAAACCTCCCTGGTCTTTGTGGTTGAATCTGTGATTTGAAATTCACTCCTTGATTGAGGGACCTTTACAATTATCTGTATGTGTGGGGTACAGAGATGGTGTAGTCATTTAAAAATCATGTTAACCACTATTATTGAACACGGAATGAGTCCATGCAACTTATGTGATTTGTTAAGCACATTTTTACTCCAGAACTCGAGGGTGCCAGGTTGCCCTTCATTACGCATACCTGTCACCATCATTACGCACAGCTGCGCAATATTGGTCTCACCTGGACTCCTTTTACTTTGTTCATTGCCTCGTCTATATCTGTCTGTTCCTCAGTTGGTTCCCCGTGTCAGCATTATTTTCGTTGATGTCGTTATTTTTCCCCTGTCCAGGCGCTGTTCCTGTTCTGTTTCATGTCCGTTGTTTATTAAATGCTCACACCCTGTACCTGCTTCTCGTCTCCAGCGTTGATTGTTACAGAATGCTGACGCCACTAATGGAAGCATCTGGGAGTTTTTGGTTTTTGTTTTGGTTGGTGATGTCGGGTCCGGGTGCAGTCGCCGATGGAAACGGGGGTGCCTCAGCTAGCACGTCGGGCTTCCACACCTTACCTGGCTCGAGAGGTCTTCATGCCTCGGTGGGCTCTGCAGGCGCCCATCCCACGTCATGCTTCAGCTGGCCCTATCCCCCCCCCCCCCGTCCAGACGCTGTTCCTGTACTGTTTCATGTCCATTGTTTATTAAATGTTCACTCCCTGTACCTGCTTCTCGTCTCCAGCGTCAATCCTTACAAATTCCTCTTTGACGTTGTGGGGTATTGTGTGTAAATCAGTGACACAAAATCTCAATTGAACTATTTTAAATTCAGTCTGTAACACAACAAAACGTGGAAAAGTAAAGGGAATACTTTCTGAAGGCACTTTACTTCTCTGTTGGATCAACCGCTCAGGAAGCCTGCTGCATTTACTGCCTTCTCACTTGTACAGGGTGCTTGGGTTTTGCCTAATTTTAAAGGATAGTTATGTTTCACTGAGTATCCTCTGGTGTAGTTGACTGCAGTCTGGTAATACCTGATTGTTTGAGCACTCCCAGAAGGTGGTACACACTACAGTACCCAGGCTGATCTGTCCACCATGGCTGTGTGTTTGCATTGAAGATGATGGGTTATGCATATCTAGCCCTATACATTTAGCTCCTCTTGCTCTGCAAGTTATTTATTCTTTCCATAGTCCACATTAAGCACTGAATTCACTACAGTTTCTACTGTGCATTCTGAGTGGCTGGATACTGGGTCCATGCCGTGGCATGACTGTGGTACTGTCAAAGCTTGCACTCAGTCCATCTGTCCAGTTGGGAGAAGGAGGGTTTGAAGCATGTTAAAATGGGAAGTAGATTATCACCAGGAATGTTTTATGCCAACCACTCTGTATTCTCAGCCATTTTCCTCAACGTATGAATGGACAGGGTGACATCAGGCACTGGCCTAATTACATCAACTTTCTTTTTACAGAAGCCTGCAGATTATTGTTCACCGTTTCCTCGACAACAAGTTTACTTTCTCTAAAACTGGAGCAAGACATTGAAGAGAGGCCAAATGCACAAGTGATGTCATATGCTACGTTGAATTAGTGACTTCTTTTTTTGAGATCACTCAAACAGTAATGACTGTCATTCACTCTCCACTTTCGATTTCTCTTGACACTAATAACAGACGTGTTAACCGATTCCTTTTTTATTGAGATTGATGCATCTGTGCTGTAGTGCCATCCCCTTGTTGATCCCTGTCCTCTTGTCACACAGAGTGGAGGTTCAGGAGAACTGTGTTCGATGGAAGAAGAGGTTCACCTTTTTGTGTAAAATGAGTGCCAACCCCACGACTGGAGTGCTGGATCCCTCGATCTGTCGGGTTTCTGTGCGGAAGGTCTGTGTTGACTGATTGGAGACTTCTCTTACCAACACACAGCTCTATGCTGTTATCTCTGTGAACATCCAGAGCTACAGTTTCCTGCATGTAATAATGATTATGCATCTTTCCATGTACAATTAACACCCCCTAACTCTCTGTAGCCTCTATAATCTGATGGTAGAGCAGTGCTGAACACACACACTCCACTGCATGCCTGACTGTCAAAATCCTCAGGAGTCATCTCCCTCTTCCTGTTTTCCCTACAGGAACTCAAAGGAGGAAAAACGTATTCAAAGGTAAGAGCCCACTCCTCCTGAGCACTACATCCTATATCCATAAACACATTTAAACAATTTACTGTAGCCTGATGTCAACACACACAAACACTCCTGTTACTCCATTTAAACAGGAACATTAGTCACCCCACTTCTACAAACACAAGCAACAACTTTGGCACTCCTGTATAAGCATATGTAAACTATACCATGTTAGATGGGGAAAGTTTACAGAGAATGCACACTCAGGTTGCCAGGGACCCTTCCTGTGTTTTCTCACGTTCTGCTTCTGGATTTCCTTAAGCTAAATATAACCCCTTTCCTCCTTGGAAGTAGGCTTCCTTAAATACACACATCTGTAAACAGTAGCTTCGAGGAAATGAAACCTGGAGAAAGGGAAATGAGAGTCATCTCCTCTTGGATAACCTGAGATTAAAATGAGAAACAGTAGGGCTAAGTGTCTGGAGCATATACAGTCTGTCTCTACATCCAGATGGCTACATGTATGTCACAGTATATGAAAGTTTAAAACTACTGTACTTAAAGGTAGACTCAGTGAAATGACGTTGCCACAAGCAGCACCGCAGATATTGAGATGAGCGAGATGCAAGACCTTGCTCTCACACAGTTTCGGCTCATGTGCACGGGTTTGCTTCACGCTGTACACAGCGTGGTAGCCAGGGCAACAACACAGCGGAGAAATTGAGTCTCACTCTTCAGAACTCTTAGTTTGACCCACAATGCTGTTTACTTTCTTTATCTACGTCATATCGCTGAGTCTACCTTTAATGTAACTGTTGCTCTCCCTCAGCTGGGTTTTACTGACCTAAACATGGCAGAGTTCGCTGGCTCAGGCTCTGCGGTGCGCTGTTGTCTACTGGAGGGATACGACACCAAGAATACCAGACAGGACAACTCCATACTGAAGGTAAGTGACTGAGCTTGGGTGGACAGGAGTCGACTGATGACCTTGGGACCTTTTCAGGGTTGGGTTTGGTTGAACAGAACAACTAATATATACTGAACAAAAATATAAAGTCAACATGCAACAAAGGCATAGGCCCACCCACTGGGGAGCCAGGCCCAGCCAATCAGAATTCGTTTTTCCCCAGAAAGGTGCTTTATTACAGACAGAAATACTCCTCAGTTTCATCAGCTGTCCGGGTGGTTGGTCTCAGACCATCCCGCAGGTGAAGAAGCCGGATGTGGAGGTCCTGGGCTGGCGTGGTTACATGTGGTCTGCGGTTGCAAAATTCTCTAAAACGAAATTGGATGCGGCTTATGGTAGAGAAATTAACATTAAATTCTCTGGCAACAGCTCTGGTGAACATTCTAGCTATGAAGTTGACACATCAGTCCAATCAAAGTTGGCGGGCATAAGACGTTGATTTATCTGTCGTTAACAGTGATGCCAACTTAACAATTTTGTTGCTAGATTTGGCAACTTTTCAGACTACCCTGGCAACTCTTTTTTTCAAACAGCACCTAGCAACAAATTTAGCTACTTTAAAACATTTATTTAGAACTTTTAGCAACTTTTGAAAAATGACTCAAATGCTAAAATGCACGCATTTTCCCTCTAAATGACACAAAGACGATTTTCTCTGTCACAACTCACGTGCCTGGCTGCAAAAGTGCATTGTGAGTGACGTCAGCAGCAGGCGCTCAGCTCGTGCACAGGCAGCAGCAGGCCAGCAGCAAATTGCAAATCATTGTTGGCTGACTGCAGCAGCAGTAGTACGGGTTCGATGAGCCAAACCCAATGAATATAGTTGGTCACGAATGTTTGATCTTGAACAGAACTTACAACATCAATCAACATGTCTCAATCAAAATTGTACAGCCAGAAGAACAGAAAAGAGTGGGAGTCTGTACCTGAACAAATGTCAAATCATATTTTTCGTTGAGATGGCCAGTCAATTTGAGTAACGTTATTGTGTATTCTACGCAATGACGCAGTTTTACGTTATCACGCAATGACATCACAATGTCATTTAGCAACTTTTAGCAACAAATCAACCTGCCTCTAGCAACTTACCCTGAAAATTAGTTGGCAACACTGGTTGCTAATGTCAAAGAGCCTTTTTGGGCGAGCACAAGCAGCAACAACGGAATCACGGAATCCAAAAACATGGCAGACATTGGATGAATATAAAATTGTAATTGTGAGAGATTAAAAAAATTCTAATAAACGTCCTCAGTGACAATTATTTGAATAATTCAATGGATGTTTTGTGCAAAGAGGTGATGACTATAGTGTCTTATTAAGAATTTTCAAATCTGACTTCCATCTATGGAAATTGTCTTTTGCCGGGCGTCAGTTAAACTGCAGTACCGAAGCAAAACTGTAGGAGTAGTTGAAACTGTGCTTCTAGACCAGAACCCTGGCCCCTGGGCACCGAAGAGGGGCTTTTGCTGGCTAGCTCTCCCAGCAGGTGCTGCGGTGATGTAGTGACCCCATGAGTGACCGCACCCTGTGCCAACGATACCTATGCTCTGTGCTTTCTCTGTCTGCCTGAAACTGCTGCATTTTTGAGCAGTCTTATTCAATAAAAATTTACCAAAACAACAATGCAATCGGAAAGCAACCACGTATGCTTTATTAGATCAACCTATGTAAAAAATATATATAACCAATGTTTGCTAACTGATATGTTTTGTTGTGACATGAAATACCAGAATTGCATGCAAATATCCTGGATATTGGTGGGGCTCTGGACCACTTGGGACACATAACAACTGATCACCCAGAGCTGTTGATGCCCAGCACCTCAGCAGAACTTTTGATATAGCTCCTGCAAACATGACTCACTGTCTTTTACTTTTTATATTGTAATAAAAGTTGTCTTTGTCTGGATCTTCTCTGAAGGTGACTATTGGGATGACCCTCCTCTCTGGAGATCCGTGCTTTAAAACGTGAGTGACCTGATAGATGTTCAAATCTCTGATCTGTCATTCATCATCATACATTTAGTAAACCTGATGCTGTCGCCACTTTTCCCACAGTATAACATGTGGACTGACCAGTCATGTTTTTTGCAGCGCTCCCAGCACAGCCAAGTCCATCTCGATCTCAGGCCAGGACCATACCCTGCAGCTAGACTGCAAGGGTGAGGGCACTGGAACCCCTAACCGGCCCCCTTCTTTGGGCCGGTCCATGAAGCCCAGACCCTCTGTCATCAGCTCAGGTATGACATGCAAGAAGGATCTGATTAAACCTGGTAACTGTGGGTGTTTTATGATTATCTCATCAACACTAAACAGTTAACCCAGGTCTGGGAGACATGGTGAGGGACTGACTAATTGAGGTGTGGTTCTGGTTGGTGTCAGGACTTCCAGAGGAGCCAGACCAGACCCAGGTGGCCAGCCCAGGAGAAGTGTTCCAGTCGGGTCACTCTCGCAACTCCAGCTACGCCAGCCAGCTGAGCAGGATCTCAGGTGTGTATTCCTGTTCCCCGTCTTCCCTCTCCAGAGGTCATATTTCTTTGTTACTGTAATTGCACCAATGGCAGTAATGTAAACTCTTGTTCCGCAGGCTACAGCACAGAGCACTCCTGCTCCTCCAGTCTGTCTGATCTCACACACCGGAGGAACACCTCCACAGGAAGCAGCACCTCTGGGGGCCTGAGTGTGACCGTAGACACCCCCCCAGAGAGGGAGAGCGACATCTGCCGGCCAGAGAGACCCCCTCGCCCCCCACGACCCATCCTGCCATCCAACAGACCCCCCAGGCAAGACCTATCTCCCACCCACCAGATGTGTTTAGCCCAATGTGTCTGTTTTGACAATCTATGAAACACTCCAATCCATCAGTGAAACACTACTGATATTGTTCTTTGTATGACTGCTGTTTGTCACCTTGCTGTTGAATGACTGGACCTTTCCCCTTCACCCTGTGACAGGAGGAAGCAGGATTCTGTGGAGAGCCATCCCTCCTGGGTGAATGACACCCGCATCGATGCTGACGATATAGTTGAAAAGATCGTCCAGAGCCAGAACTTTGGTGACATAAGTAACACTGAAGGTATGAAGCCTGCCCTTTCACTTGTCCAGCACATTTTTGCAATCTCTTTTGTACATAACTGCCTCTATTGTACTGTGTTTCATTTGGCTCTCTCTTGGTGTGATTGTTTCCTCTTCAGACAGTAACCTGCGACTGTTTGTCAGTAGAGACGGGACCACTTCCCTGAATGAGCTACAGCTTGGAAACAGGTGAGAACACACACACACACACACACACACACACACACACACACACACACACACACACACACACACACACACACACACACACACACACACACACACACACACCTCTTACTCTCCTACTTTTCGTTCTTTCAGGGTGTCCGCCGGTGTCTATGAGCCCGTTGTGATTGAGAGCCATTAGGACTGGTGAAGATGTGAGTTTAAGTTGAGGCCTCTGTGGTCAAGCTTGTGGACTAACTCTAGAAACATATGGTAGTCATCCTGGAGCACCAGCTGAGCTGGTTGCCATGAGAGGAGGACTGTACCGCACAGTTTTCATGTTTAGTTGTGGATCTGTTTACCCTATGGGGTCTGATTGATTGTAAACTGTTCAGTTTTTGTCTGGTCATTTTGCACTTTATTTCTAATGTGTTGTACCCCCAGAAGATGTGGCTTAAGTCTGAACTCATTTCAGCTGTATGTTGTTGCAGTATCTTTGTTTCCATGGTATATTTCTTGTCCTGTTGATCAGGAAGTGACATCATGCATTTCTCTATCCTCAGCCTTTCCACAAATATTGAGAAATAACGATTGGACAAATGTAATACTGTAAAGAAAATACACAATACACATTATATGCGCTACTTTAGAATGTATTTTTCTCATACATGACCCAAAGCACCAGATCATCTCTGTGATGACAGTGCTAGTCACTATTGGAGAGCTGGTGATGGAGAAGAGGGAAAGTTCTCAGCAAGGTCTGACTGGTTTCAATCCCATTTAGATTGTAGTACTCTGGCGCCCCCTTGTGAAGAAATGGCCTGCTGAGGGATCAGTCTCTGATCTTCAATCATGTCCCCAAAAAACTGGTAGGTCCTAGCCTGTCATTTTTAGTGTGTACAGATCTCAAGTAACTGGGTAGGTGTAGTAATATGGGGGAAGTTTTATATGCTATAAGTTCTAAACCCATTAGATGGCTATTTGGTACTGTCTGATTCTCTCAGATCTGCAAACACCAAAGGGGTAAGAAACTAGGGGTCAGACTTGACTATACATATTCAGCAGTCTTTTACACTGGCAGATGTCTTCAAACATTATTATCTTATGAAGGATCATTCATCATTTGTTTGTTTTTCCAACCAGCTTGCTGGTTTGTTAGATTTTTTAAATGGAATTTATCAAGCACTACAGGTTTGGAAGGTTCCCTGTTTATTGTTTTTATAGAATTACATTCTCAGTGATGTTGAAAAATACAGAACAAATTGTTTTCCTACATATCTGAATGTAAACTGGGATATACTTTTTCTATCATATGTGACTAATAGAGCTGTTATGGACTGAATTCTTGGAGGTTTGATACACTTGTTCAGAGTTAACATTTTGCAATGTGCTGATACATATTATCTGTCAGTTGTCTGCCTATGAATGTCTTAAATGAGATTCTGTATTTATTGCTGTGCATTATGTACAAAATATCAGTTATCACATGGGCTAATATTGAGCACAGCTGGGTTTACATTGAATGGTCTCAGGTGATGTGTGACGTTCATTGCGACAGCACTTTAGATTGAATTCTTTTTTTTCCCGTTCTTATTTCCTATTTGAAGAGGGGTTTAAGCTATACACACAACCCCAGTGTCCTACACATAAATTAGCATTTTGTCTAATCTTGTTAAAACATTTATTAATCTTAGATTGTCATTTTAACAAATGCACATGTATACTAGATTTTAAAATGAACAGTAATTCTAGTCTATTTTTGTGATCCTCCCTAAATGTTTCAAAAATGTATTTGATTTTTTTTCTTCTGTTTTCAATCTTTATTAAACTAAATGGAGCAATAACTTTGTTTAAAATGTTAGTCTGGTTGTTAGTTATGCTATCCCACTGCTATTAACCCCACTCATTAACATATACATGCAGGAGACATGATTTTCTATATCAGTCAAATCATTGGAAATATAATCGATCTCAAGCCCAAGTTTCCCTCAGCGTCATTTCATATGCAGTAGCTTTGTGTCATCTTCCACTTTCTCATTCCCCATTTATCCGATATCCCATGCTTCACAGGGTTTCCTCTTGCAGGGAGATGTATCTTCTCCTCCTACCCCCTCTGCGTTCAGTGAACATGTAACAGAGCATGCACCACAGACTTTCCTCTGGAGCGATCTGCACTCCACTGCCTGCCCTGAATGGCCGCAAAGCACAGGACCCTGTAGAAAGGAGCACAGAGAGGGAAGGAGCACAGAGGAGAGGTTAGAAGGGGCTCAAGAGGGCACACGGTAATATAGTAAGGCACCTGCTGTCACCAGTCTGTATCTACATGTGGATACACTGTATTTACCCAGGATAAAGTAGGCAGTGGCGCTGAGGGAGAGGATGATGAGGAAGATGGTGCCAGGACCCACGTCCCCCAGGGCACAGGCGTTTGGACATGCACAGGGACTCTCCACCCAGATTTGCAGGGGAATGTCTCCATTAAAGTGTAGGGCGAAAGAAGTGGATCTGTTGGGACTACAACGGTAGTGTACTACTGTCAGGGGTTGGGTGTACTCTAGGACTAGAGAAAGGGAAAGGTGATATCAATGTTGAGCGCACGGACCACAATAATAATGACGCTTCTGATTTACACTTCTGCTTACCAGAATATGAAACAGACAGTGTCTGCAAGCTGTTGTTGTAATGGAATTCGTTGCCCTCATGTCTCCCATAGTTTATGTAATGACTGATGTATCTGTTATTTCTGTAAAACCTGCTCAGTAAATGAATCATTTGATTAATCTTTGGGATCCTTTGTAAATACTTAGGCCTATATCGATGCTTCGCAGAATGTAATATTGTCCAAAACAAAAGACTGCCACTACTAGTGTGTTTTTTTTGTTTTAGCTATTAAGATTTTAACAAAAAAGTACATACCTGACTGTCAAACAGGCAGCCACATCTGTGCAGTCTGTCCCTGCGAGGTCCTCTGGCTCAGAGAACGGTTGACAGGGGCTGAAGGAGAGGAGGATTTCTGCATCTGGTGGTGCGTTCTCCGAGGGCACAGGCTTTAGGTGTCCCAAGAATCCGTCTGAATCCGCCATGGCTACCAGGTTTATCACCCCTGAGCCGTCCTTCATGATGCATCTACAGTTACTCATTTTTAAACAGCCTGTCTTTCTCTTCAAGTCCGAGGGCGGAGGGTTGGACATGGAGGGAGACGATGAAACGGCACCAAAGCAGATGGATAAAGTCAAGAGAACCATTTGAAACCTCATCTTGACAATGTTGAAGTGTAGACCTCGAGCTAGTTGTCTGTTTAGGAAGGTTCATTAAGGCAGCCATTTGTAATGTAGCAGCACAATGCCACTGACAAACTCATTAGAGCCCAACTGCTGACGCATTCCAGGCGGTTCACAAAGCTCACTCTGCTCCCAGACCACATAAATGACCATTGACACCACACACACAAACCCATGCACACAATTTGTTTTAGACTACTTCTGTATGGTGTATTACATCGACCCTCATACATAGAATCATACATTGAATGATTCCCCCATATAATGAGCAATTGTTGCAGCGTTACACTTTTCAGCTGGATGGAGGGAGGCAAAGCCAGACAGAGTAGGCTAGTGTATGGGGGTATTGAAAACACAGCTGGGACAGGGACTGGATAGATTAAAACTATTCAACAAATTTCAAATGGATTGTGAAAATAATAGTGCAGAAGACAGACTTCCCATTGAGCACATGTGTTTTTGTTTTTTTAAATCTCATTTCAACCAGTGTTGTAAACATTGAAATTAGGGTCAAATGTCAATTTAAATTCAATGAAAATCTGAATCAACGTCATTGTTTCAACATCATGCCATCAACTATTCAATGTTATTTAGGTAGTCTACGCAAATGAGTTTGGAAGCTGATCAATGCCTAAAGGTGTTTACATTAATGCTGAAACCAACACAGCTTATTTTCAAAGTTAAGCAGGGTAACGTTACCCAGACATGCATCTGGATGGTAAACTTGTTCTCACTGAAGTGCATTACCCCTCATACCAGTAGGAGTCATTGTTCAGGGATGAATCGTTGTTAGCTAGCAAGCTAATTTAGCAAGTGCTCTGTGATGCTAGCACAGCAGGCTAAAAACATACTTTTTTTTCCAGTCCGCTTACTAGCCAGTCCATCTAGTTACATAGACAATGAGCACACTGAGGCTGCGTGCAGACTGACCAGACCGACCAGACCGACCAGACCGACCAGACTGACCAGACCGCCCAGACTGACCAGACCGCCCAGAATGACCAGACCGCCCAGAATGACCAGACTGACAAGACCGCCCAGACCGCCCAGAATGACCAGACTGACCAGACCGCCCAGAATGACCAGACTGACCAGACTGGCCAGACTGGCCAGACCGCCCAGAATGACCAGACTGACGAGACCGCCCAGAATGACCAGACCGCCCAGAATGACCAGACCGCCCAGAATGACCAGAATGACAAGAATGCCCAGAATGACCAGACTGCCCACCACCAGACTGCCCAGACTGACCAGAATGCCCAGACCGCCACTGACCAGAATGCCCAGACCACCTTTGATCAGACTGTCCAGACCGCCACCTCCTATAGTGCCAACGACCACACCGCTGTCAACCAGGACGCTGACGACCCGATCAACCACAACGCCCTCAAACAGACCGCCATCGACCAGACCGCCCAGAACATCGACCACATTGCTGACCACACCCCTGACCACTACAGCAACGACAACATCTGGCATTCCTCAGATGGCCATAATGGGTCTGTGGCTGGAGAGCCTGTGTGATTAGGTCCAGAACCAGGCAAGCTACACAGAGCCTGTGTGAGCAGGTCCAGAACCAGGCCAGCTACACGGAGCCTGTGTGATCAGGTCCAGAACCAGGCAAGCTACACAGAGCCTGTGTGATTAGGTCCAGAACCAGGCAAGCTACACAGAGCCTGTGTGATCAGGTCCAGAACCAGGCAAGCTACACAGAGCCTGTGTGATCAGGTCCAGAACCAGGCAAGCTACACAGAGCCTGTGTGATCAGGTCCAGAACCAGGCAAGCTACACAGAGCCTGTGTGATCAGGTCCAGAACCAGGCAAGCTACACAGAGCCTGTGTGATTAGGTCCAGAACCAGGCAAGCTACACAGAGCCTGTGTGATCAGGTCCAGAACCAGGCAAGCTACAAGGCAGCGATGCGCTGCCTAGAGAGGACCTGCACAGTAAGATTGCCACTGCTCTGCAGGGACTGGGGATGGTAGAAATCCCAAGCCAGGAGGGTCTGAGGTGTGCAAACTCAACAACAAAAAAGTCCTCATCCTCGATGTGTTCAGAGAACTAAATACCTGCCAAGTTACCCGTATGGATAGTGACAGTTAAAACTGAATTTTTTTGTTGAGTTTATTGCTCTAGCACAGTATAGGTCATGACATGGCTTTTGTTACTATGGTGTTATGTTTAGCATAGGACTACTTTCTACTCTTTTTGGTGCCGAAGGGACTCAGCACAGCAAAGGGAGGTAGTGAGTGTAGCGATTGTACAATCATTGCACCTCTGTGCTCACCCTGTGTGTGTGTGTGTGTGGGTGTGTGTGTGTGTGTGTGTGTGTGTGTGTGTGTGTGTGTGTGTGTGTGTGTGTGTGTGTGTGTGTGTGTGTGTGTGTGCGCACATTTGTGTGTAATCCTATTGGCTACTGTTGGTCATGGGTATTTCATATAGAGGGCATGCGCTCAGTGATGATCAGTTAACAGACGGATTGCTTGATGGTTTAACGACATGGGCCTGGTGCACTGCTCGTCTTGTGCCAATCCTAAAGCGTCCTAGCTAGCTAACTCATTGAAGTTTCACCCTAATTGGAATATTTACAACACTGGTTGAATTTAGATGAAAACAGTACTGATTGATGACTTTTTGCAAATCCAAATGTGTTTTCCATGTAGATTCCACGTCATAATAGGTTGACAAATGACGTTGAAACGATGAGTGGGTTCTTTGTTTATTCAGCTTTGTTTTTGTAGAGGTTCATAAGGTAGTGTGCTTGCCCTCATGCCCTGAAACAACAGGTTCAAACCAAGTTGTCAGTCCCCTGTATAAGTCACTACAATGGGAGGTAAGTTGATGCCCTCACTTAATTTTTTTTATTTACTTTTTATTTAACCAGAGCACATCACTGCACACACCTTTTGAGCCTCTGCACTGCAGGTGTAGAATCTTGCATTACTTCTCTGGACTGGAAAAATAGGTAAAAGAAGATCGACCATTGTCACGAAAATGTGCTTATTTTCTTTATATGAAAATTATGAATAGACTTCAAATACATCTCCAATGATTTTCACAGAATTCAGGTATATCCCTTGTACAGGAAGGCATCAAAAGATAAGACAACATCAGGAAACTAGGTTAAGGTAAGAACTGCCGTGAACACTGGGCACAGACATCAGTTCAACATCTATTTTTGATTTACATTTGCTTGAGTTGTCAATTAATGGGAATTCAAAGTGAAATCAACAAAAAAAAATGATTTAGGTTGAAAGATAGGTGAAAGAAGACATAATTTCATTGCGTTGATGATTTTTTGCAAATCCTATAAGTTTTCCATGTTGACTCAGTGTCATAAAATATTTTTGGTTGAAATGATCTGTAAATAACGTTGATTCAACCAGTTTCTGCCTAGTGGGTGGCTATCAGCGTTTGTCAGTTACAACAGTTAGCAATGTCTGAGCGTAATGAATATAATTGTGTCCATGTTATACCTAAAAGACAAGATATATTTCCAATTTATTCAAATAAAATAAACTCTCTAACTTGAAATTGAGCTATACAATATACACTGAGTGTAGAAAACATTAGGAACACCTTCCTAATATTGAGTTGCAACCCCCTTTGCCCTCAGAACAGCCTCAATTCATCGGGGCTTGGAGAAGGTGTCAAGCATTCCACAGGGATGCTGGCCCATGTTGACTGCAATGCTTCCCACAGTTGTGTCAAGTTGGCTGGATGTCCTTTGGGTGGTGGACCATTCTTGATACACACAAGAAACTGTTGATTGTGGAAAAACCCAGCATCGTTGCAGTTCTGAACACACTCAAACCGCTGCGCCTGGCACCTACTTCCGTACACCATTCAAAGGCACTTAAATATTTTGTCTTGCCCATTCACCCTCTGAATGGCACACATACACAATCCATGTGTCAACTGTCTCAACACTTAAAAATCCTTCTTTACCCTGTCTCCTCCCCATCATCTACACTGATTGAAGTGGATTTAACAAGTGACATCAATAAGGGATCATAGCTTTCACCTGGTCAGTCTGTCATGGAAAGAGCAGGTGTTCATAAAGTTTTGTACACTGAGTGTAGATCCACCTGTGTTTGCTGTGGCTTGGTTTATGTGTTTCCTTTGTGGTGACTGTGAGTTGAGTTTGTGTGTGTGTATGTGTGTGTGTGTGTGTGTGTGTGTGTCAGATGGAGAAGAGGAGGGGTCTGCCTCACTCTGGGACAGCCAGGTGGAGGCATTGGTGGGGTCTGAGGAGGTACAGGAGGATGCTAGGACTGTTTGAGATCAACCAGGAACATGACTTCTACAGCCTCACCTGTCTGATGAAAGAGGGCCTCCATGCTGCCCAACACACCAGCATCGACACACCAGCACCTGTAAGCAAAACTATAGACTACACAACATTATTCACACTATTTAAACTGTCACTCAGAATACATTTAATTGCCATTGGAACATACGGCATTGACCCACCTCTGAGAAAAGTACACCTTACAGTACTTGCACTGTACATACCGGTAGTTTTTCCTTATTTGGTATGCCCTATATCTGCCGGCACCTGAGGGAATGGATACATTCATATTTATTTGTATTGTGTTGTTTCCTTGTCTATTAGGACTTTGTTGTGGCAGAATTGGGGTGAGCTGTTGTAACTTCTCAAGGGTTATGCTCTGTTCTGTGTTGGACTGTGATGTTATGTTTATAGACGCCTGTTATGTTTGCACCCTAACACAAGGCCATTTGTGTTCTGGAACTGTTGTTTCTATAAAATAACTTGTGTAACAATATGATTGTTTTATCACCTCTCACTATATAAGGGCATGTAACCATTTACTCTTCCAGCTCCTTCCCTGACTGAGATCAGAGAGGAATCTACCTATCAGCAGCTTGTATTAAAGATTCACCATTATAGAACTAAATTAGTCTCTGCCTAATCTTTGAATGGAACTTTCCACAACATTTGGTGCCGTAACCCGGATGAGAGCGACCTGACTTTTTGATCTATTTCTCTTGGCTTGGAACCAGACAACCCTCTGGCCACAAAAGGTAAGAGACCTTATTAAAAAATCTGTGAGGGACTGTCTGTTTTCTAGCCAAGCCTTGATGGTAAAAGATCTCTTCCATGACATTTTGGGGTTCAATTTGGCAGAACTATTCACCTATAATAATGAATCTGGCCAGTGAACAGTATAACCTAAGGAAATTGGTTAAGAGGATCTAAGGAAATTGATCCAGAGTTAACACTGTGTCACGCCCTGACCTTAGAGATCCTTTTTATGTCTCTATTTTGGTTTGGTCAGGGCGTGAGTTGGGGTGGGTATTCTATGTTCTATGTTTTCTATTTCTTTGTGTTTGGCCGGGTGTGGTTCTCAATCAGAGGCAGCTGTCTATCGTTGTCTCTGATTGAGAACCATACTTAGGTAGCCCTTTTTTCCACCTGTCTTGGTGGGAAGTTGACTTTGTTTAGGGCACATAGCCTTTGAGCTTCACGGTTTGTTTTTGTAGTGTTTATTGTTTTGTTCGGCGTCATTTTGATTAAATAAAAGAAAATGTACGCTCACTACGCTGCACCTTGGTCCTCTCCTTTCAACAGCCGTGACACACTGATCAATGGGGGAACAGTAAAACCTAAGGAAACGGATTTAGAGAACCTGAGGAAATAGGTTCAGAGGATCTAAGAAAATTGTTCCAGAGAGTAAATCTAACGAAACTGATTTACATTAAGTGTCTCCAATAATCAAATCAAAGTTTATTTGTCACGTGCGCCAAATACAACAGGTGTAGACCTTAGTGAAATGCTTACTTACAGGCTCTAACCAATAGTGCAAAAAGGTATTAGGTGAACAATAGTTAAGTAAAGAAATAAAAACAACAGTAAAAAGGCAGTGAAAAACAGTAGCGAGGCTATATACAGTAGAGAGGTTATACAAGTAGCGAGGCTACATACAGACACCGGTTAGTCAGGCTGATTGAGGTAGTATGTACATGTAGATATGGTTAAAGTGACTATGCATATATGATGAACAGAGAGTAGCAGTAGCGTAAAGAGGGGTTGGCGGGTGGTTGGTGGCGGGTGGCGGGACACAATGCAGATAGCCCGGTTAGCCAATGTGCGGGAGCACTGGTTGGTCGGGCCAATTGAGGTAGTATGTACATATGTACATGAATGTATAGTTAAAGTGACTGTGCATATCTGGGGGGGGGGCACACAATGCAAATAGTCCGGGTAGCCATTTGATTACCTGTTCAGGAGTCTTATGGCTTGGGGGTAAAACTGTTGAGAAGCCTTTTTGTCCTAGACTTGGCACTCCGGTATCGCTTGCCATCATGCAGTAGTAGAGAAAACAGTCTAAGGCTGGGGTCTTTGACAATTTTTAGGGCCTTCCTCTGACACCGCCTGGTGTAGAGGTCCTGGATGGCAGGCAGCTTAGCCCCAGTGATGTACTGGGCCGTACGCACTACCCTCTGTAGTGCCTTGTGGTCGGAGGCCAAGCAATTGCCGTACCAGGCAGTGATGCAACCAGTCAGGATGCTCTCGATGTTGCAGCTGTAGAACCTTTTGAGGATCTCAGGACCCATGCCAAATCTTTTTAGTTTCCTGAGGGAGAATGGGCTTTGTCGTGCCCTCTTCACAACTGTCTTGGTGTGTTTGGACCATTCTAGTTTGTTGGTGATGTGGACACCAAGGAACTTGAAGCTCTCAATCTGCTCCACTACAGCCCTGTCGATGAGAATAGGGGCGTACTCTGTCCTCCTTTTCCTGTAGTCCACAATAATCTCCTTAGTCTTGGTTACGTTGAGGGATAGGTTGTTATTCTGGCACCACCTGGCCAGGTCTCTGACCTCCTCCCTATAGGCGGTCTCGTCGTTGTCGGTGATCAGGCCTACCACTGTTGTGTCGTCTGCAAACTTAATGATGGTGTTGGAGTCGTGCCTGACCATGCAGTCGTGTGTGATTAGGGAGTACAGGAGGGGACTGAGCACGCACCCCTGGGGGGCTCCAGTGTTGAGGATCAGCGTGGCAGATGTGTTGCTACCTACCCTCACCACCTGGGGGTGGCCCGTCAGGAAGTCCAGGATCCAGTTGCAGAGGGAGGTGTTTAGTCCCAGGATCCTTAACTTAGTGATGAGCTTTGAGGGTACTATGGTTTTTAACGCTGAGCTGTAGTCAATGAATAGCATTCTCACATAAGTGTTCCTTAGTCCAGGTGGGAAAGGGCAGTGTGGAGTGCAATAGAGATGGCATCATCTGTGGATCTGTTTGGGCGGTATGCAAATTGGAGTGGGTCTAGGGTTTCTGGGATAATGATGTTGATGTGAGCCATTACCAGCCTTTCAAAGCACTTCATGGCTACGGACGTGAGTGCTACGGGTCTGTAGTCATTTAGGCAGGTTGCCTTTGTGTTCTTGGGCACAGGAACTATGGTGGTCTGCTTGAAATATGTTAGTATTACAGACTCAATACACCTGCCAGTTGGTTAGCAAATGCCCGGCGCACACGTCCTGGTAATCCATCTGGCCCCGCAGCCTTGTGTATGTTGACCTGTTTAAAGGTCTTACTCACGTCGGCTACGGAGAGCGTGATCACACAGTCGTCCAGAACAGCTGATGCTCTCATGCATGCCTCAGTGTTGCTTGCCTCAAAGCGAGCATAGAAGTGATTTAGCTCGTCTGGTAGGCTCGTGTCACTGGGCAGCTCGCGGCTGTGCTTCCCTTTGTAGTCTGTAATAGTTTGCAAGCCCTGCCACATAAGACGAGCGTCGGAGCCGGTGTAGTATGATTCAATCTTAGCCCTGTATTGACGCTTTGCCTGTTTGATGGTTCATCGCAGGGCATAGCAGGATTTCTTGTAAGCTTCCGGGATAGAGTCCCGCACCTTGAAAGAGGCAGCTCTGCCCTTTAGCTCAGTGCGAATGTCGCCTGTAATCCATGGCTTCTGGTTGAGATATGTACGTACAGTCACTGTGGGGACGACGTCCTCGATGCACTTATTTATAAAGCCAGTGACTGATGTGGTGTATTCCTCAATGCCATCGGAAGAATCAGTCTGTGACTGCAAAACAGTCCTGTAGTTTAGCATCTGCTTCATCTGACCACTTTTTTATTGACAGAGTGCTTCCTGCTTTAATTTTTTGCTTGAAAGCAGGAATCGGGAGGATAGAGTTGTGGTCGGATTTACCAAATGGAGGGCGAGGGAGAGTTTTGTACGCGTCTCTGTGTGTGGAGTACAGGTGATCTAGAATTTTTTCCCCTCTGGTTGCACATGTAACATGTTAATAGAAATTTGGTAGAACTGATGGGTAGGGATGGGTTTACCTACAATGACTTGAAAAATACTATTGGAACAGCATATTAGCAGGCCTGCAAGTAGGAATTGGATTCCCTACAATTAAATACAAATATAATATATACAGTGCATTCAGAAAGTATTCAGACCCATTGACTTTTTGAACATTTTGTTACGTTATAGCCTTATTCTAAAATGGATTAAATAAAACAAATCCTCAGCAATCTACACACAATACCCATAGTGACAAAAAGAAAACAGGTTTTTAGATTTTTTTGCTAATTTATAAAAAAGAAAAAGTTATTTACATTAGTACTCAGACCGTTTGCTATGAGACACAAAATTGAGCTCAGTTGCATCCTGTTGCCATTGATCATCCTTGATGTTTCTACAACTTGATTGGAGTCCACCTGTGGTAAATTCAATTGATTGGACATGATTTAGAAAGGTACACACCTGTCTACAGTTGAAGTCGGAAGTTTACATACACATACAAAATTCCCTGTCTTAGGTCAGTTAGGATCACCACTTTATTTTAAGAATGTGAAATGTCAGAATAATAGTAGAGAGAATGATTTATTTCAGCTTGTATTTCTTTCATCACATTCCCAGTGGGTCAGAAGTTTACATACACTCAATTAGTATTTGGTAGCATTGCCTTTAAATTGTTTAATTTTGGTCAAACGTTTCGGGTAGCCTTCCACAAGCTTCCCACAATAAGTTGGGTGAATTTTGGCCCGTTCCTCCTGACAGAGCTGGTATAACTGAGTCAGGTTTGTAGGCCTCCTTGCTCACACACGCTTTTTCAGTTCTGCCCACAAATTTGCAATGGGATTGAGGTCAGGGCTTTGTGATGGCCACTCCAATACCTTGAATTTGTTGTCCTTAAGCCATTTTGCCACAACTTTGGAAGTATGCTTGGGGTCATTGTCCATTTGGAAGACACATTTGCGACCAAGCTTTAACTTCCTGACTGATGTCTTGAGATGTTGCTTCAATATATCCACAGAATTTTCCTCCCTCATGATGCCATCTATTTTGTGAAGTGCACCAGTCCCTCCTGCAGCAAAGCACCCCCACAACATGATGCTGCTACCCCTGTGCCTCACGGTTGGGATGGTGTTCTTTGGCTTGCAAACTTCCCCCTTTTTCCTCCAAACATAATGATGGTCATTATGGCCAAACAGTTCTATTTTTGGTTCATCAGACCAGATTACATTTCTCCTAAAGGTACGATCTTTGTCCCCATGTGCAGTTGCAAAACGTAGTCTTGCTTTCTTATGGCAGTTTTGGAGCAGTGGCTTCTTCCTTGCTGAGCGGCCTTTCAGGTTATGTCGATATAGGACTCGTTTTACTGTGGATATAGATACTTTTGTACCTGTTTCCTCCAGCATCTTCACAAGGTCCTTTGCTGTTGTTCTGGGATTGATTTGCATCCCTGACTCCTCCATCAATGCCTCTGGTCCCGAGAGCTACCTTAAAAAACAAGCTCCCCCAAAGTTGATCTATCCCCTTCTGAATTGGCTGATGAATTTTTATAATTTGGGCACATTGAATATTACTCTCAAAATAAAGTGAATATCCAACCGAAATTGATAATAAATATAATATTGTTAGGGTAGACTAAAATAGAAACAATGCCTTCCAATAAGGAGAAAGTAAAAGGGGAAAGTGGCATCCAGAAGTTATCATATCTGTTTTGCAGAACATTGTTTGAGAGTGATCCGTGTGTATTAGTAGTAGTGATTGAGAGGGTTTTCCTATTGGAAAGAGTAGAAGGGTCCTAGTTGAAGGAAACAGACATGGAGACTAGTGAAAGTAAAGACAATGATAATGGAAAGATTCATGGTACTCATGGTCTATCAAATGTAATGAGTGTTGACAGTATGGTGAATGGTAATATGTTATTAGTAGCTTTCAGATAGCACTCTATTAATGCAATATTTTTGTAATTTGAAGAGCTACGGTTTCACTACAAGGTCACATGAAAAATACAAGTGTGAACAGCATTTGGTTGCCATTGCGAACAGAGGGATTGAGCCTTGGGACTGATATTGAATTAGAGGCTGCCGTCTGGTGTTTGGGTTAAACATAAGCTTCCTGTGGCCGGATAGATAAGCGGCCATTAACAGTGAGTGAACTCAAACAGGCTGTAAGGGACACAGTGGAAAAATTTGGAACAGAGGTATGAATAATAGAATAGGATACATTTGACAATTTCCAATTATTTCTCAATTCGATAGAGTTTGAATAAGTAAATAAGAAGGTAACGTCATCTAAAAACACTCTGTATTACGTGGAACACTGTCCAAAATTGAAGTGAGTAGATACAAATAAATTTTTTAGTATGAAAGAGCTGATAAACCAGCACCAACTTTCTGAAGGCCCTAGCAGATTTGTTGAACAACAGGTTTCATATTTTGACTAGTTGATGTCCCAGGGACAGAAAGTACAGAACACAAGCCATATGTCAATTCAACAGGTCTAGATGATAATATTACAAGAAAGGGGCTCTGGGATTGTTTACTTTAGAAGGTTCCTATTTTGCATAATGGGACCCTGTATCATCTGGGTCTCCAGTATGATTATATGTAGTATGCATGTTTTTATCGAGGCTTCCTCCCCAAAATGCAGTGAGCTCGATTGAAAATGAGAGGGAGGTAGATAGGCATAGTAGTACCACAAATTGCATTTTTAGGATTGATTAAGATGTAGAATAGTGAAAATTAATTACATGTTTATTTTCTCTTTCTGGACTGATGTAATGTCCACTACCAAGTTTTCTGATGAGTTTTAAAATTATTCTGTATTTCTTCCTTTGTAGTGTTTCCTGAGGCAGGTGCCTTGGGAAAGCAGTTAGTGAAATTCTGCAGTACTATAAAGTATAAAGGTACCTGGATCCGGCTGTTAAAGGAGCTCCCAAATGAAGTAAGGCCATTTGTTTGTTTTTGCCCTATGTTTTACCGCACACACACACCTGCATACACACACAAACCAACCGTCTATACTTATGAATATTTGTTAGTGCTGTTAATACTGTGTCTGATTTATTGTGTGGGGTTTTCTATTTGGTTTTAGTGGGTTCTTCACGGGTTAGAAATGATGCACCAAAACATGTACTTAGTCATTCTGTATTATGTTTCATGTTTTGTGTGGACCCCAGGAAGAGTAGCTGCTGCTTTTCCAACAGCTAATGGGGATCCTAATAAAATACCAAATACCAAAATACCTTAAAGGGCACACAAAGGACATTTTCTGAAGTATCTATTGTCGGAATTTTGGTTGCACACATTTAAGTTGAGAAATGTACTGAAACACCCAATGTAAACCTGGTATAGATAATATTTAACATGTTTTAAAACAATAAGTCTGAAGTACAGGGAAAGAAAAGGGAAAGAACAGACTCACTGAAAGGTTTTGAATGACCTCTGTTCTGACGAGGTCACCCTCACTAGAAAATCAGTATATTTAAATATAATATGTAAACGCTGATAAGTATGAGGAAGTGTATTGTTGTTGAAACAAATATCACCTTTTTTTCTTTACCCTTTATAATTCATTAATTAGTTCTGATTTGGATGGGCGAGAAGGAGAGAGACAGAGCGCTGCCCCTGAACTGTGAAGAAAGCACACAGGAAGGGGGCGGGTGAGCTACTCACACACAAGTACACAGTGTGAGTCAAGTGTCCAAAGGGGCAATGGTGGTGGCTGTAGAAAAGAATGTGCCCAATGTTTAATTTGTCAAGATCACCGCAGGAAAGGAAGTACCAACCTATTTGTCAAGACTACCAGTCCCCTGGGGCCCTTTGGTAAATATGCAAATTGATTTTGTTCACACGCCTGCCTTTAAAAGAAAAAAAGACATGTTGGTAATGGTTGACAGCCACTTAAAATGGATTGAAGCCTTCCCCACATCTAATGAGGAAGCAAAGACTGTGCCTAAATGCCTGTTACATATTGTTGCACAATATGTAACAATATGTACAATAAAGTTTAGATAGCGATTGGGGTTAACATTTCAAGTCGAAGATAAAGAAAGAACTGTGAGACCTGACGCAAGTTAAGATATTTTTATGTACTGTCTCACCCGGAAAGTTCTGGACTTGTGGAACGCTATAATGGCGTTCTGAAAAATAAACTGGCAAAAATATGTGCCCAAACAGGACTTATCTGTGTGGATGCGCTACTCAGTTTTCAATGCGTTCCACCCCAGTCAGGAAAAGTTTCTGATGGCCCGTCCCATGACAACCCCTGTGTCACCACCAGCTGCAGTCCCAGATCTGCATCTGTTGGATGACACTATGATGAAGTACTGACTAACTGTATTCGTGCTGTTCACTCACGGGTCTCTGCTGCCCAAACTCGCCCAGACGACCGTCCCCATCACAATCTCCAACCTGGAGATTGGGTAATGGTCAGGACAAACAACAGAGGTAAAGAACCTTTGGAAGCCAGGTGGAAAAGACCACATCAGATCACCCTCACCACCCCAACGGCAGTAAAAAGCTTAGGGAAACACCTGGATCCACGCCTCCCACTGTAAGCATGTAGCAGAGCCGGAAGAAGATGTTACTCCTACAACCCAGTAGGGGCACTCTGCTTACCCTGGGACCTCCTACAACCCAGTAGAGGCACTCTGCTTACCCTGGGACCTCCTACAACCCAGTAGAGGCACTCTGCTTACCCTGGGACCTCCTACAACCCAGTAGAGGCACTCTGCTTACCCTGGGACCTCCTACAACCCAGTAGAGGCACTCTGCTTACCCTGGGACCTCCTACAACCCAGTAGAGGCACTCTGCTTACCCTGGGACCTCCTACAACCCAGTAGGGGCACTCTGCTTACCCTGGGACCTCCTACAACCCAGTAGGGGCACTCTGCTTACCCTGGGATCTCCTACAACCCAGTAGAGGCACTCTGCTTACCCTGGGATCTCCTACAACCCAGTAGAGGCACTCTGCTTACCCTGGGACCTCCTACAACCCAGTAGAGGCACTCTGCTTACCCTGGGACCTCCTACAACCCAGTAGAGGCACTCTGCTTACCCTGGGACCTCCTACAACCCAGTAGAGGCACTCTGCTTACCCTGGGACCTCCTACAACCCAGTAGAGGCACTCTGCTTACCCTGGGACCTCCTACCAGTAGAGGCACTCTGCTTACCCTGGGACCTCCTACCAGTAGAGGCACTCTGCTTACCCTGGGACCTCCTACCAGTAGAGGCACTCTGCTTACCCTGGGACCTCCTACCAGTAGAGGCACTCTGCTTACCCTGGGACCTCCTACCAGTAGAGACACTCTGCTTACCCTGGGACCTCCTACCAATAGAGGCACTCTGCTTACCCTGGGACCTCCTACCAGTAGGGGCACTCTGCTTACCCTGGGACCTCCAACAACCCAGTAGGGGCACTCTGCTTACCCTGGGACCTCCTACAACCCAGTAGGGGCACTCTACTTACCCTGGGACCTCCTACAACCCAGTAGAGGCACTCTGCTTACCCTGGGACCTCCTACAACCCAGTAGAGGCACTCTGCTTACCCTGGGACCTCCTACAACCCAGTAGAGGCACTCTGCTTACCCTGGGACCTCCTACAACCCAGTAGAGGCACTCTGCTTACCCTGGGACCTCCAACAACCCAGTAGGGGCACTCTGCTTACCCTGGGACCTCCTACAACCCAGTAGGGGCACTCTGCTTACCCTGGGACCTCCTACAACCCAGTAGGGGCACTCTGCTTACCCTGGGACCTCCTACAACCCAGTAGGGGCACTCTGCTTACCCTGGGACCTCCTACAACCCAGTAGGGGCACTCTGCTTACCCTGGGACCTCCTACAACCCAGTAGGGGCACTCTGCTTACCCTGGGACCTCCTACAACCCAGTAGGGGCACTCTACTTACCCTGGGACTCGCAGCCATTGTGGCTGTGGGTATCCTCTGGGTGGTAGCGGATTTCGAGCCAGAGGCGGGTTAACTTCCTTTAACCTCTCCCTGACCTCTCCGCTCCAAAGAGGCCCGGCTTCCACAGGGTTAAACCCAGAAGTAGATGACCCCGCTGACTTGGACCTGGACTCTGATGACCCTGCAGACCTGAAGAGAAGAAAGAGAGGACATGAACATTATGGGGTTTCCCCCGGGTCAAACACTTTCTTACAATTAGCTAGTAATGTCTTTGTACTACAGAATGTATCAGATTGTTGTGGATGGTTACCAGACAGTGCTGAGACTATGCCATTACTAGCTATACCCCTCGGTGTTTATGAAATATTAATGTGGACCAAAGCAGTTACCTTACATACCGAGAGCTCGATTCAGTGGAGGATAAGGTGTTTTATATGAGAAGGTTTTAATAATCCCACCTCTGCCCAAGCAACCCATCACCCTGGCCTACTCTTCCCCAGGTTATTTGTGTTATATAGCAAATGGAACCGGTCTCCAGTTGGGGGAAAGTCATTGTAAGTATAACCTTTCTGTCTACAATAACATAATCCTGCCCTTACTGTTGAGAAATGGATCAGAACCCTAACATGTCATAGGGAATGCTAAACCTACTTCCTCAGTAAGTGGAACTACTGTATGTACGTGTGTGGGGGGGAAAGCCTACTATTATCTGCCTACAAACTGGTCAGGATCCTGCTATGCTGCCTATGTTGTTCCTGTGTGTACTATCCCAGTATCCCCAAATCACCCTTTTCTCCCGGCCCTGCAAAACTGTTTTTTTCTCTGCATTAATTCCCAATTATGGCATGACAACTGTGCTTGATTCCTTTAGAGAACTAGCAAATGTAGAAAGAAGGGGTAATGCTACTGCTATTGAATAATGAACCGTTGAACTTGTATAAGGGAGGGGTTTGTGCATTGGTGGGTCAAGAATGCTGAGTCAGTTGCCACTATCAGACAGGTGGTTTCTTTTGCAAACAAGCAAGATAACAAGTTGGGTTGGGATGTGTTTGCACGGAGTGAAAACTAGCCTGTGGAACTTTTGTTGCAATGTCCCCTGGTACTAGTTGGAGTCCTTTTGCTATCTTTTCTCAAGACGGACGACCTTGGTGAGGAGATTGTGTGAAACAGCAGTATCTCCTCCCCACCAGATCGTCATGACCACAGAAGTTAACTTAAATGACCTGACAGACCTCGTCACCGTTTCACCCTTCATTGGGTATCCAGATGGCCCTATTGGGGACAATAAAGCCTACTCGAAATGACCCCGATCCCTATGAACCTCCCTTTCCCCCAGATTATTATTATTTAGTTACGTTTCAGGAGTTCCATTCAGACCACCCCTTTCCGTGTAAAATACCAATTTCCCAGAAACCAAAAGGTTTTAAGTAATGTCTGACAACAGCTCGGGTATATAATGTAGGGTGATGCTTATGTTTCCCGTAGCATCAAAGGGGGAATTGTTGTGGCAGAATTGGGGTGAGATCTGTTCTGTGTTGGACTTTGATGCTATGCATTTCATAGACTCCTGTTATGTCTGCACCCTAACACAAGGCCATTGTGTTCTGGAACTGTTGTTTCTATAAAATAACTGTTGTGTAACAATATGATTGTTTTATCACCTCTCACTATATAAGGGCATGTAACCATTTACTCTTCCAGCTCCTTCCCTGACTGAGATCAGAGAGGAATCTACCTATCAGCAGCTTGTATTAAAGATTCACCATTATAGAACTAAATTAGTCTCTGCCTAATCTTTGGATCAAATGAACCACAACAATTTGAACAGAAAGTGAGATTAAGTGGTATTCACAAAGGTAAAAATCTGTAACGTATTAACAGATCAGCAGCGGTCCTGGCTTGTAGCTTACATTGAACTAGACTGTGCCTCCCTCCGTAGCCTCAATGTGCTTGACTACAGTATCCTGCCCATCAACCCTTCCACCAAGACATGCTGTACAGGAAGCACTCGGAGACTGTCAAATGAATAATCAAACAGCATTTTGTTCTGTTTGTGTCAGTGAACATTCTGTCTGTGTAATTACTTTATAAAACGCCTACATTCTCTGTAAAACAAGATTAAGAACAGTAGGTGGCATCACATATAGCTCCTGCTGCAGTGGTAGCCTATAGATATTTACTGTACATACACTTTTTGTCATTTAACTGTTATTCTATTTGTTCATAACATGGTATTTTGTGTGTTTTATGATTTAATAAATATTCTCAGGAATTTGACTGAAGAGACATTTCACCTGAAAATAATCTGGCATAGTTCTCATAAAAATAATTCATGCATGAATGCTTTTTGGGGGGGGAATAACTTGTTAATAGAGAATCAATAATAAAACAAATCACAGAGTGAGTGTGATGGGTATTGAAAACACAGCTGGGACAGGGACTGGGTAGAGTAAAACTATTCAACACACTTAAAATAGATTATGAAAATAATAGTGCAGAAGACAGACTTCTTTGTTCAGCTTTAGTTGTGTAGTTTAGGTTCATAAATCCTGTAAGAGATCAATGGCAAACAGTATAATTTGAGTCTGTATACAGTAGTTATGCCCGGATCAAATCAATTTGTCAGTGTCATGAAGGAGGAATCTTCTATTGATGTTTTATATTGCCAGAAAGATTACATTCTCAACTTTCAGCTAAAAATATGAATTTATGTCTGTGTATCGATAAACTTTTCAGTGTATTCTGACACACATACAAAAACACCCACACGACACACACCCACTGATTGACAGGGTTGTTAACTGATATCTGCATAGGGAGTGTTAGCTAGCTGAGAGTCTGAAGGGGTTTGGAGCCTCTCTGGTTGTTCCCTCAGTAATCTATGGAAGAGTATTAGGGCCAAGTGAAGAGAAAAAACAGCAACAGGTGGTGGTACTTTGACCGTTGAGCATTTTTGGGATGCTCTGGATCAACATGTACAACAGCATGATCCAGTTTCTGCCAATATCCAGCAACTTTGCACCGCCATTGAGGAGTGGGACAACATTCCACAGGCCACAATCAACAACCTGATCAACTTAAAAGGAGATGTTAAGTTGCATGAGGCAAATAGAGGTCACACCAGATACTGACTGGTTTTCTGATCCAAGGCCCTACCTTATTTTTTGTTAAGGTATCTGTGACCAACAGATGCATATCTGTATTCCCAGTCATGTGAAATTGGACCCCCTTTGAGACTATAACAGCCTCCACTATTCTGGGAAGGCTTTCCACTAGATGTTGGAACATTGCTGCGGGGACTTGCTTCAATTCAGCCACAAAAGCATTAGTGAGGTCGGGGACTGATGTTGGGCGATTAGGCCTGGCTCGCAGTCGGCATTCCAATTCATCCCAAAGGTGATCGATGGGGTTAAAATCAGGGCTCTGTGCAGGCCAGTCAAGTTCCACACCGATCTCGACAAACCATTTCTGTATGGACCTCGCTTTGTGCACAGGGGCATTGTCATGCTGAAACAAAAAAGGGCCTTCCCCAAACTGTTGCCAGAAAGTTGGAAGCACAGACTCATCTAGAATGTCATTGTATGCTGTAGCGTTAAGATTTCCCTTCACTGGAACTAAGGGACCTAGCCCAAACCATGAAAAACAGCCCCACATCATTATTCCTCCTCCACCAAACTTTACAGTTGACACTATGCATTCAGGCAGGTAGCGTTCTCCTGACATCCGTCAAACCCAGATTAGTCCGTCGGACTGCCAGATGGTGAAGCGTGATTCATCACTCTAGAGAACACGTTTACACTGCTCCAGAGTCCAATGGCGGCGAGCTTTACACCACTCCAGCCGACGTTTGGCATTGCTCATGGTGATCTTAGGCTTGTGGGCGGCTGCTCAGCCATGGAAACCCATTTCATGAAACTCCAGACTAACAGTTATTGTGCTGACGTTGTTTCTAGAGGCAGTTTGGAACTTGGTTTTATTTTTCTAACTTTAGTCTATTTAGTAAATATTTTCTTAACTCTTATTTTCTTAAAACTGCATTGTTGGTTAAGGGCTTGGAAGTAAGCATTTCACGGTAAGGTCTACACCTGTTGTATTCAGCGCAAGTGACAAACACATTTTTATTTTATTTGATATGCCCCCTTTATTTATCCTACGATTCTGACTTGGTGTACAGTGGTGTTGGCTCCTCTGAGGAGGAAGGGGAGGACTATCCTTCCCAGTGGATTTCAGTATTTTTTTTAAATTGTAAAACATTTAGAAAGTTATACTTTTAGATAAAACTATACTAAATATAATCATGTCACCAAATAACTGATTAAAACACACTATTATGCAAAGAAGGTCTCCAGTAGCCTCAACAGCACTGTAGGGTAGCATTATGGTGTAGCCTATCAGAGCTCTTGCAGCATGAAATGACATGTTGTCAACCCAATCAAAGGATTAATCTAGTACTGAAAGCATAAGCTACAGCTATCTTCTAGCACTGCAGTGTATAAAATGTGGTCAGTAGTTGACTCAGAGAGAAAGAATAGTTTAACAGTTTTGAACAAATGAATTTCTTCCAAAATGAAGGAGAAGCAAGAGACAAATAGAGAGACAAAAAAAAATCACTTTCAGTTTCACTTACTTAGCTAGCAAATGCAACTAGCTAGTTTAGCCTACTGAAACACCCTGCTCAAACAGAGGGATGCTATTTTAGCTAGCTGGCTATGACTTTCCACACAACACTGGAACTCTTCCAAGGCAAGGTAAGCTTTTGGTATTACTCATTTATTGCCACCGGGACCCGCCGGTGTAACTGCTTACTGACTATACACTGATGTTACTGCATGATTGTAGCGGTTTACTAAAGTGTTAACTTTAGTTCTATTAGCTACTCTAACTATGACGTTACTTTAGCTAAAATGGTGACAATGCTGTAGGCTGTGTGTAGCGGTTTGGTTTGGAAAGGTTATTTCACCTGGTCACATACAGCTGATGTGTTGCGCATTGAAGTCCACAATCGAAGGGAAGAGGTGAGAGGAGGAGAGTTCATGGATGCGAGAAGGAATACAATGTGGCTGCTATGAAAGTGAACTGTGTTTACGCGTGATCAGGGGTGCGATTCTGTTGAAAAGGTTTCTTAAAAGGAAGCAAACGGAACAAAACGTGGATAAACATACCTGAATTTGTCGAATAGAAACTCCTGTTTGCAACTGTTGGACTAATGATTCCCCCCTATATCAGCTAGATGCAGGCAAGAGCGTGCAAGGCTGAACTGGATGTTGTTGTCTTTCACCTCAAATGTGTCTCTCGACCTGTGTGCACACCTATATTGTAAACTTTCATTCAGAGGCTAGGTTGTAGCCACCTCATGATGGGTAAAGGGAAAATTTGAGTATCATGTAGTAGCCTAAACCTATCGCTGTTACATTGAACTGGGTGAATGGAATAAGAATAAGAGTCATCCAACATGCTGTAATAGAAATAAGGCCATGCTCATGAAAAGAAAATAATCCTCCCTCACCAGTATACCGTATTTTATGACATACCGGTATTGACGCAGGGACCGATTTGGGTTTTTACTTTACCATCTATACCGGTATTTGAATGTTTGGTTTGTTAAATGTGATACGACATGTGTAATGTCCATTTGTTGAGTTTACTTCGATACTTGAGTCATCTCTCTCCGCGCCACTTTCCACACAGACCTAGCCACGCCCCCTGTCACTCAAGGAGCGCATTTGATGTTCCTCAACAATGAGACCCTTTAGTTCGGTCTGCATGGTCAATGCAGCACATGCAACAATGATGATAACAATGCTGTTTTCACTTTGCTTCTTAATATAAATCCACTAACCTTCTATAATGACACTATTCGTTTGTGTTTCTTACATCAGCAAACAGCTAGTTTGTCTTTTTTTAGCAAGTTGCCCTAAATCTTGTGAGATGCTAATTGTTAGCCGCTAATGCTAGCTAGCTAAGAAATGTACTGGGTGAGAGCAAACGTAGCTAGCTAATACAGCCTGATAATACCAGTGATGGTGTAGATCTAAATCAGCTTGTTGTTTGTGCAACAGTATCTTCTAAATCAAAGAGGAAAATGCAAAGCAAGAATATGTTAGCTACATGAAGTAGCCAAAGCTTATAGGGTCCCCTAGGAAACACTTATCAATACTTTAGTTTCTACCCTGTCACAATAACTCCTCCCTGGCATTTTAATTCGTTGTCATCTCAAACACTGTATTCAAAGTGCTCACTATTCTAACTATAGAATTAGAATAATCATTCTATTTCCATCATTCCAACAGTTTTGCTCTAATTCACAAGTCAAATCAGTTAAAAATAAACTAGATTATTTACCCATATCGTGCAGCCCTACGTGCAGCCCCACGTCTCAATTGATCAGTGGTGTCAAAGTATTTAAGTAAAAATACTTTCAAGTACTACTTAAGTCGTTTTTTTGGTATCTGTACTTTACTATTTTTATTTTTGACAACTTTTACTTCACTACATTCCTAAAGAAAATACTGTACTTTTTACTCCATACACCCTTGACACCTAAAAGTACTTGTTACATTTTGAATGCTTAGCAGGACAGGAAAATGGTCCAATTCAGGCACTTGTCGAGAACATCCCTGGTCATCTACTGCCTAGCGATACTAACCATCTTCTGGTAGTTTTTTTTTGAGAAAGCCGTTTCTTCTCAATTAAATGGTAATGCTACAAAGTAGCCTATGCCTACCTGGAAGACGGATATCATGATTATTTGCATCAATCCAGTGGCCAATTGTTTTGCAAACTCCACCTCATGTGCACTGCAGAAATACAGCTAACCAAACAGTAGTGCCTGCACAGTTGAATTAAATGGTAACTACACTCAAAATCTAAATTTCTTAGATTTTTCCCAGACCTCAAAAGTGGTCTCTTGATGTGTTTAAGTATTGTTGTGGACTTAGAACATCCCATGTTTATGTTAAGAAAGTGTGATTTTGAGGGCGAAAACCAGAATATATATATATTAGCTAGTTGGCTTGCTATTGCAAGCTAATTTGTCCTGGGTTATAAACTTTGGGTTGTTATTTTACCTGAATTGCACAAGGTCCTCTACTCCAACAATTAATCCACAGATAAAAGGGTAGACTGAGTTTGTTTCTAGTAATCTCTCAATCTTCAGGCTTCTTCTTCTTTGGACTTTATATGTCACCCAGTAAAATACTACTTGAATAAAAGTCGAAAAGTATTTGGTTTTAAATATACTTAAGTATCAAAGTAAATGTAATTGATCAAATGTACTTAAGTATCAAAAGTAAAAGTATAAATAATTTCAAATTCCGTATATTAAGCAAACCAGATGGCACCATTTTCTTGTTTATTTTTTATTTACGGATAGCCAGGGGCACACTCTAACATTCAGACATAATTTACAAACAAAGTATTTGTGTTTAGAGAGTCCTCCAGATCAGAGCTATTTTTCCTGTTGCTTAATTGTTTGAAACCATATTATGAAGCATGTCTAAGCTTGCTTCAAAGTACCCTATAGCCAAAATCCCACCATAGAAATGTGGAGGCAATTATTTTATAAAGACTGCCTCATATTGCCCTCCTGTTCTAATGGTTTTCAAATCAACTTTATTTCATTGTCTAGCAGCCAAAGGTATTATCGTAGTTACAGTGGGGAGAACAAGTATTTGATACACTGACAATTTTGCAGGTTTTCCTACTTACAAAGCATGTAGAGGTCTGTAATTTTTATCATAGGTACACTTCAACTGTGAGAGAAGGAATCTAAAACAAAAATCCAGAAAATCACATTGTATGATTTTTAAGTAATTAATTTGCATTTTATTGCATGACATAAGTATTTGATACATCAGAAAAGCAGAACTGAATATTTGGTACAGAAACCTTAGTTTGCAATTACAGAGATCATACGTTTCCTGTAGTTCTTGACCAGGTTTGCACACACTGCAGCAGGGATTTTGGCCCACTCCTCCATACAGACCTTCTCCAGATCCTTCAGGTTTCGGGGCTGTCGCTGGGCAATACGGACTTTCGGCTCCCTCCAAAGATTTTCTATTGGGTTCAGGTCTGGAGACTGGCTAGGCCACTCCAGGACCTTGAGATGCTTCTTACGGAGCCACTCCTTAGTTGCCCTGGCTGTGTGTTTCGGGTCGTTGTCATGCTGGAAGACCCAGCCACGACCCATCTTCAATGCTCTTACTGAGGGAAGGAGGTTGTTGGTCAAGATCTCGCGATACATGGCCCCATCCATCCTCCCCTCAATACGGTGCAGTCGTCCTGTCCCCTTTGCAGAAAAGCATCCCCAAAGAATGATGTTTCCACCTCCATGCTTCACGGTTGGGATGGTGTTCTTGGGGTTGTACTCATCCTTCTATTCCTCCAAACACGGCGAGTGGAGTTTAGAGCAAAAAGCTCTATTTTTGTCTCATCAGACCACATGACCTTCTCCCATTCCTCCTCTGGATCATCCAGATGGTCATTGGCAAACTTCAGACGGGCCTGGACATGCGCTGGCTTGAGCAGGGGGACCTTGCGTGCGCTGCAGGATTTTAATCCATGACGGCGTAGTGTGTTACTAATGGTTTTCTTTGAGACTGTGGTCCCAGCTCTCTTCAGGTCATTGACCAGGTCCTTCCGTGTAGTTCTGGGCTGATCCCTCACATTCCTCATGATCATTGATGCCCCACGAGGTGAGATCTTGCATGGAGCCCCAGACCGAGGGTGATTGACCGTCATCTTGAACTTCTTCCATTTTCTAATAATTGTGCCAACAGTTGTTGCCTTCTCACCAAGCTGCTTGGCTATTGTCCTGTAGCCCATCCCAGCCTTGTACAGGTCTACAATTTATCCCTGATGTCCTTACACAGCTCTCTGGTCTTGGCCATTGTGGAGAGGTTGGAGTCTGTTTGATTGAGTGTGTGGACAGGTGTCTTTTATACAGGTAACGAGTTCAAACAGGTGCAGTTAATACAGGTAATGAGTGGAGAACAGGAGGGCTTCTTAAAGAAAAACTAACAGGTCTGTGAGAGCCGGAATTCTTACTGGTTGGTAGGTGATCAAATACTTATGTCATGCAATAAAATGCAAATTAATTACTTAAAAATCATACAATGTGATTTTCTGGATTTTTGTTTTAGATTCCGTCTCTCACAGTTGAAGTGTACCTATGATAAAAATTACAGACCTCTACATGCTTTGTAAGTAGGAAAACCTGCAAAATCGGCAGTGTATCAAATACTTGTTCTCCCCACTGTATATTAGCAAACCATGAAAGGTGTGATAGCCACGGGAAGTAGGGATGCTGGGGGTGCTACAGGACCATCTGTTAGTTTTTATTTAAATTCTCATTTACAATGACAGCCTACCCCAGCCAAACGCTAACCCGGACGACGCTAGGCCAATTGTGCGCCGCCCTATGGGACTCCCAATCCCGGCCGAATGTGATACAGCCTGGAATCGAACCAGGGTCTGTAGTGACGCCTCTAGCACTGAGATTTTGTGCCTTTGACCGCTGCGCCACTCGGGTGGTGAGATGTTAAAACTGCAAATAATGTGTAGTTGCAATAAAAAAACGATTAAACAATTTTTCCCATTGCATTACTGATATAAAGGATAATGGGATTGGGGTAGGTGAGAAAAAAAAAAACATGGGGTATTTACATACGGAAATTATTCAGACCCCTTGATTTTTTCCACATTTTGTTAGGTTACAGCCTTATTCTAAAATTGATAAAATTGTTCCCCCCCCCCCCCCCCCTCATCAATATACACACACTACCCCATAATGACATTTTTGCAATTTATAAAAAATAAAAAATAAAATATATAATATTTACATAAGTATTCAGACCCTTTACTCAGTACTTTGAAGCACCTTTGGCAGCGATTACAACCTCGAGTCTTCTTGGGTATGACGCTACAAGCTTGGCACACCTGTATTTGGGGAGTTTCTCCTATTCTTCTCTGCAGATCCTCTCAAGCTCTGTCAGGTTGGATGGGGAGCGTAGTTCGATGTTCGATTGGGTTCAAGTCTGGGCCCTGGCTGGGCCACTCAAGGACATTCAGAAACTTGTCCTGAAGCCACTCCTGTGTTGTCTTGGCTGTCTGCTTAGGGTCATTGTCCTGTTAGAAGTCTTAGGTCCTGAGTGCTCTGGAGAAAATTTCATCAAGGATCTCTCTGTACTTTGCTCTGTTCATCTTTGCCTTGATCCTGACTAGTCTCCCAGTCCCTGCCACTGAAAAACATCCCCACAGCATGATGCTGCCACCACCATGCTTCACCGTAGGGATGGTGCCAGGTTTCCTCCAGATGTGACGCTTGGCATTCAGGCCAAAGAGTTCAATCTTGGTTTCATCAGACCAGAGAATCTTGTTTCTCATGGTCTGAGAATCTTTACGTGCCTTTTGGCAAACTCCAAGCGGGTTGTCATGTGCCTTTTACTGAGGAGTGGCTTCGGTCTGGCCATTCTACCATAAAGGCCTGATTGGTGGAGTGCTGAAGAGATGGTTGTCCTTCTGGAAGGTTCTCCCATCTCCACAGAGGAACTCTAGAGCTCTGTCAGAGTGACCATCGGGTTCTTGGTCACCTCCCTGACCAAGGTTCTTCTCCCCCGATTGCTCAGTTTAGCCCGGATGGCCAGCTCTAGGAAGAGTATTGGTGGTTCCAAACATCTTCCATTTAAAAATGATGGAAGCCACTGTGTTCTTGGGGACCTTCAATGCTGCAGAAATATTTGAGTACCCTTCCCCAGATCTGGCCTCGACACAATCCTGTCTCAGAGCTCTACGGACAATTCCTTCAACCTCATGGCTTGGTTTTTGCTCTGACATGCACTATCACGTGTGGGACCTTATATAGACAGGTGTGTGCCTTTCCAAATCATGTCCAATTAATTGAATTGACCACAGGTGGACTCCAAGTTGTAGAAACATCTCAAGGATGATCAATGGAAACAGCAAAGTGTCAGCAAAGGGTCTGAATACTTATGTAAATAAGGTATTTCTGTTTTTTGTTTTTTAATACATTTGCAAAAATGTCTAAACCTGTTTTTTTTGCTTTGTCATTATGGGGTATTGTGTGTAGATTGCTGAGGAAATTGTTTTATTTAATCAATTTTAGAATAAGGCTAACGTAGCAAAATGTGTAAAATGTCGAGGGGTTTGAATACTTTCCGAAGGCACTGTATTGTCCCAATTCTGCATGGAGAGCTCTCCCGTACACTCTGCTGTATGATAGACAGTTTAGTTTGAGTTAAGTCGGGTCTCTCTCTCTCCCTCGTCTCTTCTCTCCCCTTGTGGTGGAGATCAAGTGATCTGGAGCAATACTCTTCCACTTCTATTTTCTATTAGTTTACCATTCTAAACTTGGCGAAAAGAGAATGGGAACAATATCAAATAAGGAGCATGGCATTCTCTCGCCCTTGGTTCGAAGGCCTGCTCCTGCCCATGTCAAACACGTAGGCGTACTAACCTACGAGTCTACCAAGCGACACAGTTCTGGCCGAGGCCCAGCGAGTGGCGCTTTCCACCCACTGGTGAACGATGGATCGCACAGCTGTCCATTTGTGCTCAGTTTTAATAGATACAATCTTAGTTATAATACCACTTTCTTTATCTCTCTCTCTCTCTCTCTCTCTCTCACAGACACACCCTTTGTAATTATGCAGTACAAATAAATGTGCACTCTGTTCACAACGCTCTTTTCCTAGGCAGCGAGTGAGTTTCAAGTTTGGGTTTCAAGTTTGGGGAAGCTTACAATTTATCCAACCATTTAACTACCGATCTGCGTGCCAGTTTTGATTTTCATATGCACGTTTTCGTGGAACAGTTTAATTTCAATAATAACATTTTAATTTCTCTGAATTATTGTCATGTGGTTAATAACACAAATTGGATTTTAAAATGATAAAAGTCTAAAAGTAAAAATTCCATGGACACATTGATTCACTGTAAGCCGCTGGCGGCTAAATAAATGAGTGCATGGAACTAAGAGATACCTTATATAGGCCAATGTAGCAGTAGGCCTATAACTTCCATTGTCAACTAAGTAAAAATACATCAAGCCGACAAAAAAATATATATATATCCTGATGAAAATGCTGGTTCTTTCAATTGCATTCATCTCTCTACTCCATCTGCCTGCCTCCCTTTCTATTTGTCTTGACTTGAGCTATCGCTAGTGAAGTGCAACATTGTATCAAATCAATCAACTGTGTCCACCCAATGACTGTATATATGAAGGTCTGGCCGGAAGCTTTTGCTAGCAAACTTACCACATTGTATCAACTAGCCTATTCTGGGCCCCCAGAGTTTCCTGCACCTGTGAGCTCGGGACAGACACAGCCGTTTTTGTGCAAAGGGAAATGTGTTCAGGTATTTTATGACGTTTCCACTGGATATATAGTATCCCAAGAGCATGACATTTTGCTCTTTCACAACGAGGCCTGGTGATAATCAGTATTTTTCAAATAATGTGAGGAACTATTATCATTCACAAAGGATGTAATAAAAAGAGACTTGACTTACTGTGTGAGGTAAAAAAAAATTATGAGATGCTCCGCTGATTAGTGGTGGTGAGTTAAGACAATCAGAAATCAGACATCCCCAAAAGGGCACTTTCCTACTTTTGCGCACAGCAGGCCAGTTAGCCTACTGCTATGCCTGCTCAGGTGCGCGAGCTCCCTTCACATTAAGAGGACAGAGAAACCAGACACATGCTCATTGCTCACATGGAGCGCTCCAAACAAAATACAATGACAAAATTGAAAAAGCTCGTAAATGATGGTATGAAATAAATCCCAAATGCTTTCCCACAAGAAAGAGTAGCAGGTTGTGAACTCTGTAAACAATGTTTCCACTCTGAGAATAAGAACGGTAAATTACCTAATTAATCCATGCATTAACAGAAATGAATGTAACCAAATTAATGGTAAATGTTTTACTAGTGACATATGCAATAGGGTAATGATCAAAATAAACGAAGGACAAACAATTAACACAATAAAACAATGCATGCGCAAGAATTGGTGTGAGACAGCTTAGCGCATTCTGGAGAGAGACACGGCAATATCTTCGCCACTGTCTTGCCCGACTCAAGCCTCTCCTTGAGAGTAATGAGCTAGCCTAAATTATCCCTGCTTCAGGTTTATTACCAACGGGTGTTGCCGTTCTAGCCCAGTCCCGATCCTAGAGACCTGCTGATACCAACCGCGGCACCGGCTTCCAACTCGGCTGCCGACGGCTGGGGTGGTAGTAACCTTTATTAAAAACCACTCAGCGAGACGTCTAGATCAGGGGTTGGGTGACCCATAGTTCATCAGGCAATCCTAGGAATATAAGACCAGGATCATTCGAGTGGTGAGTATACTTTCTCAGCTCGGCAACTTACATTAAATAAATATTAGTTTTACACCCACGGGTGCGCGTCACAAAACCTTCACTTGTGGACCTGGAGTTACTCACCGTAATGGGACCTAGTGTCCCACAAGACAAAGAGGTATAGTCACCAATACGAAGAGGTATAGACATTTCTATACACACACCAAGCATGGACCCCACCGGTAGCAAGAAAGAGGAGACTCAGCTCTATTTCGGGTCAGTGGCCCCAGTCGGGAAAATCCATTAAAGGAAAGCCCTTTCCAATGACTCTAATTATCCCCAAAAATATCCTGTCTCTCATTTTTTTACGTGACCTAAAACATTAACCTATTAAAAACAGTACTGTAGTAATGAAGTTTGTGTAGTAGGCTATAGGCCCAAAACATTATCACAGCATATTGACTTTGCTTGAATTGCCCTCCCAATGCATTGTTGTTCTTCTCAGACCATAAAAAAATTATCAACATTTGAGGTAGGCTATATGATCACACTGGTAATAGATCAGTTGTTGTATTACTTGTGAGGCACAGCTGAGTGAGAATATATTTGAATAATTTGCTTTTTTTTACTTTACTGGGCTGATGGAGCCTGCATCTGATGGTCAGTCTCAGCGGAGGGAGAGGGCAGCAGACTGGTTCCACCTCTCAATGTCCCTCTGCTCTCCCTTTCCTCCGCTGACACTGACCAAAAAGGGACACCGGCTTTCAGCTGCTGGCAAAACTCGAGTTGCACTGGATTATTTCAACCTCGTGCACAAATTCATGTTGTTACGCCTATGACCAGAGAAAGTGAAATATTCCTAGATATTAAAAAAAATACCCAAGCCACTAATAATACCAATGCAAGCCTATGGATACACTTTCCTACTCATTCATTGCAGCTGCAGTGCTGATTGTAGCGTGAGTGGAAGTAGGGAGAACGCACATTTTATGGCTTAGAAAAGTGTTGAATAGAAAGTGTTGACAGTGCTGAGGAAAAACTTAAACATGAACTCACTCATAAAAACAGCAGCTCTTTGCTGTTTTCGTTGACAGTCTCTCTCTTTAGTCATGGTTTTAAAACCTCAGAGCGTCAACTTTGCTGAAGCTTTCTTTTACGCCTGCTGCGTTACTGCAGGCGCGGTAATATGAGTCATCTGATTGGCCAGTGGTAGGCCTATACTGCACTTGATTTGCTTCCCCCGGGCCTGCCGGGAAGGCAGTTGTACCTTCAGACATATGAAATGGTTGAAAATGGGAACACTGCGCCTACCCCATGCGCAAGGCATTTGAATCGGGTCCACCTAAAAATAGGAATGCAAGGCTTATCGTTGTTTTTTTACAGAAATGTTTGGCAATCGACTAGGAATGCCTTTGCAATCGACCGGTTGGTGACTACTGCCTTAAATCATGACTTACATACTGTCATATTCTCCCGACACAACTCCTCCTTCAAAACTGGCTACATCAGATTCATACAATACTATAATTTCCCCTTATTCAATCACTCCCTTAAAACCGGTTACATCTGGTCCATACTGGACTCCCCCTCCCCAAACTCCCAGCCCTTGTTGCTTGTCATCTACCAGAAGGACGTCAAAGAAGGGGTTTGTGGAAGTTCATGTTTCATCACACTTCCCTCTGCCTCCTGTTCTGGTAATTCCCCCAGCTCTACCTTTGGCTCGGCTGATGCTGGCCTCATTGGCAAAGTTGCTGACGACGACAGTAAGCATGCTGACTCGACCTTGCCCTTCCTGTTTTTCTTCTTTTCACAACAAGTCATGTCTTTTTAGCCTCCTGTTCCCTCCGACCCAGAATTAGCTGTATTGAAGGCAGGAGGGAGACCTACATCCAACCCCCAGGTCACGACACCTGCTCCATGGATTAACTCTCTCTCCTGGTAGAAAACCTTTCCATCCGCCAAGTGAATGGTACGGATTCTGCCCCCACCTGGCCTTCCCCATGACTTCACCCTCCCCTCATGAATATATCCCAACCTTACCCCTCGAGCTCCCTCAGGCACTGGGAGGTAGGCTCCTCTCCACAGCACATTCCATCCTTGCTTAACGTTCCTACTATGCCCTGTTGCTGCACATTCTTGTTGCCCATATTCACACACACACACACACACCACCAGGTATAGTCCTAAGTGCACCCCTACCTAGCGAGGTACCTAGTAAAACCCTCCAGTACGACGTGCCCCCATATCTCTAACGATACAGTGCAGGCCCTCGCTTCTTCACAGGTAGCATTAGTGTAAATCCTGTTAGAACCAACCCAGTCACTCAGCCACTCATTCATCCATTCCTGTGTGAACGTCTGACCAATCAGACCTCCACTCACATAGCCGCGGCATGAAAGTTTCCTTATTACCATTCAAACCCTAAAGCTAACCTCTTCCACCTGGTTTCCTCGGGTGCCCTTTCTTTTCAAGTTTCCCTCTAGCTTCCTTTAGACTGAAACAATTCAGCTTGACCCTGGCTCATGCTATAACGGTCACATCCTTCTCCTTAGTTAACACTCAGGGGGATGGTCCTACACTCAGAGCATAGGGTACCTTAATCACTTGGTCCCATGTGTCTCCTGCTGAATAAACCATGGCCAGATACTGGTATCTATCCAGTAATTGTTTCTCCAATCCAGTTTATTCAGGCATGGTTTCATATAGTTCAGCACCTCCCTGGTTTGCAGACCGCACCATACACAAGCCTTATCAATGACAAACACCTGGGTAAACGATTTCAGTGCACCGTGTCCGATCCTCGTAGCCTTGTGCAATTATATCGCCATAATCCCTTCTCCCAGGCTCCACCTGGTGTAAAGAGAACCTAGAAGTTCCCCAGGACTTCCTGTCTCCATCCAAGGTGAAGTCCTTGCCTTACTCACACACTTATCCAGTTCCGCAAAGTGAGTTCGATTCACCCCCTCCAAATCCCCGGAGGTAGGTTGGAACTGTACCCACATTTCTATTCCCACCTCTCCAGGGGGTCGTTCACACCTAATGTGTACAGTGTAACAGGCCTCTTCCATACCCAAGGCAAGGTTTCATTAATCTCTCTATCGACCCCTACCTCAGTTATACTGCAGCAGGGACATTTTACACGAGCCACTACCCGAGTCATAACTTTGGACATGACCTCCCATCCACGCATGAGCCTGGGTCCATGTCCAGTATCTTCGTCACACACTGTTCATAGTATCTATAGAGCCTGAGGTATTTACTAACCTGCCTATGGGCCTGTGACCTTGGGTCTCCCTCAGGCCTTACAGCCGAGGTGGTCTCTCTTGACCCGGGGCATGTCAACTCTAGTTCTCCCCAGAACCGGCTATCTTGGTGTATGCTCACAATGCATTCCGACCTCCACCCTGATCCACTGTTTCCACACACTCTCTTTCCCAGAGCGGTGTGTCAGTATCTCCCCTGGGGTTCTTAATACACCAGTCAGCATACTGACGAGGTAGTCCTCCCATTTCTCTAATCCAGTTCACCTGCATAGATCTGTCCTCCAGTTCGGACCATGACACGTGACCAAATACAAATATCTACGGTCCCAGTTCACATCCAAAATTCGGAAGCCAGTGTTATGATTCAGGTTGCCATCAGTGACCTAATTATCCAGCCATGGGTACAGTTGTCAACCATTCTGTTCAACTCCTTCCCCACTACTTTGTTGAACCCACTCCACTTTTTGCTCACATTCCAGTGTCTGAATAAACAGCTACCATCTCCGAGGCCCCGGCCTTGTCCCCACCCACATACTGTATCATTGGTAGTGTGTATGCTTCAAACACAAGTTTATACTCCGTTCCATTAAATTGTCTACAGTAGCTGGCCTTATTCCTCCCCTAAAATGTGTGCATTCCCAACCAAGTGTCCCTATGATGTACAGCGTTACCATGAGCAGAGCCCTGAACAGCATGATCATGCTCATTTTGTACCCTCATTTACACCACTTCCTGCTTGGCTTTCCTTCGGGTCCAGATGGTAGGGAAGCTCCATCTTCCCTTTACCTCCATTCTTGCCATTTCTTAGTGTCCGACCGGGGGCGTCCTTTTTTACCAGGTCAGTTCCAGCTCCTGGCCCTACCACTCTCACTTCTATCGAAAGAGAGCAGAAACCCGTTAATGCCACATAGACCGTCCTAAGCTTCTCCCCCAGCTGCGCAGGCTCCTTTCCTGCCAGTGGACCAGGCGCTCTGTCTGCCTGACTCCCAGGGACCTGCAGCACACCCTGTCTTGTTTCCTCGGCGACTGCCGTCAGACTCGCTTCCTTGCACCTTATTCGGGTTTCTCTACTCACTCAACCGTCTAATTTAGTAAGGACTTAGCGCAGCCTACTACTATTTCTCCCTTCCTCATCCGGAATTTGAATTCCCGTTTCCTCCCACGGGATTCGAGAATCCTTAATTATTTAATCTATTAACTGGTTCCAATGGTATAATTTGCATAGGACTGTCCAAACCTTAGCCATATCCTTATTAGCCACGGGGAGCAGGCTAAACTCCTCCCAAGCAACTTCCGGCCGATACATCCTGAACTGGGTCTCGGGCCTTTCCCAACCCAAGAGGACCTGGTTTACGTTGAACACACTGCTGGCCAGCAGCCATCGATGGCTTCTATCCAGTCGGTTAATTGTGTGACCCATATTTAGGTGTACCCTCTCTGGGCACAGGGGTTCAGGCACTCCGTTCTGACGTGGCCTGGCCCACTGAGATACACCCCCCATTGAATCACCCCCAAGCCTCCTCCTGTGCTCGGAAGGGGTCTGGTAAATTTCCTAACCTGGTAACCATCAGCCAACTCGGCTGACATTAGCAGGCCTGCCCTTTTTAGATCACTGCATTCCTCACATCTCCCCAGCTGGGCCTCATCCCACTGACAGGAGCAGTCCTGGGGTCCTTTCTCCAGGCCCTCATTGCCACCCCGTCCTACCCACTGGGTGTACAACCTCAGCCGTAGAAGAAACTGGAGGCGGCAATAATGACAATATATGATCCTTCACCTTTACTGGACCTCATAAATTCCCGTCTAGATCATCAAATCAAATCAAATGTTATTTGTCACATGCGCCGAATACAACAACCTTAACGTCAAATGCTTACTTACAAGCCCTTAACCAACAATGCAGTTTTAAGAAAATAGAGTTATGAAAATATTTAGTAAATAAACTAAAGTGAAAAAATATACATTGAGGTGTAGTCAATGAACAGCATTCTCACAACCTAAGCCCTAGAAGAAACTGGAGGTGGCAATAATGACAGAATATGTGATCCATCACCTTTATTGGGCCTCATAAATTCCTGTCTATCCCATAGGCCACGTCCCTTTCTACACCAGGCATGACTGCAGGCCTTTTATTTCCTGGTCCTTCACATACATTGGGCAGGGCATATCCCAGGTAAACTGAGCATACTCCCCCAGCCAAAGGAACCCACCTAATTACTTCTTTCTCCCTGGATATCAATCCATTATTTGCCCTGTTCAGAAACCCCAACCCTCTACCGATCTATGCTTGGGTATACCCTCATCTCAACACTATGATCCCCTGTATAGTGGCCACCCCGGCCCAGGGGGAGTAGTGCTACAGTTTTCGCTGCCATATGCAGGGCCGTTGCCAGAACAAATCCGTTGGACGGCCATTTGATTTCCATAGAGCGGCAAAAAAAAACATACATATACACCAATCCTCCTATGTGGATATATATATATATATATTAAAGGGTTCAGTGCAGTGCCTTTGCTACCACTATGAAACAGAAAGGATTGGTGTATAAGGTATAAGCTTATTTTTATCACGACAAAATAAAAATAAATACCCCAACCACCAAGACACACGGTCAGCAAGATGCATGGTTGAATTGCAAACACATCAGTAGCCTTATCATCATTACAAGCGCCAAGTGTGCTTGATAATAGTGAACATCATCACAAAAGCAATAATGGCATTATAAATGTTATAAGTGTTGATATGACAGCAGTCAAAAAGTCAATGATCAGTTGGAGCATGTCCATGTCACATAGCCTAAACAGCGACAGCTGTTGAGTGCGTTGCTGATTTAGTTTCTTACTTGAGATGTAGGGCCTGCTCCCTCAGTGAGGACATTTTCTACTGATAATAGCCTGTAGAATTCTCACCGGCTTGTTCTATTCCAAACGGTGCCTTCCTCTTTCCGGTCTCACGGTTTCATTTGGTGGTGGTGTGAGCACTTCCTCAGTGCGCACAGTTCTGGCTTTTTTGCGGTTAGGCCATGTAGGTTTAGGTTCAGGTTGAGGCAGGGACGCCATCATGATTCATGTCTTCCTCACCATTGGAGTAGTTTTCATTCATATTTTGTAGCAACGCTAACGAATATATATATATATATATATATTAGGCTTAATCACTGTCGGAAACGGGGCCCTGCATTATTAGCAAGAAAGCATTTTACTGTAGGCCTACAGTGTGCACTTGATCAATAAACTTTGGTTTGATTAGAATACTAATTAGTTAGATCTCAATGAGGACATACCATAGAGATAAATAGAGGACTCATCATAGATATATCCTGTTTTAGCATGGACATTGCCATTGAGGACTTCCACCATTTTAAAGTAGTCAACTGTGTGGGGAATCCTATTGGTTGGGAGCAATCAGCTAATGATCAGAGCATTGTCTTCTTCTTCAAATTGGGTGTTATGGTTTGTAAATGGCTTTAACCTATATAACCGTCATCGAGTGGCCACAATAAATGAATTACACAAGATTTGGTTCAGGACTCCAGCACTGCAGGTGGCAGCAAATAACCAATATTAGCTTTACACTTTTTTTAAACACAAAAGAAGAAAACTGACTACTTTAAAATGGAGATAGCTTAAATACCTATGACTGTATATATGAATAGACAAAGCCATCGATCACGTGACACCATTAATTCCTATGTGAATACTCAATAGCACATTGAAGCCAAATTAAGTCGGTTAAGATGGCATGTCATAGAGACATAGTAACACAAAGGTTGCAAGATCGAATCCCCGAGCTGACAAGGTAAAAATCTGTTGTTCTGCCCCTGAACAAGGCAGTTAACCCACTGTTCCTAGGCCGTCTTTGAAAATAAGAATTTGTTCTTAACTGACTAAATTAAAATAAACATAACATACAGTTTGAGCTACTCCAAGAAGTCATGTTGCAGTCTTGGTCAGTGCTGCCCATCTCATTGAGGAACTCAAATTGAAGGGAACCGGGGTACTGCAGGCTGCAATTAGTAACTAAATTATCCTTAACTTCTTCTGTGCGATTTTAAAATAATCTGTTCAAGGACATACATCTGGTGTATTAGAAGCAATTATTGGTACCATGACTGTCTTCTAAAAACATTTTTATTTACACAAAGTTTTTTCCATTCACTATAGTGAATGTTTTAAGCTAACATGGCTTGCAGTATCGCCGTAGGCCTTGAACTTCCATTGCTTCAATGAAAGGGGGCACTCATTCCCCCTGGGCGCTGCCCAAGCGGTCACAAACGCTAGTAGCCTATAATTGCAGATACAGATACAAATCCTCTATCTATCTCTGGGACAAGCACCGAACAATGGACAACGTTCCTGAGATTCCAATCTTTACGGAGAATTTTTTAAAACAGAAATCAGACATTCATAAGTCAAATAAATAACATAGTAAAATCACAACCAGTTCAGTTTAGTTCCCGAATCCGGGCCTTTGTCATGATGACGATAACGTAGCAGTCTACTAACTGCAGTGGCAGATTCAAAAAGCATAAGTCATTACGACACACGTTTTACGCCTGCAGGGGTGTAATCATTAGTGCACACCTGAGTAAACAGTTGCCAATACAAAACGTTTTCCATAGAAAACAAGAGTTTCTATTGGGCAAATTCAGGTAGGTCACTACCAATGACGTGCGTCATTGGTCAGTTCCGTTCGCTTTTGTTGGCTGTTTGGTTTCCAGCTAGTAAATACAGCCCAGGTGTAACACACCCTGAAGATCTTGCCCAACCCGCTTACCATGGTATGCGGCACTCGGCCTACTCTTGGCTGGAAAAGGAGGCCGACCGCTGTCATGAAAATGTGTTTGTTTTTATCTTTTCGGTCCAAAATGCTAGCCACACGCATATGAAAATGGTAAAAGCATAGGCTTCAAATATATCTCCAATGATTTTCACTGAATTCAGATACTCCCCTTGTACAAGGCATCAAGGCATCAAAGCATAAAGGACAACACGAGGAAAGTAGGCTGGTAAGGTAAGAACGACGTGGTTGTCAGCTTTCATGACAGTTACAACAAATAACAATGTCTGAGTAGCTTCTCACATTCGATCAATGAATGTAATTATGTTGGTCAACTGTTTTTTTAATGTTATGTTGTCTCAGCCATGAGATGTAATTCCCATTTCTTAAAAAAAACATGTTAAGGGGAAATCTGCAGTTGTTACATCCATTTTTTGACTTGACTGTCACAACTCTATCAGAACCCAAAATATAAGCTTGTTTTATTCTGATGTTTGTAAACAAAGTAAATGTAAACAAACACTGTATAGCCCCAAAACATGGTTAAAACTATAATTTAGAAATCATGGAAGGTCAATCCTTGCATCTATAGCTCTGTCTATGAATTTGAGTGGTTACATTTCTCCAACTCCATCTGTCAGCTTCTTATGGAAACCGTGGCAGGTGTGTATTTTGTTATTGTTTTAACTGCACATTTTTAGCTATACAATGTAGATCCAGAAGTCTGTCTGTGTGTGTTGTGTCTGTCTGTGTACAGTCTATGTGTGTGGTACCCTCCTGGTGAGCCTCTGGTGACTGTGAGTTGTTTGTGGTGTGTGTGATTGTCAGATGGATAAGAGGAGCGGTCTGCGCCTGTGTCACTTTGGGACAGCCAGGCGAAGGCGATGGTGGGGTCTGAGGAGAAGATGGATATACATTTACATCACATTTACATTTACATGGAGGATGCTAGGGGTGTTTAAGACCAACCAGGAACATGACTTATGCAGCCTCACCTGTCTTATGAAAGAGGGCCTGCATGCTGTCCTACAGACCAGCAACAACACAACAGTACCTGTGAGCAAACCTATAGACTACACAACAATATACACACTATTTCAACTGTCACATAGAATACAGTTTTATACCATTGGAACTTATGGCATTGACCCACCTCTGAGAAAATGACTCTACATACAGTACTTGCATTGTACATAGCTTTCCCTTAGTTACTTATATGACAAGAAACCTTTCATTGTGGTTTTATAATGAGTTGATCTTGTTTCAATCAGGATAAACTTTCTGCTGAACATTACAAATCGGCGGAGACTCAAGTCCATAAGGTGCTATTTAATCACTATTCAAACAAATATGTTAAACCAATCCCAACAGCATACTGCCTATTTGAGTAAATGTTTTTTGGGACACGTTTCAGTTTCGAACCATGGTCCTCTGTTGCCTCCCCCTGCAGGACTTGGAGATGCAGACGTTTGCAGGGCCTGTGTTTGCCGGCCTGCGGCGGTCCCTGGATATAACAGAGGAGGAGTACCACAGGTCCCTCTCTTCAGGCGGCTGCTATCTACAGTTCATCAGCAACTCCAAGAGCAAGGCTGACTTCTTCCTCACGTGAGTCCTGCTGGAGGACATCATAAACCTCATAAATGTACACACAACACACCTAATCTATGTCAACTCTACATAGTAGCACATCTAGTAAATGTCATTTTTTTCCTCTTTAGGAATGACAAGAGGTTCTTCCTAAAGACACAGAATACGCGGGAGGTTACGTTTTTTCTATCCAACCTGAAGGCATATATGGATCATTTGGAGAAATACCCCCACTCACTGGTGGTCAGGTTCCTGGGTGAGAGAGAAGTCCAACAGATTAAGATCAAAATATCAAATGACAGGGACTCCCGAGTGGTGCAGCTAGAGGCGTCACTACAGACTCAGGTTTGATCTCGGGCTGTATCACAACCGGCCGTGATCTGAAGTCCTATAGGGCGGCGCACAATTGGCCCAGCGTCGTCTGGGTTAGGAGAGGGTTGTGCCGGGGGGGGGCTTTATTTGTCTCATCGCGCTCTAGCGACTCCTTGTGGCGGGCCGGGCGCCTGCAGGCGGACCTCAGTCATCAGTTGAACAGTGTTTCCTCCGACACATTGGTGCGGCTGGCTTCCGGGTTAAGCAGGTGGGTGTTAAGAAGCACGGTTTGGCAGGTCATGTTTCGGAGGACGCATGACTCAACCTTTGCCTCCCGAGCGCTTTGGGGAGTTGCAACGATGAGACAAGATCAAAATTGGGGAGAAAAGGGGGTAATTATTTTTTTTTTTATTAAAAACAAAATATCACGAGAAATGGACTGTCACCTTTGTCAGATGTTCATATTCTTATTTTCTTATTTCAGGTCTCTATAGCATCCAAATTCCAAATAAAACAAAGGTAATTTTAATGAAACACCAAATTTCACAAACACAGTCGTTTTTTTACTTTAAGTAACTTTTCTCTCACTCTCCCTCAGAAGTATTTCATTGTGATGCAGAATGTGTTTTACCCGGACGAGAGGATTAATACCAGGTAAACATTGTTTGTATTGTAGTTATGTAGTTATGAAAGATGATAAAATAAATTAAATCTCTTTCTGGATTGTTTGTTGCCAATTTTGGCTTTGTCTCTTAGATATGACATCAAGGGCTGTGAGGTGGGTAGGTGGACTGACCCTGCATCTACGGGAAACCCAGTTACTAAGATTCTGAAGGATAACAACTTTGAAGGAAAGCACATCATTCTGGGTAAGAGTCTGGTATGTCCTATATCTGTCAGTACCTGAGGGGATGGATAAAGTCATATTGTGTTCTTTCCTTGTGTCTATTATCAATTGAAAGGTAAAAGCCCATGTGTTGACAGATAAGCAGCGCTCCTGGCTTGTGGATCAGGTTGAAATAGACTCAGCCTTCCTCCGTAGCCTCAATGTGCTTGACTACAGTATCCTGCTGGCCCATCAACCCTTGCACCAAGATGAGCTGGACAGGAAGCACTCCTTTAGTAACCTAACTATGCGCACTGTAAAGTAAGTGTTCAGTGGAGAACAATAATCTACTGTATGACAAAGTATGAAGAAAAAAGTAACACACTAGTTTTCTTTTGTGGACCTTCCAGACATGCAGCTAATGTAAAGTAACACAGTGAGAAGATAATTGGAAATCAGGTATTTTACTCTTAAGCTGATTGTTATCTCTTTGTTATTCAGTTCTTGAATGGTCTTTCCTCTGCAGGTCCATGGACCAAGACAGTCCCGCAGAGGAAGATCCCCCCACTATTCCGTTGTTGGAGGGGTACTCTGCTCGACTGGCATCAGATACAATAGACAGTGGGTCAGACCACGTCCAGAATACAGGAGAACACTCTGGCCATGGAATCCCCCTCCAGGAGATAAACCTACACTCCGTAAACTGTACAGATGCAGATCTCCTGGAGTTCCAAGCTCATCACCGTAGGCTGCTGCCTAATTTAAAAAACTCAGTGCATGTCATAGACGGACCAAAGCTGCGCTACTTTGTGGGTATTGTAGACTTTTTCACTGTGTACGGTGTGAAGAAAAGGCAGGAGAACCTGTGGAAGAGTCTGCGCTTCCCTGGCAGAGCCTTCTCCACTGTCAGCCCAGCTACCTACTCCCAGAGGTTCTGCCAGTGGGTAAAGGACCACACCAAGTAAAACAGGGGCACTGAAGCCCATTGAAAGACACAGAAGAGACTGTCAAGTGAATAATCAAACTTGTTTTGTGAACAGCATGAACAGTAGGTGGCACCAAATAGCTTCTGTTGCAGTGCTAGCCTATTATATAAAAAAATATCTAGAGGAATTTTACATTAGTGATATTTCCCCCAGACAATACTGTGGCAGGTTTCTCAAAAATCATGTATGAATGTGTATACAAATGTATTGAAATCGTGAATAGAGAATCAATAATAAAACCTGTCACTGCATAAGAAACCATAAACTCCATAAATTGGAAAATGGGTAGACGATCACTGATAGAATAATGATTCCAGGATGATGTGTAGATACCAGAGACAGTGACAGATACCGCTGACTGAATAACGTCTCCCTGGACATAGCTAGATGTGTGTTTAGCCAGATACTTACTACATAATGGATTTCAACGTGAAGAAATTAGCTTCGGATGCTGGAGTGTTTTTCACACGAGCTGTACAGGTAGGGTAATTTATGTCGTGTCTCCTATAAATTGACTAACGTTAAATGCTAGCTAGCTAATGTTCGCGAAATAGCTAGTAGCGTCTGGCTTAAATAAAAACTAGAAACGGCATGAGTTGGCATCATTGCCAAATACTTTAGCTTACGTTATTGGCAGAATACCCTCTATATCCTACACAAAACATTGGTTCAGCTGACGTTATCCTCCCTTTTTCATAGTAGCCACCGTACAGTACTGCTAGCTAGTTTTCCTGGCTTGTAACATAGACAGTTATATTGAAGGAAGGTTTCTATGCCATCTGTGATAGCCACTGCTAGCTTGATGCTATAGCTGACGTTCGCTAGTTGTGTTTTCGCAGAGGTCTTTCTTTGCTTTTCAGGTACGGTGTAGCTGTGGGGTCAGAGGTGACCTTTCGTGCCCCCTTTGCCCAACCCCCAAAAATTACAACACCAGATACACTGTCACAATAATGACAAATGTAACTAACAGGTCATGATGAAAATGTCAAGAGGGAATGACAGTGGGACTGATTTCCCAATGTCTACAGTAACGTTGCAAGGAAGCAATGGATGTCTGTTCAGCCCATAGAAATTCCATTCAGTTTGATTTCTCAGACTTTGTATCTAAACCCCTTGGCGGAGTATACTGGCAATGGGAAAAGACTGGTGAAACATTAATTAGACAGGGACTGGGAGACTAGCAGGTTTAGTGTTTCATGGCGTATGAGGGCGTGGTATTTAGTTAGATGGTTTCCAGTAGCGTATGAGGAGACGCATGGCGTGAAGAGCATCCCTACACCAGTGATAATGTTGAAGATTCAAGTGACATGGCATAGGGCAGCACCATGGACACTATAGAAAAGTTCCATTATACACAGAAACAGTGAAAATGCACTATTGATGTTGAGTCACTGCAATAGGCCTTGTTCACAGAGAAGTGAAAGTGATTCTTTCATTGTGTATTTTGACAAAGTTTACAGGGGAAAAGTTCGGACAGGTAGAGAAGACTGAGCTGGATGCCCATTTTGAGAATCTGCTCAGCCGTGCCGATTCCACAAAAAACTGGACAGAGAAAATCTTCAGGCAGACAGAGGTTCTGCTGCAGCCAAACCCAAGTAAGGCCCGGCATACACACTGAACTGATCAGGACAGAGGCCTCCACAACTCCCAACCCTACTTAATGCAGACACACACACAGGATAGAAGGACCAAAAACACATTAGATGAAAACCAATGAGTTTTTTTATGTGAAACATGGCGGTAGCATGGTGATAGAGAGCATTGTGCTCTAACCTGTGACTCTCTGATTCTCCATGCTACAGTTGACCACACTGGTGAGTATCCCTCCCTCCCATAGTGCCCTGTTGTGGAATCTTTTCATCCGTCTGGTCTGTAGTGCAGCAGACAAATGCTCTATGCAGTATTGGCTGTTTTCAAGCACCAGTCTGTTCTAGCGCTTGTTCTGTGGGTATGAAAACCTGTTGATTATCCTCTATTGCAAGCGGTAGCCTACTTATCAGTGAGCAGCTCAACAGCTCTGTGTGTTAAGCACACCAGACACTGACTCAGGCTTGTGGGTAACATGCAGCAATTAATTCCTCAGAAACATGCATTTACCGTGTGTGGGATAAATATGTTAATCTCTCTACAAATGCATTATCTGAGCGAAATAACATTTATCTCCACGACATCTTCATTCTACACCTCATTCCCACCATGTTGAACATACAATACTCTACTTTGTCATATTGGGCATTTTCTTACTTTCCTTTGGCATTCTTCTCTCCCACGAATTTCCATTCTCAGACTAGGTTTCATCGTGTCCATCTGTGACAACTGTTTTTGGCAAGTCCTCTCTTGAAGCAGGACATCCCCCTCTTTGTATCGGCAGGTGCCAGGATTGAGGAGTTCCTGTATGAGAAGCTTGACAGAACGATTCCATCCAGACCAAATAATGGAGAACTACTGGGTCATTACATGCAGGATGCGGCTAAAGATTTTGGACCTGGAACTCCATATGGTGTGTACTCAGGCTTTGTGTATACTTATTCTTCCCAGGTGGTCTAAATCTGGTTTGTTTGAGAGGATTGGCCAGTGATCATTTCATTTTTGAGAGAGGAAACCGAGACCGTGCCTTGAGCCCTAGTCAAGTCCATGAATTACAGTTTCTGGAAAATGCATTTTCACACTTACCCAATACCTCTTCACCCTGTGCCCTCACCCTTGTGCTATAAGAAGTGCTCAAACCATTTGTGGTATATCCCTGTGACAAAATATCTCCATAGTTGATACAGGATATTGATTTTAAATGACATTAGACGTTTAATGTACAGGGTTGCAGGTGTAATTACAGGGTACAGTGAACATCTTAACTTCCGAGCTTCAACATATGATAATTTTCCAGGAGTTTATAGTGTAGAACTCTTCCCAAAGCCTTTGTTTCTACTGATGATTTCACCCTAAGGTGAGTGAGCAGTGAGATTGGTGACGATAGCTGTTGTGAGCGTTAGTGAATTGGTCTCCTCCCGCCCCTGCCCTCCAGGCTGTCTCATGTTTGTCAGGCCAATAAATCAGCCTCTCTTTCACTGGCAGTCCTGAGGATCAATAGTTCGCTTCGCTCTCTCTCTCTCTCTCCTATGTGAATGTTGTTGAGAGCTGCAGGCTTGGCTCTGATACGCAGAATGTTTATGCAGAAATTAGTTTATTAGGCTGCCTGTCTGGTGCTTTTCTCCTTCAGTTGGAATGGAGCTTATTCACAGAGACCTGAGTGCTGGGCCATGTACAGCTTAATGTAGAGCTCTGCAGTACTGCTGCTTAGCAAGGATTTGTTTTATACATTAATTCCATTATTTTAGAATGGCAAGCTGATGCCAGTAAGTCCCCTTTTTGTTTTTTCCAAGAATAAAAATGCACACATACAGTAACCTATACTAAGTAAGAACAGGCATGTTTTAGTGATTTAAATAATTTGATTTCTAATTAATTCATTTGTACACCATGTCACAAAGCAGATAACTGTGTGGAGCAGTGGAAACCCCTTATTGGCGTACAGATCGATACATCAGTCATCAATCCCATTATTTCCTCTCCTGCAATAGTAGCTAGATGGGCACTCAGCTACTCTAATCAGGTCATTAGTGGCCTGTTTCTCAGTTGTGGGTTTTAGTGATGTAACCTTCTGTGTGTGTGGGTGTAGAAACTCTGTTGTAGTAGTGTCTCCTCACAGCAGTGACGTGTCGAAAACATGATTTCCTCAGTATACCAATTGCGGTCTGTCCATGCCTTCCAACAAGTAACCAACACAGATATGCATACTTCAAATTCCGCAAGTAGTAGGCCTGTTTGATGATATAATCCTTGCTGTGTGGTGTTATTCATCAGGTATTCCTGTACTCCTTTTGTCTGTTTTACATCTGGAGAAACCCCTACATTCGAAGGGGAAATTTGAGTTTCTGCCATGTCAAGAATGTTGCTACTCTAGGAATTCCCTCTCTGGTTCCGTTCCTCTTTCTTCGCATGTATAAAGTAGTTGGGCACATAAAAAAAAGACGCAAAAATGAAACTTAAGAACGGGAAGCATAGAAATATTGCACATAGAACAGATCTACCGCTTCTTAGACTTGCTTTCAATGAGAGTGACAGACTAATAACTCACATGTCTATGTGAATTTGGTTGAGTCACCCAAAAAGTAACATATTGCAGCTTTAATGTTTGAGATCCTGAACCGGTTGTGTTGCACTACCAAATCCTATTGGTCTTGACTTTGTCTGTCTGTAATCTTATGATAAGCATTAAGTCATTCCTAAGTAATAAGTTAGACTCTTATACCTACAATGGGTTCCAAAATTACTGGCACCCCTGACTGGCAATGCACAAGCAATACTTGAACTTAAAATATAAACAATATCATTATAGGGAGAAAATCAAAATAGCAACATGTGAAAAATACTGTACTTTATTAATGTTTCAATGGAACCCAACAAAATCATTTATTGATTTAATTAAAAATCAATGTCCCCAAAAATCAACGTTTCACAATTAATGGCACCCTTAAAGATTATTGAAAATAACATCAACCAAAATTAAACCAGGAATTAAATTCTACTTATTTAAGTGTATCTATGACTTAAGGAACAATATTGAGCCATTACATCACTTTCTGTTTCATTAGGGTATAAAAATGAGGTAACACACGTGCAATATCCCGCTGTCATCCAACACCATGAAGAAAACAAAAGTAGTGGCAGTTCAAACGAGACAGATGGTCGTAGACCTTCATAAATCTGGTAATGCTACAAGAAGATCCACAAACGATTGAATATACCACTGAGCACTGCCAGGGCAATTATTAGAAAATTCAAAAGATATGGAACAGTTGAAAACCTCACGGGTAGAGGACGCAAATGCATTCCCCCCCCCAAGATAGGGAGGGGGATGGTGAGAGACGCATCAAAATCCCCAAGAATCACTGTGAAAGAACTGCAGGCCTTGGTGATGTCTTTCAAAAAGCACCATCAGATGCCACAACCACAGGCTCTTTGGAAGGGTTGCCAGAATAAAGCCCTTTCTGACCCCAAGACAAGCAAGCGCTTGGAGTTTGCCAAACGTCATTTACATTATGACTGGGTGAAGGTGTTCTGGTCAGACGAGACCAAAATGGAACGTTTTGGTCAGATACAGCATCTGCACATTCGGTGTCGAAACAGAGATGCATACAAGGAGAGGCACCTCATACGCACGGTGAAATATGGTGGTGGGTCAGTGATGTTTTGGGGCTGTTTTAATTCCAGAGGTCCAGGGGCACTGGTTAAGATTGATGGCATAATGAATTCTACCAAGTATCAGGCAATTTTGGCTAACAATCTGGCTGCCTCTGCCAGAAGGCTGGGACTTGGCCGTAGGTGGACTTTCCAACAAGACAATGACGCAAACATACCTCAAGATCCACACAGAAATGGTTCTGTGACAGAATCAATGTTCTGCCGTGGCTATCTGTCGCCAAACCTCAATCCATTCGAAAACCTGTGGGCTGTGTTGAAGAGGGCAGTTGATAAGCACAAACCCAAGAATGTGAAGGATCTTGAAAGGATCTGCATAGAGGAATGGTCCAAAATCCCTCCAAATGTGTTCCTTAACCTTGTCAAACATTACAGGAAAAGACTCCATGCTGTTATCCTTGCCAGAGGTGGTGGCACTAAGTACTAAATGAGGAGTGCCAATAATTATGAAACCTTGATTTTGGTGAAATGTATTTTGTATTATATAATTGCATAATTTTGGTGGGTTCCATTGAAACATTAATAAAGTACAGTATTTCTCACATGTTGGTATTTTGAGTTTATCTCTATAATTATATTGTTTATCTTTTTAAGTATTGTTTGTGCATTGCCAGTCAGGGGTGACAGTAATTTTGGAGCCCACTGTATATTTCACATATTGTGTGTGGGTTCATCATATGCTCGTGTGTGTGTTCTGTAGGTAGCACCCTGATCAAGGTAGGTGACTGTGAGAGGAGACTAGGCGGTGCACAGAGAGAGTTCCTACAGACCTCCGCTATCAGCTTCCTTGCCCCACTCAGGAACTTTCTGGAAGGAGACTGGAGGACCATCTCAGTGAGTGGCTTTCTGGCCTCAGAGGGACATCATGAGATTGCATGCAGACCAGTGTATAGACCAGGATTTAATACAATGCTAATCAACACCTTGGGTTTTACTCTACTTCTTATTACTGTGTGGATGTAGCAGGGAATTAGGGCCTAGCCAAGTTAAACGTAGCCTGTATGTGTGGGGTCATGCCGTGCAGAGAGGTGCTGATCTTCTCCTCTCTGTCTCAGAAAGAGAGGCGTCTCCTGGAGAACCGCAGACTGGACCTGGACTCCAGTAAAGCACGACTGAAGAAAGCCAAACTAGCGGAGTCCAAGGCTGCGGTGAGTCTGCCCTCCACCACCTCTCGCTGTGCACCTTCAGCTGCATCATGTAACCAGGCTCCAGTTCAGAGTGAACTGCTACTGCTAACTAACATCTTTCTCTGTTCTAATTATGTTCACAGTGTGAGGGAGAAGTGAGTATTAGTGTAAAATATTGTCCACTTTTAGTTATTTTATTTTCCCTTTTTCTTTCTGACATGCTCATTGCCACCATGAAATCCAGTTAAGTGCATGTTTGTCTTCCAAGCTCAATGAGAAGCCAAGAGAGAGGGAGAGAGGGAAAAAAACAGACTAGAGTTCTCTTGAAAGTGAGTGAAATGAACTTGTGGCATGGTGTAGGGCCTTGTAAGAATTTTAAGCTTGTAAGTAAGCATTTAACGGTAAGGTCTGTATTCGGCACATGTGACAAATAAACTTTGATTTGATTTACACTGGAGCAAACCCGTATATGACCCTAGAGTCAACAAAACTGAGTAGTACGCAAAAGTATTTGGAAAATGGTGAAACAAAAGTGGCTTTTAAATTAGACTCATTTGAGTCCGTGACAAATTGCATCCAATTACCAAATGTATCCCCTCATTAAATCACAAAGGCCTATTTGATAGCAGTAGTGAGAGGAGAGGCCCTGTCCCATGTGAGTGCAGATGACTGGAGTTGAGAGTCCTGATTGCTAACCTGCTTGCCCGATTATACCATGACCAACTTCTAGCTTCACTTCACATTCCCTGCTCCCATTCTATCAGAGCATTTCAAATGTTTAGATTTTTGGCTGAGTTTTTCCTTCAGGGCAAAGATCTGATTTGATAAGCCATTGTATTAGCCATTTGATTAGATATTTTTTCCTGTAATAACATGAGTAAATAAACAGATGTATGTTCTTTCAGTTGTAGACTAATATCAAATCAGATATTTGAAACCTGTATGCATGGTGATTGCCACATGAACGCATGCTAATTTTGAAATATTTATGTATTTGTTTAGCCTACTTACACTATATATACAAAAGTATGTGGACACTCCTTCAAATTAGTAGATTTGGATATATCAGCTACACCCGTTGCCTACACGTGTATAAAATCGAGCACACAGCCATGCAATCTCCAAAGAAACATTGGCAGTAGAATGGCCTTACTGAAGAGCTCAGTGACATATAACGTGGCACCGTTATAGTATGCCACCTTAACAAGTCAGTTTGTCAAATTTCTGCCCTGCTAGAGCTGCCCCGGTCAACTATAAGTCCTGTTATTGTGAAGTGAAAAGGTCTAGAAGCAGCAATGGCTGAGCCGCAAAGTGGTCGGCCACACAAGCTCACAGAACGGGACCACCGAGTGCTGAAGCGCGTAGCATGTAAAAATCGTCTCTCCTTAGTTGCAACACTAACTACCTAGTTCCAAACTGCCTCTGGAGCAACGTCGGCACAATAACTGTTCGTTGGGAGCTTCATGAAATGGGTTTCCGTGGCCGAGCAGCTGCACACAAGCCTAAGATCACCATGCACAATGCCAAGTGTCGGCTGGAGTGGTGTAAAGCTCACCGCCATTGGACTCTGGAGCAGTGGAAACGTGTTCTCTAGAGTGATAAATCACGCTTCACCATCTGGCAGCCCGATGCCCAAATCTGTGTTTGGCGGATATCAGGAGAACGCTACCTGCCCAAATGCTAGTGCCAACTGTAAAGTCTATATTGTCCTCAGAAGAATAAATTATTTTCTACGTGCTCATACATTTACATAAAATATACATTTTAAAGATCAAACCAACAACTCATCACCCAGTATATAACATTCCAGTTACTCCATTATATTATAGTTTAGCCTTTGACAGGAAGACAGGAACTATTGTCTAGGTATACTTTGCAGGCTACACATTGTGTAAGCTAGTTTGAGGCTAAAATGGCGTAATGGTTGAAGGTCGGCTTCCTTTTTATGGGCTATGACACATGACAGGCTGTGTCCACACAATGATCTCACATCCTGCTGTGTTTATATACACATGCTGTATAGTCATTAACCTTCTAGTCTAACGCGGCTTGGGAATCACCAGGAGATATGCAGGTGTAGAAAGTTATTTGGACCGGTCTCAGACTTGTCTCTGTATATCAGCAAGCAAAGAACAAATGGTTTCGTTTTTGCTGTTGTGTGCTTTCCTGTCACATGACTTTATTATACTTTTTTTTGTTTTGTTTGATTTTGTTTCTTTGGTTTGGTGCACACCATACTGTATGTGTAAACTGCTCTGCCATGTCTGTAGGCTGTGCCTGATTTTCAGGAGACCAGACCCAGGAATTATGTCCTCTCTGCCAGTGCATCTGCGGTAAGGAGCTTAAACAGCCAGTCCACGCTACGCTAACACTACATGTAGCCTACTCTTGCTGACCTCAGTGTGCTCATAACCTCGAGCAGCCTCTCCATACACAGTGTCCACATGCGTCATGTTGCAGGCAGGTAGAGACTACAGCCATGTGTTGAGAGCCCCGCTCCCCCTAGAGGTCCTAGAGCAGTGTTTCCCAATCCTGGTCCTGCGGTTGCCTTGCGAGCCACCCTGATCTCACGAGCCATTCACGTAAGCTTGTGAGATATTCTCTACACAGATGCAGATATTTGTGTTGCGAACCATTTATGTAAGCTGACTGAGATCAGGGTGGCTGGCGAGGCTTGTCCTGGGGGGTCCAAAGGGGTGCACACTGTTTTTCCCTAGCACTAACACACTTGATTCAGCTGATCAACTCATCGTCAAGACTTTGATTATTTGAGTCCGGTGTGTTAGTGCTAGGGCAAAGACAACAATATGCACTGTCCCAGAGAGACTATTAAGAATTAACTTCATAGCCATTGAATATTGCTGTGCATTATAGGGAAATAATGCCTGCTCTAGAATGCGCTTCTAGCCAATCAGAATTGAGTATTCAACAATTCCATGGTATAATCCCAGTTTTAATTAAATAGAACGTTGTGGCCCCACCAACAACAAAAATGGACTATACAGCTACAACATGACGTGAATATCGACTTGGAGTATAAGTCACTATAATGTTAATCAGGTCTATCTTTGTGTTGTCACCCATGACAACCAGGGTTGTATACAAGACACACTATGAGACATATTTTTTTATTCTAGACAATTCTGTGCTTCGACATCTGTAGCAACAGTTTATTTATTTAACTAGACAAGTCAGTTAAGAACAAATTCTTATTTACAATGACGGTCTATCGGGGAACAGTGGGTTAACTGCCTTGTTCAGGGGCAGAACGACAGATTTTTACCTTGACGGGGTTTCGATCCAGCAACCTTTCGGTTACTGGCCCAACGCTCGAACCACTTTATCACCAGATTGCTTTCGGCATAAAGTCCATTATCTATGTGACACTTTTCAGACACACCCACAAAAGTAGTGTAAAGATCTTCACATGTGTTTCACTTCAAATGATCCAGATAAGATTTACTCTGAGCACAGTACCAGAATATCTGGCAAATCTGCTGTCTTGAATGCACCCCTGGGTTGAAAACGTATGTTTCTTAACTGTCATGTCATCAGTCTCAATCTGAGAATGTGTGTGTCTCCCCTGTGATGTCATCAGAATGTGTGTCTCTCCCCCCCTCTCTTGTTGTCCTGCGGCTTTTCAGCTTTGGAGTGAGGAAGTGGACAAAGTGAGTACGACATGTTTGGATACCGTCCTCACATACTGTCTATATAAATTATATCTTTACTCTTTATCTTTTGTTTCTAGATAGTGTCTCTTTCCGCAAGTTATATCCCCCAGAGTACATACTGGTGGACACAAACAAAACAGCTGATAAAGGACAATGCTGTGAAGTAATATTACATGTAGCTATTACCGCCACACCAGCGTTCACGATTCATGAATGCAGTCAATTCCACGTGACTGTTTTAGTCATGGTAACTAGGCTTCTCCAAGCTCTGCTGCTGCTGTTCATTAGTAGCCTACCAACCTTCTAACTACCTGGTACTCCGCACTCTATTGTTCCTCTAATCACTCTGACATCAATGCAAATGTAATCGAAAATTTAAACAAATACTTCATGAGAGCTTGTGTTGCACAACATTTCTATAGGCTATGCAATTACGTGAGAAAACAGAGTGATGGCCTCTATTAAAAAGAGGAGGTTCCCATCAGCTTTCTATAGGCTAGGCCTACTATATTTATTTCTCAACTTTCCTAATATTAAGCACATTACTTATCTTTACAAAAGGAGTATAGCCTACCTGGGTTGCATGAAAATGAACCTTAGGAAAAGTGTCCTCCAATCGTTATTTAAGTGCATAGATGACATGTATTTTTTCTCGCTGCCCCTTTTTCGGGACAGGTGCATGATAATGGTCCATTCTAATTCAAATCAAATTTCACACACACACTATTTAATATATAGTACCAGTCAAAAGTTTGGACACACCTACTCTATTAAGGGTTTTTCTTTATTTTTTAATTATTGTAATTAACAATAATAATATTTGTGGAGACATCAAAACTATGAAATAACACAGATGGAATCATGTAGTAACCAGAAAAGGGTTAAACAAATCAAAATATATTTGATATATTCTTCAAAGTAACCACCATTTGCCTTGATGACAGCTTTGCGCACACTTGGCATTCTCTCAACCAGCTTCATGATGTAGTCCCCTGGAATGCATTTAAATTAATTTGTGTGCCTTGTTAAGTTAATTTGTAGAATTTCTTTCATTAATGCGTTTGAGCCAGTAAGATGTGTTGTGACAAGGTATACAGAAATGGACCTATTTGGTAAAAGACCAAGTCCATATTATGGCAAGAACAGCTCAAATAAGCAAAGAGAAACGACAGGCCATCATTACTTCAAGACATGAAGATCAGTCAATCAGGAACATTTCAAGAACTTTGAACGTTTCTTCAAGTGCAGTCGCAAAAACCACCAAGCGCTATGATGAAACTGACTCTCATGAGGACCGCCACAGGAAACGAAGACCCAGAGTTACCTCTGCTGCAGAGGATAAGTTCATTAGAGTTAACTGCACCTCAGATTGCAGCCCAAATAAATGCTTCACACAGTTCCAAGTAACAGACACATCTCAACATCAACTGTTCAGAGAAGACTGCGTGAATCAGGCCTTCATGGTCGAATTGCTGCAAAGAAACTACTACTAAAGGACACCAATAAGAAGAAGGGACTTGGTTGGGCCAAGAAACACAAGCAATGGACATTAGACCGGTGGAAATCGGTCCTTTGGTCTGATGAGTCCAAATTTGAGAGTTTTGGTTCCAACTGCCGTGGCTTTGTGAGACGCAGAGTAGGTGAACAGATGATCTACGCATGTGTGGTTCCCACCGTGAAGCATGGAGGACGAGGTGTGATGGTGCTTGGCTGGTGACACTGTCGGTTATTTATTGAGAATTCAAGGCACACTTAACCAGCATGACTACCAGAGCATTCTGCAGCGATACGCCAACCCATTATGTTTGCGTTTAGTGGCACTATCATTTGTTTTTCAACAGGACAATGACCCAACACACCTCCAGGCTGTGTAAGGGCTATTTGACCAAGAAGGAGAGTGACGGAGTGCTGCATCAGATGACCTGGCCTCCACAATCACCCAACCCCAACCCAATTGAGATGGTTTGGAATAAGTTGGACCGCAGAGTGAAGGAAAAGCAGCCACAAAGTGCTCAGCAGATTGAGAGAATGTCAAGAGAGTGCAAATCTGTCATCAAGGCAAAGGGTGGCTATTTGAAGATTCTAAAATATACTTTTTTGGTTACTACATGATTCCATTTGTGTTATTTCATAGTTTTGATGTCTTCTGTTATTCTACAATGTAGAAAATAGTAAAAATAAAGGAAAACCCTTGAATGAGTAGGTGTGTCCAAACTTTTGACAGTACTGTATGTAAAGATAATATTAATTCAATAATAGTCTGATGGGTGACAATATTAGACTATCACTTATGAATTATAGATAATCACTTGTGAATGATGCCCAGCATAAGGCAAGAAATAATAAAACATTTTGGTGACTTTTTCTAATCATAGTCACACGCCTCATGTATCCTGGCCTATATGTTTTGATAAGATTTGTATCACAACTAAAGTGGCCAAATAACTTCTTAAAATTAAGCACATTAATCCGCTTTAGAGCCTAACTGGCATACATAATCAGCGTGTGAGTTTCAAGTTTGGGGAAGATCATTTTCACCATAAAAATGCACATTTTTATAGAAGCATTACATGCATAATCACATTTGTGGTCACTTTAGACAATGGTGTTTTCCCGCTCATGGAACATTTGTGCTTCTAGCCTACTGACATGTGCGCATTGCTGCACTTATAATGTGAAGAAATAGCCTAATAGTTTATCAACATTTCAAGCTAAACGTTCTGATCTGGTACTTCAGCCACATTGCGTAAAAACGTTTTTTTGATGCTAGTGGTTGTTATAATTTTGGATATATCACATCCCACAACTGTCCCAGACTATGTTTGAAATATTTATTTCTCGCACAGATAAGAATAGGTCACCTTTTGTACTATGAGGGTAGTAAATTGACGTAGGCTAGTGCTTTTGCTGTTCGTTAGACCTACTCATCTTGTTGGCTGACAAAGTAAATGTGAACAGTTCTTCCAGTATCTTCAATATGCACCTTGGAATTGGATAAGGATGCGTGAGTTGCGTCCCCAATGTGTCTGTCTTCACTTGTAGCCTGTGAGAAAGACCAGATCACTGCTGGAGAGCCATGTGAGTGAGAGGTTCATCGGTGCGCGCACCACTCGGAGAGAAGGGCACAACTGTCACTGGCCACAAAAGGCATGGATTTTTTTTTTTAGGGTGTGTAACGGCCACACACAGGGGATGCCACCATGAAATTCGAGGCATTATCAAGTGCTGTCAAATTATGAATGAGAGACTGATCGTGTGTACAGCCTGTCCAAAAAAAAACAAAGCAGAGCTCAGGCTCTTCAAGCAATTTTTTTTTCAAATCATCATTAGTCGCATCATGCGGCCTTACAATGCATTCAAAATCAAAACATATAGCCCAACGTTTGTAGAACAACTAAATTTACATTAATAGTTCTAAGCATATAGTTGTACCTATTTCTTTGTTAACCGCTCAACACAGAATACCAGCACTCCCTCAAATCATTTGGAGAAAATATCCTTTCTATTTTATTCAACTTTGTTCAATTGTATTCTTCAAACTATAAAGTAATGCCACGGAATTCTAAGCAAATCTTGTCTGCTAAATTAGTGTAGCTCACAGCCAAATGGCATATCAGGACCTAACAAGGACAACGCATAGTATGCTATTTTGATCTTTTGAAATAGACTACATTTTCTTCATATCTTGCTTCTTTAGACCTTTCTTTAATAAATAATGGATTTATTGTGAAGGTGTAGGCTATATTACATGGATTTATTAGACTTTAAAATGTAGATGTTCCAAAAGTTCTGCATCTGTGGCTTGTAGGTGATGTGTGGAAACCAGGAGATGCTAAATATGTTTGTTAATTAACGTCAATTACCGTGAGACCGACAGTTATTTGCTTGACAGTCACCGGCTGACCTAATTTTGTGACCGCCACAGCCCTAATTACATGTTATCTCATTCTGTGTTGTTGTTCTGTAGGCAGCGCATGAACTTCGAGTGGCCCAGACAGAGTTTGACAGACAGGCAGAGGTCACACGACTCCTGCTGGAGGGCATCAGCAGTACACACGTGAGTCATGAGGTCACACATATATAGAGAGGACAAACATGACCACTACACATAACCGTTCTCTTTAGCATATGTACTGTCTACCGTGTATTGTGCTGTTTTAACATGGTGGTAACAGGGTATGTTGAGGAGGAACAAGTATTTCTAATGGGGTTGTCTTGTCTGTGTTTTGGATATGTTGTCTGTAGGTGAACCACCTGCGCTGCCTGCATGAGTTTGTGGAGGCACAGACAGCCTACTACAAGCAGTGTTACCTGCACATGCAGGACCTGCAGAAAGAGCTGGGCAGGTGAGGACTGGCTCTGGGTAGATGCACACATGTATATTGGGCATACTTAGCTGGGGTGTCTATGCCTGGCTTTCATTTGCTGCAATGTTTTGCTCTATTCAAATGGGTGTATGCTGTTTATCAATGACCATCTCCACTGTTATCTCTTATGCTCTCAGTTCCAATGGAGATGTGTAAGTAACATTTGATGGCGATTTACAGTAACATATTTATGTTAACCGCTTTTCTAAATCAAACATGGTGGAGTCTTATTTTTCCTTAAGGAATGTGCTGTGTACCTTATGACTGTCTTCTCTCCCGAAACCTCTGCAGGTTTCCCAACGCGTTTGCTGGTAACCCGGGTCTCTCCATGGCCTCCGGTGGCTCCTCTCCCCAGGGGAATGCCACCCTACCCCAGGACGCTGCCAGCGCTGTGGAGACAGACACACTGAAAATCGAAGAGGTACAGGCCCCCGCCACAGGCACACGCAAGGCCAAGGTCCTGTACGACTATGACGCTGCCGACACCAGTGAGCTCTCCCTACTGGCGGACGAGGTGAGCACACGCACACAATCCTTCCTTTGTGCACGCCAGTGATTTATTAGTTTAATCAGGTGTGTCCGTGCAAGGCTAGAATATGTGGACTGATTGCTGGCTCATGTACAGTTTAATTGTATTAACACTGCTGAATAACTATTAATACACTACTGTATGTTTTGTCTTTTCCCAGTTAATCACAGTTTACACAGTGCCAGGCATGGACTCTGACTGGCTCGTTGGCGAGAGAGGGAACCAGAAAGGGAGAGTGCCTGTCACATACCTGGAGCTGCTCAGCTAAAGAAACTACACTCAAAGAAATACATGGAGACACACACACACACACACACAATTGCACTCACATGCCTTCAAACATGCAGACGTTGACGAATTCAAACAAGCAAACACACCCACTGTACATTCTGTACGCACCAGGACTGCATGAAATCATTGGTAATTATGAAGACAAATGCGCTACATTGAATATGGAGGAATGGTTACCTTGGCTGAAAATTCTGAATTGTGAGATGTTTATAGATTTTAATTTCACCCTGCTTCTCACAGCAGGACAATAATCCTGCAGCTACAAGACATGTACATGATTATGTGGATTATAATTAAGGGACATGTTTGTAGGGGCTGATACATTTTTTCAATAGGGCAAATCAAGTCTGACATTTTTTAAGTGGAAATTACAAACTTTAGAAGCCTTTTTAAACCTTGAATACACTACAATTTGCATTTCCTGCTCCGCTGGAAAATTCTCTGCGACAACGGAGTGGCCAAATTAAGATAGCAGATCTGTACATACTGAAATCCCCTGTATTATTCAGGCTTTTTGGTTTTATTTTAGGTGACCTTTCACAGCAGGTGTGAAGCTTCATACAGCCTGCCCACTCACTATCACCTGTTTAAACTATATGCACCAATGCACCAATTTTTTCCATTCCATGCACCTGTAGTTAGACCACATTCCTATAATGTAATTTTCCTCTACCACTACCTGGAACTGAAACATTTCATGGTCGTATGCCCTGCTTAACGAACTGGGAATGTAATCACTCTTACAGCAAATATTTGAAGCACTCCTAGTCGTTTACTAGCTGCCTTACAATGATGCGAGAGAGCTGTTTCCATCTGCTATAACTAATAGAATGTATTGTACACACCACAAGGTCCACACACTCCTGTTTGCTTGGACACTTCCTTTGAAGAAGACAGGCCAGATCTAACACAGAACATACATTTTGGCATGCAAGACCATAACTTGTTATCATTTAAGGATCTGTGATTAGCTATATTCCCATTTGTCCCTTTTTTTAGTTTGCTCTTTTGCTCTTCTGTTTCTTAAACATGTTACTGTTCCTTCAGTTGTCTTTGTTTCTTTTTAGTAAAATGTTTGTTTGATCTGATGTCTTTTCTGTGATCAAGTCTAAGTGTCTTCAGACAGGACCTAGGCTGCTGCATGTGCTACTGGCAGGAGTTGGTCAGAGTGTTCTGTCCACTGAAAAGCCTCTTAAAAAAAAAAAAATGTAATCCAAAGTTTTAATGGTTGTATTTATTTATTTATTTTAGTACCAAAGCAAACAAGTATATGCATGCAATTCTGAATTGAGCCCAACCCTGGTTTGTACCATTGCTGCTGTGGCATGTCTTGTTTTGACCCTTTTCTGCCTTTTACTGTCAATGTATTTATTGCCTGTTTACAAGCCATGCTGAATGAATGAAAATATGTAGGATGTAATAAAAAAAAGTATGCTTTTATTTGGACACAATCCGGTCATGTGGTTGTCAGCTCAAGTTGTTCTTAAGCTAATATTCTGGTGTAGCAGTCAGATGGAAAGTAATCATTCTCTTCTAAATACATTTAATTTGAACTTTATGTCCAACATCCTGTAACACATCAAATCAAAGTTTATTGGTCTATTTGCAGGTGTTCCTGCAGATGCAGTGAAATGCATATGTTACTAGATCCTAAAGTGCAGTAGAATGTCTAGCAAATACACAAATAAGCAGAAGATCTAAACAAGAAATCAAATTTAACAATCCAAAGTAGATTATATTAGTGAGCAGTGTCAGAATCCAGAATATAAATACATGGTGTGTGTACACCATATGTGAACTGATTGCCCCCCATCTATCTTCAGAGCTCGTGCTGCTAGGCGACCTAAATTTGAACATGCTTAACACCCCAGCCATCCTACAATCTAAGCTTGATGCCCTCAATCTCACACAAATTATCAATGAACCTACCAGGTACCACCCCAATTCCGTAAACACGGGTACCCTCATAGATATCATCCTAACCAACTTGCCCTCCAAATACACCTCTGCTGTTTTCAACCAAGATCTCAGCGATCACTGCCTCATTGTCTGCATCCGTAATGGGTCAGCGGTCAAACGACCTCCACTCATCACTGTCAAACGCTCCCTGAAACACTTCAGCGAGCAGGCCTTTCTAATCGACCTGGCCGAGGTATCCTGGAGGATATTGATCTCATCCCGTCAGTAGAGGATGCCTGGATATTTAAAAAAAATGCCTTCCTCACCATCTTGAATAAGCATGCCCCATTCAAGAAATTTAGAACCAGGAACATATATAGCCCTTGGTTCTCTCCTGACCTGACTGCCCTTAACCAACAGAAAAACATCCTATGGCGTTCTGCATTAGCATCGAACAGCCCCCGTGATATGCAACTTTTCAGGGAAGCTAGAAACCAATATACACAGGCAGTTAGAAAAGCCAAGGCTAGCTTTTTCAAGCAGAAATTTGCTTCCTGCAACACAAATTCAAAAAAGTTCTGGGACACTGTAAAGTCCATGGAGAATAAGAACACCTCCTCCCAGCTTCCAACTGCACTGAAGATAGGAAACACTGTCACCACTGACAAATCCACTATAATTGAGAATTTCAATAAGCATTTTTCTACGGCTGGCCATGCTTTCCACCTGGCTACCCCTACCCCGGTCAACAGCACTGCCCTCCCCTCTGCTACTCGCCCAAGCCTTCCCCATTTCTCTTTCTCCCAAATACAGTCAGCTGATGTTCTGAAAGAGCTGCAAAATCTGGACCCTTACAAATCAGCCGGGCTAGATAATCTGGACCCTTTCTTTCTAAAACTATCTGCTGAAATTGTTGCCACCCCTATTATTAGCCTTTTCAACCTCTCTTTCGTGTCGTCTGAGATTCCCAAAGATTGGAAAGCAGCTGCGGTTATCCCCCTCTTCAAAGGGGGGGACACTCTTGACCCTAACAGCTACAGACCTATATCTATCCTACCCTGCCTTTCTAAGGTCTTCGAAAGCCAAGTCAACAAACAGATTACCGACCATTTCGAATCCCACCATACCTTCTCCGCTATGCAATCTGGTTTCAGAGCTGGTCATGGGTGCACCTCAGCCACGCTCAAGGTCATAAACGATATCTTAACCGCCATCGATAGGAAACAATACTGTGCAGCCGTATTCATTGACCTGGCCAAGGCTTTTGACTCTGTCAATCACCACACCCTCATCGGCAGACTCGACAGCCTTGGTTTCTCTAATGATTGCCTCGCCTGGTTCACCAACTACTTCTCTGATCGAGTTCAGTGTGTCAAATCGGAGGGTCTGTTGTCCGGGCCTCTGGCAGTCTTTATGGGGGTGCCACAGGGTTCAATTCTTGGACCGACTCTCTTCTCTGTATACATCAATGATGTCGCTCTTGCTGCTGGTGATTCTCTGATCCACCTCTACGCAGACGACACTATTCTGTATACCTCTGGCCCTTCTTTTGACACTGTGTTAACAACCCTCCAGGCGAGCTTCAATGCCATACAACTCTCCTTCCGTGGCCTCCAATTGCTCTTAAATACAAGTAAAACTAAATGCATGCTCTTCAACCGATCGCTGCCTGCACCTGCCCGCCTGTCCAACATCACTACTCTGGACGGCTCTGACTTAGAATATGTGGACAACTACAAATACCTAGGTGTCTGGTTAGACTGTAAACTCTCCTTCCAGACTCACATCAAACATCTCCAATCCAAAGTTAAATCTAGAATTGGCTTCCTATTCCGCAACAAAGCATCCTTCACTCATGCTGCCAAACATACCCTTGTAAAACTGACCATCCTACCAATCCTCGACTTCGGTGATGTCATTTACAAAATAGCCTCCAAAACCCTACTCAATAAATTGGATGCAGTCTATCACAGTGCCATCCGTTTTGTCACCAAAGCCCCATATACTACCCACCACTGCGACCTGTACACTCTCGTTGGCTGGCCCTCGCTTCATTCTCGTCGCCAAACCCACTGGCTCCAGGTCATCTACAAGACCCTGCTAGGTAAAGTCCCCCCTTATCTCAGCTCGCTGGTCACCATAGCAGCACCTACCTGTAGCACGCGCTCCAGCAGGTATATCTCTCTGGTCAACCCCAAAACCAATTCTTCCTTTGGCCGCCTCTCCTTCCAGTTCTCTGCTGCCAATGACTGGAACGAACTACAAAAATCTCTGAAACTGGAAACACTTATCTCCCTCACTAGCTTTAAGCACCAGCTGTCAGAGCAGCTCATAGATTACTGCACCTGTACATAGCCCATCTATAATTTAGCCCAAACAACTACCTCTTTACCTACTGTATTTATTTATTTATTTTGCTCCTTTGCACCCCATTATTTCTATCTCTACTTTACACTTTCTTCCACTGCAAACCAACCATTCCAGTGTTTATTTTTTACTTGCTATATTGTATTTACTTCGCCACCATGGCCTTTTTATATTTTTATTTATTTATATATATATTTTGTTTGCCTTCACCTCCCTTATCTCACCTCACTTGCTCACATTGTATATAGACTTATTTTTCACTGTATTATTGACTGTATGTTTGTTTTACTCCATGTGTAACTATGTGTTGTTGTATGTGTCGAACTGCTTTGCTTTATCTTGGCCAGGTCGCAATTGTAAATGAGAACGTGTTCTCAATTTGCCTACCTGGTTAAATAAAGGTGAAATAAATAAAAATAAATAAATAAAATAGACAGTATAATTTGGAATGGTATGGTATGTACAGTAGTAGGTATATTAGGATGAGCTATGTTGAGAATACAGTATACATACACAGTAAGTAAACAATATAATATATGCCACGCAGTCATGGGTGTATAGGGAGTACAGGAGGGGGCTGAACACACCCCTGGAGGGCCCCCGTGTTGAGGATCAGTGTGGCAGAGGTGTGGCCTACCCTCATCACCGAGGGTCAGCCCATCAGGAAGTCTAGTACCCAGTTGCAGAGGGAGGAGTTCAGACCCAGGGTCCTTAGCTTAGTGCCCTCCAAGCGCATCACTATGGAAATCTGAGCTGTAGTCAATGAACAGCATTCTCACATAGGTATTCCTCTTGTCCAGGTGGGATAGGGCAGTGTGCAGTGCGACGGCGATTGTGTCGTCCGTGGATCTTTTGAGGCGGTATGCAAATTGTAGTGGGTCTCAGGACTCAGGTAAGTTGGAGGTGATATGATCCTTAACTAGCCTCTCAGAGCACTTAATGATGACAGAGGTGAGTGCTACAGGGTGATAGTCATTTGTTTCAGTTAGCTTTCTTGGGTACAGGAACAATGGTGAACATCTTGAAGCAAGTGGGGAAAACAGACTGGGATAGGGACGAGGTTGAATGTGTCTTTAAACACTGCCCTGAGGATGCTGCTTGGGATGCCGTCTAGGCCGGCATACTGGTAATTCACTGTTTGACACAACATACTCTCCTATTTCTAATCGTTTTATGAGTACGGCATCAACATGTTCATGTGTATAAAGTATTGCAAAATAATTTTAATGCTTAGCATTAAAATTATGATTTCATTTCAAATAAACAAAGAAAAATAGCTTCAATCCACATTTCAAATAAGTGCTGTAGGTAATTTTGGGGAATATACAGTATGTACGTGTTTATATTTTAAATGTCATTATAGTTATGTTTATCTATAGTGCCTGTACATTCTAGAGGGTCCACCATGTACTCTCCCTACTGGTGTCCCCCAGGGCTCGGTTCTAGGCTCTCTCCTCTTCTCTCTATACAACAAGTCACTTGGCTCCGTCATATCCTTACATGGTCTCTCCTATCATTGCTATGCGGATGACCTTCAACTACTTTTCTCCTTCCTCCCTTCTGACACTCATTTGGCGACATGCATCTCTGTAAGCCTGGCAGATACCTCAGCTTTAATGCTAGCCTAACACCTCAAACTCAATTTCGACAAGACGGAGCTGCTCTTTCTCCCGGGGAAGGCATGCCTGCTCCAAGACCTCTCCATCATGGTTGACAACTCCATGGTGTCCCCCACCCAGAGTGCAAAGAATCTTGGCGTGACCCTGGACAACACCCTGTCTCTGCAAACACCAGAGCAGTGACTCGCTCCAGCAGGTTCATGCTCTACAACATCCGTAGAGTAGGACCCTACCTCACACAGGAAGCGACGCAGGTCCTAATCCAGGCACTTGTCATCTCCCGTCTGGAATACTGCAGCTCGCTGTTGGCTGGGCTCCCCACGTGTACCATCAATCCTCTGCAACTTATCCAGAACGCTGCAGCCCGCCTGGTGTTCAACCTTCCCAAGTTCTCCCATGTAACCCCGGTCCTCTGCACGCTCCACTGGCTTCCAGTCGAAGCTCATATACACTACAACACCATGGTACATGCCTACGGAGTAGCAAGAGGAACTGCCCTTCCCTACCTTCAGGCTATGCTCAAACTCTACACCGCAACCTGAGTACTCCGTTCTGCCACCTCTGGTCTCTTGGCCCACCCATCCCAGCTCCCGCTCAGCCCAGTCAAGGCTCTTCTCTGTCATGGCACCCCAATGGTGGAACCAGCTTTCGCATGAAGCTAGGACAACAGAGTCCCTGCCCATCTTCCAAAAACATCTGAATATCCTACCCCTTCCTGAATAACCTACCCCTTCCCTGAATATCCTACCCCTTCCCTGAATATCCTACCCCTTCCCTGAATATCCTACCCCTTCCCTGAATATCCTACCCCTTCCCTGAATATCCTACCTCTTCCCTGAATATCCTACCCCTTCCCTGAATATCCTACCCCTTCCTGAATAACCTACCCCTTCCCTGAATATCCTACCCCTTCCCTGAATATCCTACCCCTTCCCTGAATATCCTACCCCTTCCCTGAATATCCTACCCCTTCCCTGAATATCCTACCCCTTCCCTGAATATCCTACCCCTTCCCTGAATATCCTACCTCTTCCCTGAATAACCTACCCCTTCCCTGAATTACCTACCCCTTCCCTGAATAACCTACCTCTTCCCTGAATATCCTACCCCTTCCCTGAATATCCTACCTCTTCCCTGAATAACCTACCCCTTCCCTGAATTACCTACCCCTTCCCTGAATAACCTACCTCTTCCCTGAAAATCATACCCCTTCCCTGAATATCCTACCCCTTCCCTGAATATCCTACCCCTTCCCCGAATATCCTACCTCTTCCCTGAATAACCTACCCCTTCCCTGAATTACCTACCCCTTCCCTGAATTAACCTACCTCTTCCTTGAATATCCTACCCCTTCCCTGAATATCCTACCCCTTCCCTGAATATCCTACCCCTTCCCTGAATTACCTACCCCTTCCCTGAATAACCTACCTCTTCCCTGAATATCCTACCCCTTCCCTGAATAACCTACCTCTTCCCTGAATATCCTACCCCTTCCCTGAATATCCTACCCCTACCCTCCCCCCTTACTAGCACTGCATTTGCTGATGGCAACTTTATTGAGGAAAAATATATTTATTATGACTGAGATACTTTTGTATGTGTAGTGTATGTGGACACCCCTTCAAAATAATGGATATGGCTATTTCAGCCTCACCCGTTGTTGACAGGTGTATAAAATCGAACTCCCAGCCATGCAATCTCCATAGACAACCAGTGGCAGTAGAATGGTCTTACTGAAGAGCTCAGAGACTTTCAACGTGGCACCGCCATAGGATGCCACCTTTCCAACAAGTCAGTTCGTCAAATATCTGCCCTGCTAGAGCTCCCCTCAGCAGGGGGGGGCCGCTCTAGCAAAAATCGTCTATCCTCAGTTGTAAAACTCACTACCGAGTTCCAAACTGCCTCTGGAAGCAACGTCAACACAATAACTATTCGTCGGGCGCCAAGCAGCTGCACACAAGCCTAAGATCGCCCTGCTTAATGACAAGCGTCGGCTGGAGTGGTGTTAAGCTTGCCGCCGTTGGACTCCGGAGCAGTGAAAAGGTGTTCTCTGGAGTGATGAACCTCGCTTCACCATCTGGCAGTCTGACGGACGAATCTGGGTTTGGCGGATGTCAGGAGAACGCTACCTGCCTCAATGCATAGTGCCAACTGTAAAGTTTGGTGGATGAGGGATAATGGTCTGCGGCTGTTTTTCATGTTTCGGGCTAGGCCCCTTATTTCCAGTGAAGGGAAGTCTTAACGCTACAGCATACAATGACATTCTAGACGATTCTGTGCTTCGAAATTTGTAGCAACAGTTTAGAACAAATTCAGTTAAGAACAAATTCTTATTTATAATGATGGCCTACAGGGGAACAGTGGGTTAACTGCCTTGTTCAGGGGCAGAACGCCAGATTTTTACCTTGTCAGCTTGGAGATTTGATCCAGCAACCTTTCGGTTACTGGCCCAACGCTCTAAACACCGCCGTGCACAAAGCAAGGTCCATACAGAGATGGTTTGTTGAGATGGGTGTGGAGGAACTTGACCAGCCTGAACAAAGCCTTGACCTCAACCCCATCGAACACCTTTGGGATGAATTGGAACGCCAAGTGCGTGCCAGGCCTAATCGCCCAACATCAGTGCCCAACCTCACTAATGCTCTTGTGGCTCACTGGAAGCAAGTCCCCGCAGCAATGTTCCAACATCTAGTGGAAAGCCTTCCCAGAATAGTGGAGGCTGTTATAGCAACAAAGGGGGGAGTGTATGTGGTTGTCCCAACTAGCTATCTTAAGATTAATGCAATAACTGTAAGTCACTCTGGATAAGAGCGTATGCTAAATGACTAAAATGTAAATGAGTAGACGTGTGTCAGGTGCAAATCGCTATGCACAGAGAGATATAACTACATATATGATCCAGCCCAGACAAACAAACACCCCAAACATCAGGCTGAACAGCACCAGCAAACGGGCCTTCTGGGAAGCCCTCTCTGCCTCCCTCATGTCCCCTCTGGCCAGAGCAGCACGGGTCTAGAGCAGAGTGGAGAGACAACCAGCTCAGTCAGGACTTGGTCTGTAGCCAACAAGCATATGTATTGTTTGAAGATGTTTGATAGAGTACAGTAAAAGTCAAATTAATTGAACTTTCTGTAACTTTTCTTCTACTGTATCAGACATCTTGTTATGTCATCATTACCGTAAGGAAGGCCTCGGTAGTGTCACTGCATTCTTAGGATTCTACTACACCTACACTGAAACTCATGCCCACTCTCTGCCCTAATTCAATTCAGAGCCAGGCCTTTGTTAGTGCACTAAGGATGTAGTGCCTCATATGAGTGGGAAATGTACCTCATATGAGTACAAAAGGGCGATGAGGCCACTCATAAGGCAGCAGAAGATGGTGACCAGCAGGGACTCCACCATGTAGTCCTTGGGCAGGGGAGGCCGCTCGTCCCCCAGTGGAGGGCCGCTCATGTACTGAAACACAACAGAGGCAAACATGCAGGGACACAATAACCTATTCAAATAGTGGACATTCTTGATTTTGAATAGAGATTTCAAATACCAATGACCCACTGTCGTTACGTCACAGGACAATAGTTAGATCTATTGTTAAATCCGGAAGTAGTCTCGCGTGGCCATAAGGGAATAGATTTTTGAACCGTACGGGAATCATGTTGTGTGATTCAATAAAGCTATGAGGAGTAATTGAATGTGCAAATCCGTTCTAAACTTACTGTGTGTCTAATAAATCTCCACCTGTCCACCACCACCACATGAGAAAGTATGTGCGTTTGGCAGCACATTTACAAAAAAAAATTTGTTGCTCTATACTGATACTCTGATACTCTCTTACTATGGTGTAGGGAGGGTTGCTGGGTGAAGGCATGAACTGGGCCTGGTAGAAGGCTGGCTGGTTGGGTCCTGGCTGGCAGGCTATGACAGGGGGCCCTGGGTAGTGAGGTGGTTGTGGAGGATAGATAATATAGGCCATCTTGGGGTCAGGTGGGCTGTAGGGTGGAGGCTCTTCTGATTGGGTGGATGCTGTCACGTCTGGTTGGAACGAGGAGATCTGTGGTTGACACACAGTCGAGGGTGTACCTCCTGCCAGGTCAGTCTGACTTAGCAGCTCCTCCCTGGTTAACCTCCCATCACTGTCACTGTGAGCTCTGTATGGCGGACAGGCAGCAAAAGTACTGTCTGCCTTAGGCACTGGAGGGCAGACAGTGTGGACATTGTCACTGTTGGATGACAGATGAGTGGTTTGGACAGGTAAGCTTGTACGTCCAACAAGGTCTTGGGTTCCTGAGTTTCCCTCCTGCACTGCTGTCCTCCCACTGGACAGGGCCTGGCTCTCAGGGCCGGGTGGTTGAATGACTAATGAGTGAAAGAGGAAGGATAGATATTATAATGGTTAGACTTGAGATTCTTGGTCAACTGGCAATGAAAAAAAAAATCTAAAAGCTATTTATCTACAGCAATGATGTAGCCATGACTACATGACTAACATTATTAATGAATGGCATATTTTAGAGGAAGAGAAAGGCCCCTGTGATCTCAATTAAGTAAACAGAGAAACTCTCAAGTTTCTCCAGGGCAGTTGACTGACCCACTTTGGTTTCTACAGTGGAAACAGTGCATCGGATTAATGAAAGGCTCAGGCAAAATGAGTGTGGGTATTCGGTGTCATTCTCCAGCTGCCGGTGTGGTTTGTCAAGGCTTAACAAAGGAGTGGCTTCATAAGAAGCATTTCAAGGTCCTGGAGTGGCCTAGCCAGTCTCCAGATCTCAACCCCATAGAAAATCTTTGGAGGGAGTTGAAAGTCCGTGTTGCCCAGCAACAGCCCCAAAACATCACTGCTCTAGAGGAGATCTGCATGGAGGAATGGGCCAAGATACCAGCAACAGTGTGTGAAAACCTTGTGAAGACTTACAGAAAACGTTTGACCTCTGTCATTGCCAACAAAGGGTATATAACAAAGTATTGAGATAAACTTTTGTTATTGACCAAATACTTATTTTCCACCATAATTTGCAAATGAATTAATAAAAAATCCTACAATGCGATTTTCTGGATTTTTTTTTCTCATTTTGTCTGTCATAGTTGAAGTGTACCTATGATGAAAATTACAGGCCTCTCTCATCTTTTTAAGTGGGAGAACTTGCACAATTGGTGGCTGTCTAAATACTTTTTTGCCCCACTGTATGTGTCATGACAGTGACGTGTTTTTTGTTATGGCGCTGGGTGTCAAGTAAAGTGTTGCCGAATATTGATTGTTTTACAACCCCATCTTCTTTGGTTTTACATCAATTCAATGCACACAGCTTATCTAATATTGTAATGTTTGTTGTTTGTTTTTGTGTAATCCTAATCATTCAATTTAAATTCCCATTTCTCCCAAAGTCCACTGTTTCACACATTTTAGACAATAACAAATGACCATTTTGGTTTGTAGTACTAAACATGCATTAGGGCATGAACAGAGACTAACCTGGGTCCATTTTGTCAGGCAGCGTACAGTACAGGGAACTATACAGTTGGAGGACGGTAGAGAGGAGGATTCAGGTGGTCATCTTGGGAAAACGTCTGATCCAGACAACAGAGACAGAACATGGGACAGTTTACAGCAGATATCCCATGGGCTCCCACAAATGACTACAGATCTTGTGCCTCCCCTCCACAGGGTTGAAATAGTATCGTGTTTGTTTAATAATTGACAGGCTTGTGTGTGTGTGTGTGTGTGTGTGTGTGTGTGTGTGTGTGTGTGTGTGTGTGTGTGTGTGTGTGTGTGTGTGTGTGTGTGTGTGTGTGTGTGTGTGTGTGTGTGTGTGTGTGTGTGTGTGTGTGTGTGTGTGTGTGTGTGTGTGTGTGTGTGTGTGTGTGTTTTAGGATGTGACAGTGAACTCTAAAGGGGGGTTTACTGATGAAGGTGGAGCTTGAAACCTGGTAAACATAACATGGAAACAGGAGCATCACAGTGTCTTTGATCACACCAAAACTAATGTGAAAATAAACGGGCATGTTTTAGAAATGGATGAGCTCATCATCACTAATGGGAACAGTGATAACGTTTGATAAGAAATAATTCTAATGTATTGTTTAGATAACAAACAAATAATGTGAAAAACACTGGAAACCTGAGGGTGACTCAGTCATCAGATATCTAGAGAACTGTACTTCCCCTTCTCATCCTCAACAAAGGTGTGCTCTTTTCTTGTGTTCCTCAGGGTGATTCAACTAGCCGGTGACCCTTTCTTTTTGCCAATCATTCTGCTCACAGTGCACCTTGCTTTCTTCAATGGCAGAATGCTAGGTTTGTTATTTGATATCAGATGCTATGTCACTTTTATGGTATTGTATATCCCATTGTTTTAACAGGGTATGATGAGTCTCTGTTTCCATCGGTTCAACATGTCAGGTCTACTTATTGATTTCATGTATGTGTAGTGAAGTGTGTATGATATTATAGTCACGTCTAATTTGGTTTTGAGCCAGCAATGTATAAGATACAGATTTGAAACCTTTGTACTGTAACTAGGTAGGAATCTAAAATGGTTATTTCAAGACCCACAGTAAATTGCAATACATTGGAGGGATGCATCATTTTATCATAGCGTTAAGCATATGCTACCTATGATAGTGTATAGTGAAAACTCTAACATCTGTGGCTGGGAAAGAGTGCTCCAAACAAAAGATTGTCAGTATTCTTTCCGGTATTAAAATCTTTAATCCCTCTGTGTTTGGCACCTAATTATAGGCCATCATTGTAAATAACAATTTGTTCTTAATCTTAACTGGCTTGTCTAGTTAAATAAAGGTTCAATAAAAAAAAAAAAAATTGGACACTAGGCTCATTTGCACTCGCTTGCACAGTCAGACTGTGGGGAAGGAAGCAATCCCGTGCTTAACCCATGTACATCTCATTCACACAATTATATTACTAAACTGTCCAATTAAAAAGTTTCTCCACAAACTGTCACTAAAGATATTTGCAAAGATGGGCAGTGGGAGATGGAGCTTATAAGAGCTACATGCTGTAATACAAAGAAGGTCCACATTGGATTGAACTTTGACAATAGCTACAACATTACACAACACAACACCTCTGACATAAACCCTAAAACTTGTATGTGTATGCAGAATATTAATATGTTGTATGTGTATGCAGAATATTAATATGTTGTATGTGTATGCAGAATATTAATATGTTGTATGTGTATGCAGTATATTAATATGTTGTATGTGTATGCAGTATATTAATATGTTGTATGTGTATGCAGTATATTAATATGTTGTATGTGTATGCAGTATATGAATATGTTGTATGTGTATGCAGTATATGAATATGTTGTATGTGTATGCTGTATGTTAATATGGTGTATGTGTATGCAGTATATTAATATGTTGTATGTGTATGCAGTATATTAATATGTTGTATGTGTATGCAGTATATGAATATGTTGTATGTGTATGCAGTATATTAATATGTTGTATGTGTATGCAGTATATTAATATGTTGTATGTGTATGCTGTATATGAATATGTTGTATGTGTATGCAGTATATGAATATGTTGTATGTGTATGCAGTATATTAATATGTTGTATGTGTATGCAGTATGCAGTATATTAATATGTTGTATGTGTATGCAGTATATTAATATGTTGTATGTGTATGCAGTATATTAATATGTTGTATATGTATGCAGTATATGAATATGTTGTATGTGTATGCAGTATATTAATATGTTGTATGTGTATGCAGTATATTAATATGTTGTATGTGTATGCAGTATATTAATATGTTGTATGTGTATGCAGTATATTAATATGTTGTATGTGTATGCAGTATATTAATATGTTGTATGTGTATGCAGTATATTAATATGTTGTATGTGTATGCAGTATATTAATATGTTGTATGTGTATGCAGTATATGAATATGTTGTATGTGTATGCTGTATATTAATATGTTGTATGTGTATGCAGTATATTAATATGTTGTATGTGTATGCTGTATATTAATATGTTGTATGTGTATGCAGTATATTAATATGTTGTATGTGTATGCTGTATATTAATATGTTGTATGTGTATGCAGTATATTAATATGTTGTATGTGTATGCAGTACAGAACCTTTTTTTTTGTTTTTTGTTGTTGTTGTATTGATCTTATTTTACATTTGTGTGGCTGTTCTTGTCTAAGTGTTCTGTATGTTGTCGTGTTTTATGTTTTGTGTGGAGCCCAGGAAGAGTATCTGCTGCTTCTGTAACAGCTAATGGGGATCCTAATAAAATACCAACGCAAAGCTGAGTAACAAAGGCCAAGAATCAACAACAAGAATCAAAGGCTTTCCTTGGAGTAATGTCAGTCCAATGTCAAATGTGATATAGCGAAGCACCTGAGTGAGTTGGTTGCTCAATTACGCAGGTACTTTCCCGAAACGGATGACACAAACAACTGGATTCGTTATCCCTTTCATGCCCTGCAGTCCATTTAATGATATCTGAACAAAAGAGCCCCATCAAAATTGCAGCAAGCGGTTCTGTGAAAATTTAATTTAATCAGAAGCCACTGACAGATTTCTGCAATGGGCTGCGCCCTGAGTATCCTGCCTTGACAAATCGCGCTGTTAAAACACTGATGCCCTTCGCAACCACGCACCAATCTGAGAGTGGATTCTCGGCCCTCACTAGCATGAAAAACTAAATACAGGCACAGACTGTGTGTGGAAAATTATTTAAGACTGAGACTCTCTCCAATACAACCCAACATTGCAGAGTTTTGTGCATCCTTTCAAGAACACCTTTCTCATTAATCTGTGGTAAATTATTCACAATTTTCGATGAACAAATAAAGTTTTATATGTATGATGGCTAAATAAAGAGCAAAATTATTGATTATTATTATATTACTTTTTGTGCCCTGGTCCTATAAGAGCTCTTTGTCACTTCCCACGAGCCGGGTTGTGACAAAAACTCACACTCATTCTTATGTTTAATAAATGTATCGTATAGTGTGTGGCAGGCTTACAATGATGGCAAAAAAAAAAAAAACATTTGAGAGTGCGCTGAGCTGACCCTGGTGCTATATAGGGGGTATGCAGCTGGAGGTTGAATGTTTGAAGGGGTACGGGACAATAAAAGTTTGGGAACCACTGCTCTAAAATAACTGTCAGGATTCACAGAAAATGGCAGGTGCAGTTTCATCCCTTAGAAGTGATATTTATCATACCATTCACACCTTCTTAAAATCCAACCCACATGTTTATTGTTTTATTGTTTTATTGTTTGTGTAGTACAGGCTTCAGGTGTCTTACTACAGCTTCATTACGCATTTTTTTATTCCTTTTAGGGTCACCATGCAAACCTATACGTTTCAAAGTCATTTATTCAAAGATTAATTTTAACGATTACAAGCAAACCCAAAACATGATGCAGCCACCACTGTGCTTGAAAATATGTAGAGTGGTACTCAGTAATGTGTTATGTTGGATTTGCCTCAAACATAACACTTTGTATTAGGGACAAAAGTTAATTGCTTTGCTACATTTTTTAAAATATTACTTTACTGCCTTGTTGCAAACAGGATGCATGTTTTGGAATATGTTTTATTCTGTACAGGCTTCTTTTTTCCCACTCTGTCATTTAGGTTAGTATTGTGGAGTAACTACAATGCTGTTGATCTATCCTCAGTTTTCTACTATCACAGCCATTAAACTGTAACTGTTTTAAAGTTACCACTGGTCTCATGGTGAAATCCCTGAGTGTTACCTTCCTCTCCGGCAACGGAGTTAGGGAGGACACCTGTATCTTTGTAGTGACTGGGTGTACTGATACACCATCCAAAGTGTAATTAATCTTTTCACCATGCTCAAAAGGGATATGCAATGTCTGCTTTTTTATTTAAACCCATCTACCAATAGGTGTCCTTCTTTGCGAGACATTGGAAAACCTCCCTGGTCTTTGTGGTTGAATTTGTGTTTGAAATTCACTGCTCGACTGAGGGACCTTACAGATAATTGTATGTGTGGGGCACAGAGATAAGGTAGTCATAAAAATAATCATTTTAAACACTATTATTGCACACAGAGTCCATGCAATGTTTAATGTGACTTGTTAAGCACATTGTTACTCCTGAACATAAGTAAGCTTGTCATAACAAAGGGGTTGAGTACTTATTGACACAAGACATTTGAGCTTTTCATTTTTTATTAATTTGTAAAAATGTCAAAAAACATAATTCCACTTTGACATTATGTGGTATTGCGTGTAGGCCAGTGACAAACAAATCTCAATTTAATCCATTTTAAATTCAGGCTCACAACAAAATGTGGAAAAGTCAAGGGGTGTGAATACTTTCTGAAGGCACTGGTCAGCCTGTGTAAACAGGAAGCCTTGCATCATTGTTTCAACATTTACAACAATGGGTGTTGTATGTCACACGATGGTGCAATAGCGTGCATGCCATGCATTCTTAAGTAAGGTTAGGTTGAGGTGGTAAACACAGTGTACGCCCATACTGTTGTTTATCTGCTGGAAACACACCTCAAATGTCACTTTTACTTTTTTTATACAGTAGAAAACTGAATGAACTTTAGGGACATTTGTAGCTGACACAGTACCCAACCCCACGGGACAGGCTGGGAACACCACAGGGTCAACCGTGGAGAGGCACTCACGGAGCAGTTAAGATTAAATGTGTTGCTCAAGGGCACAACTCAGATATTCCTCATCAGCCCTGGGAGTTTGAACCAGCAGCCCTCTAGTAACTTGTCCGCTTCTCTTACTACGTAGGAACTGTCACCCCACAAACACTTTCAACAGTCCAGGTCGGACTCTACTTATTTAGAACATAAATGAAGTTGTATATCACATACCGCATTTGGGTAAGATCATCAATCTAATCTAAAGTTCCCTATTTGTCTGTGTGACGGACGTCACCGTGCTTGCTTAACTGTACTTCTTCCTAACCCATCAGACCACACTGAGACTGGAACACCGGGACCTCTGTTCTGCAAACACATGTGACCTCCCTCGTGTCCTCCCCACTAATGCAACTCGCTGACTCTGCATACATTTTCCAGATTGTACTTGTCATAGGCTACATTTACACAGACAGGCCAATTCTGATCTTGTGCCAAATTATTGGCAAAAGAGCTGACTGGTCAAAACACCAATTTGTGGATAAAGATCAGAATTGGGCTAACCCTAAAGCAACATCACTGTTTTACTGAATAACAAGTTATTTATGGCCACACTTGAGATCATAATAACAGTGCAATGTTGTACTTCAAGTGCTCTTTCACCCACATTCTCAAATGAAAACTCTCCAGAAATAAATAAAGTATATAGTGAAGAGATATGACATTTGTCTGATAAGTGATAGTGGTTACAATAATTTCAACAAAGCTATGCTCTCATTATGTAGCAGTTGACACAAGTCATGACGTATTCAATAAAAAACAGAAACCTAAAGCAGACATATATACAGCCCTAAAGTCCATTATTATCCCTGTACCTCAAATGAGATGTGCCCCAAAAAATGTCTTGTCTTCTTGAAGGAGCATCAACTCATGGTACCAGTCCTCGTTACTCACTCTAAGCCTGTCCCCAACTTTAAGTTTAAACACTCCGGATGTGTGTGGAGACTTTTCCCAGTAAGGAATCACTGAGTCCTCCTCTGAGCCAGGGGGCTGACTGCAGTACACTGTGTCAGATGCTGTTAGGAGTTCTCTGTCACTCTGGTAGTTCATTGCAAACAGCATCACCCTCTGGGAGAGGATGAAAACAGGGCCCTCTTTGCTACACACAAAGTGACTAGGCCTTCGGAAGGTGATCTGCAGGTAAACCTCGTACACGCCATCTTTCAGCACGATGAGGTCGCCGTCGTCATACTCAAAGTCGCTGAGGTGAGCAAGTCCAAGTTTGTCCTCCCATTCAAGGTATTCCCTTTTCGAATTATTAAATGAGGCTGGAGCTGGAAGAGTGACAAGGAGGACATTACCTTTTAGCTTAGTCTTATTGATTGGTCTTTCAAGCAGTAATATCATGAGTAGTGTTGGTATCATAATTGTACCTGTCAGATGGGCACTTGGATTGGTTCTGACTTGCTGCTGCTGAAGATAGCCTATATGGAGGGATAAAATAGACAGTGTGAAGATGATGATGATGATGATGATGAGGATGATGATGATGATGATGATTATAATAATATCATGACAACCATAATAATAATAATAATCAGAATTTACCTATAGAATAGCTCCCCGCTGAAGTGAGCTACAAATAAAAACACAAGATCCATTCAGATTTACTGTGTATAATAGTCTGCAAGATACACCACAGCTCTCTACAATTAGAATGACAAGCGTTTTCTGATCTCTCTAATAATTATATACATTTACTTTAGGCTACTGGGCCTAACAGTTTGATTCTTACCACACACACAAAAATAAGCTTACCTGGTTGTCCGCTGCTTTATGCTGATATGCGTGTAGCAGGAGTGCAGCACACGACAGAAGTATAGAGACAAACGCAGCGAACCGAGTGAGGCACACTGACAGCACTTTATCTCTGCGGCTCACCCGGGAATAAAGAATCCTGTCACTCTTCGCACGATGACAACGGATCTCACAGCAAACCTCTTCATTGGCAGCGGCTGTCATGATCAGCAGGGAGTGAGTACTACTCAATGGATTTTGACGTTCAAGTCCGACGTTTATAAATCTTGTCGCCCACGTTCCACCTACAGTCAGGGTATCGTGTAAACGTGTTGTTTCAATCTGTGAGTTTCAGTGTAGGGCCTACAGTGGCCAATTTTTCATGTAACACTTAACTTCCTGTTTAGACATTGAACTGGATATGACTGAAAATGAACTTAGCCATACTACAAACCAAAATACTGTTGTAAATATCGTGACTCAACAACAAACAATTGTATTTTTTTTCTCAAGTTGTTACAGGATTCAAATTTCAATCAAGTTTAAAATATAATCTTTTGAAATGTTCAATAAATAATAGAACATTAAATAAATCCTTACGAAAAAAGAGTGCAGTCAGAGTGCAGTATAACTGCAGTACACTATGCTGGAAATACTGCCTCCAAAATACCCTCAAAATGTACTGCAGTAATTTTGCAGTAAAACTGTAGTTACAGTGCAGTATAACTGAACTGCAATACACTGCAGTTATTCTGCAATTATTGCATCCAAAATACCACAGTGCACTGCAGTTACAGCACCTTTACTGCAGTTTTAAAACAGTAATATATTTTGTAAGGGGATAAGTCATCCAATCAAAGCAAAAAATAGACAAAATTAAAAGTCTCTTTTCATGGCTTGTTTTTTGTTTAAGTTACAGCTCTTTATTGACCATAACTGGCAGTAGACATGCTCAGTCTTCATTGTCACAACACCAGTGGTGGCTGGTGCCCCTTAAAATGGGGAGGACGGGCTCATAATAATGGCTGGAACGGAATAAATGGAAGGGTCTCAGACTCCAAAAATACCTGGTTTCCATGTGTTTTATACCATTCCATTGACTCCATTCATTATTATGAGTCACCCTCCCATCACTAGCCTCCTCTGAACAGAACACATAGGTCACGTTCCCCTGTTCAGACCTTGCACGCATCAACCAATGATTGTGTGTGCCGTTGGGCACCAGATTCCTATAACATATGATGTGATTAGCTGATACTTCAAATATCTATCTAGATGTTGTAAGCTCTGGCATGCATCAGCAATGCCTGGGGCAGAGGAATGTTCCCTATACACTGGCTGACACTCTCATGGTTGCAAAAAATGAACTGTGTATAAACCACGCCTCCAAATATTCGAATGAGCCGTCAATCTAGACCACCTGGCCAGGCTGGAACGACCGGTGTAATGATACTAATGGTTTCAACAGTTGTGGCTAGAGGAATACAGGTCCATCCAGATGCCAGAACCGTAGAAGCAATCAGTTTCCAAGAAAACAGTGGTATCACCACAGCGGCCTTGACCACGATTGCCAGTCACTCTCCTCTGCTTGATTTTCACCTTCAACACACAGCCACTGAGTGTAGATGGGACGACAGCAAACTCAATAGAACTTCTCTCAGGCGTTGGAGGGTCTCGGTCTTCTGGGAGTGACCCTCCCCCACTGCCTCACGTACAGCTCGAAGGACATGGGCTTGAAGGGAACTGGGTACAAGGAACTGCCAGACCTACGCATCACACGTAATCTCCTTCCATAGCTGAAACACAACCCCATTGTGAAGGGCCAGGCAGTCCCATTGTGAGTAGTAGGCAGATTCTGGCCAACCTCCAGTCAGCCCCACACAACTGCCAACACTAGGTGAGTTTCCTTGTTTTCTCTGAAAGTCCTGCTCATCCAAAACCTCCAAGGGGATATTCACCCTGTCTGCCACATGGATGATGACCCTGCCCATCTGCTGGGACACACTCAATTCGTGGGGGTCTAGCTGCATGGTCCTCTCCAAGCCGGCTGCTGCCCGGGCTGGCAGCTCCCACCGACGGTGCACCAGCTGAGGTGGAGCTACTGCTACACAGTACCGGGCCATGTACACATGAAAACATTTTGCTGTGTTGCCACTTATGCCCACAAAAAGGATGCAAAATGAATTAAGTTATGCAACTTAAAGCTAGAATTCTTAATTGAAACAATAACGAAGAACTCCCCACCACCTGTTTTTCCAAAAAAAACTAAGGGATGGGGCTGGAGAAATTTTGCCACTCTCAAATTCATAGACCGAGCTATGGATGCAAGGACTGACTATCCATGATACACTAAATGACCAAAAGTATGTGGACACCTGCTCGTCGAACATCTCATTCCAAAATCGTGGGCATTTATATGGAGTTGGTTCCCCCTTTGCTGCTATAACAGCCTCCACACTTCTGCAGGGCTTTCCACTAGATGTTGGAACATTGCTGCGGGGACTTGCTTCCATTCAGCCACGAGCATTAGTGAGCTTGGGCACTGGGGTTGGGCGATTAGGCCTAGCTTGTAGTCGGCGTTCCAATTCATCCCAAAGGTGTTCGATGGGGTTGAGGTCAGGACTCTGTGCAGGCCAGTCAATTTCTTCCACACCGATCTCGACAAACCATTTCTGTATGGACCTGACTTTGTGCATTGGGACATTGTCATGCTGAAAAAGGAAAAGGCCTTTCCCAAACTGTTACCACAAAGTTGGAAGCACAGAATTGTCTAGAATGTCATTGTATGTGCTGTAACATTAAGATTTCCCGTCACTGGAACTAAGGGGCCCGAACCATGAAAAACTGCCCCAGACCATCATTATTCTTCTTGCGTCTGCCAAACCCAGATTTGTCCGTTAAGACTACCAGATGGTGAAGTGAGATTCATCACTCCAGAGAACGCATTTCCACTGCTCCGGAGTCCAATGATGGTGAGCTTTACACCACTCCAGCCGACGCTTGGCATTGCGTCTGGTGATCTTAGGCTTGTGTGCAGCTGCTTAGCCGTGGAAACCCATTTCATGAAGCTTTCGACGAACAGTTCTTGTGTTGACGTTGCTTATACACCTGTCAGCAATGGGTGTGGCTGAAATAGCTGAATCCAGTCATTTGAATAGGTGTCTGCATACTTTTGTAGATATATATAGTGTTTCAAATGTATAGTTTTAACCATGTTGAGGCTACACAGTGTTTGTTTACAATGTTGTTTACAAACATTGGAGTAAAACAAGCTTTTATTTTGGGTTCTGATGATGTACAACAGCTGAACTAAGGTGATGAGAGATTTCTAATCTTCTTCAAGCATCAATGGGTATATATATATATCATTCATTTATAAGTCCAAAAATGGATGTAGCAACTACGGATTCTTGCTTTAATAAGAAAGAAAACATTCAGAGCAGTCTTCTCTGTTGAACCTAGGCTCGTGAGTGGCGCAGCGGTCTAAGGCACTGCATCTCAGTGCTTGAGGCGTCACTACAAACACCCTGGTTCAAATCCAGGCTGTATCACAACAGGCTGTGATTGGGAGTCCCATAGGGCGGTGCACGATTGGCCCAGCGTCGTCTGGGTTTGGCCGGTGTAGGCCGTCATTGTAAATAAGAATTTGTTCTTAACTGACTTGACTGGTTAAATAAAATAATAATACTACAAAAATACACTTCATTAGCACTGAAATGACTCTAACACAGAAACACAGCCGCTGTGAAAAAATAACAAACTAAAACTCCAGGTAGGGTAAACATGCAAATATGAAGGAGCAGTTACAGACTAACCAAGAAACCCAATTTTATTTAGCATTGTATGTGAAATTTTCAGTTTGTGGTATTTACACAATTTACCATGAATAATTTAATTGAAATCAGTAGTTAGGGATGATGACATGTATCCTGCAAGACAATACAGAGGGTAGGTCAATTTATAATTAATTTCCTGTGTGGACTGTGCCCAGACCATATTGGAGCCTTTAACTGTAACCGTACCGACTGTTCTGAGTGTACACCGCACTCTACCTGTACAATAATAATGATCCTATTCACATTCATCTGTACAATGTCCTACTCTTATTTACAGTGATCACACTGGGGAAAGAAGCAGTACCTGAGGAGTCAGTTCCCTTAATAACTTAACCCATGAATTCATTTTTACAGAAACAAATCCTAGATATCATTGTAGTTTATAAACAACATAAATGCACGAGCAGGATTAATAGTGTTGCTGCCGGCAACACATTACCAAGATCGGTCTATTTTGTACTGATATAAGACTATATAAGAAATGAAGGCTAGAATAATTTTGTCCTAGATTTGGATTACTTAATGAAACCAGCTTAACTGGACTAGAGCTACTTTTTGAGCAAGAATGTGTTCAACACCTTCCGTAGAGGTAGGCCTTTCTCAAACCAGCAGATTAGCACTCCATCAGTAAAAAAAAGTCAATGTGATGATCATAACAAGCAATGGGACCTACTGCCCTGCACAGTACTGAGTGGAGAGAGGATACAAGGTATGTTTGTTTCATCATCTAAAACACTCCTTGTTAATACTCAAGGTAAGGACCTGGCAATTGTTCATACAGGATACAACCGAAAACAAAAGACAAGGTCATTTAAGCCAGCAGCCGTCACTTTTCCCAATATCTAACAAAAAAGACATACATATGAACAAATGTTGCACTTATCAATTTGCATTCAATATAGCACACAGTTCTAAACACCATGAAAAACATCTTACACGTGGAACATTTATCCCAAGAACAAAACTTGAAACAATAAATACAATTCATTAAAATAACAATCACTGTCTGGACCAGATCTCCGTTCAAGTTGTAACTTAAACTGTTAGTCCGTTTTAAAAGGTTCTGAAATGCTCGGTCTCCTGATGAGTGGTCTGATGGCCATTGAACTGCATAAGAAACAGTGTCCATACAACAGACACACGGTCCTATACTCTTGCATGGGCAAACACCCCATTACCACAACCATCCACATCTTTAACAGTGCCCTCTGCAGGCACAACTGAAGTAAAACAGTCGTCTCTTTGGACCCTTCATTGACTTCTTATTTTACGTGAATCACTTCAATCTGAAATGGAGCCCGAAATCTTGTAATCTTTTGCCAGGACAAAAGCAACAGAAACACACCATCCCTTTTTCATTTGTCTGTCTGTTGGTGCCAATGGCCTTATGCAGAATCTCCTTCTGTTCCACAGAGGGAGAGAGGAGCTGGGTAGAGGGAGTCGAGTTACACATGGAGCTTTGGGTTTGGTGTCCAGCAGCTTTGAAAGTCTTTATCCATTTCATGTCTCTGTCCTGTGAGGCAGGTAGCCAGGCCGGAAGCCTCTGTGTGTGTGTCCAGTCTGTTAGCAGTGTGCAGTCTGTCTGTCTGCCCTGTGGGCTAGGCCTTGTAGCAGTTGCCCTGGGTGGTGAGAGCCAGCTGGCCGTTGGGCGCCACCTCGTTGGCCTCGTCCTCCAGCAAGCCCGATACGTCAGCGTTGGGAATGCTGTCATGGTAACTGCTGCAGCTGATGTTGTCCTCCTTCAGCTCGATGGTCCAGAAGGGAGCATTGAGCTTGCGATTCTGGTACTCTCGGTAGGTGTACACCCCTCCCACGAAGCCCAGCAGCACCACCACCACCAGGATGATGACGGCCAGGACGATGACGTTGAACTGGGTCCAGGAGACCTCTGTGAGGGCGGCTGTGGTGTTGTCTGAGGGGCTGCCCAGGCTGGTGAGCAGTGCCTGGGTGGTGGCTATGCTCAGTAGGGTGCTGGAGTTAGTGGTAGAGGGGGGAGCACCGGTGGGCACCGTGGAGGTCAGGCCCTTGCTGCTGGGGGTTGGAGCAGGGGTGGGGGTTTTAGAGGCCTCGGTCGTTGTCACGGGCTCTGGCGTAGGAATTATCCGTGCTGCTAAAAAACAAATGATTTACAGTGTGAATGGGCATGCATTCAGCTACTCATGGCACATGCAATATACTAATACTCCTCTGCACCAAATGATTGGATGACCCTTACCTGGGCGGGTGCAGTTGTGGGCGCGGGCGTCCCCTGTGAAGCCGGCGGCACAGAGCTGGCATTGAGGCCCTGTGGTGTTGTTGGTGCAGCTCAGGCAGTGGCCAGTGTCAGGGTGGCAGAGCTGGGCCGGGCGCGTTAGGTCTGCGTTACCACTGCAGTCGCAGGGGACACACCCACTGTTGGCACTGTAGAATCCAGCCTTGCACCGTTTACACTGCTGACCGCTGTATTCAGACAGGCACTGGTCACACACTGGGAACCCATCAGAGTCTAGGGAAACAAAAAAACACACAAATACAGTTGAAGTCAGATGTTTACATACATCTTAGCCAAATACATTTAAACTCAGTTTTTCACAATTCCTGACATTTAATCCTAGTAAAAAATCCCTGTCTTAGGTCAGTTAGGATCACCACTTTATTTGAAGAATGTGAAATGTCAGAATAATAGTAGAGAATGATTTATTTCAGCTTTTATTTCTTTCATCACATTCCCAGTAGGTCAGAAGTTTACATACACTCAATTAGTATTTGGTAGCATTGCCTTTAAATTGTTTATCTTGGGTCAAACGTTTCGGGTAGCCTTCCACAAGCTTCCCACAATAAGTTGGGTGAATTCTGGCCCATTCTTCCTGACAGAGCTGGTGTAACTGAGTCAGGTTTTTAGGCCACCTTGCTCGCACACGCTTTTTCAGTTCTGCCTACACATTTTCTATAGGATTGATGTCAGGGCTTTGTGATGGCCACTCCAATACCTTGACTTTGTTGTCCTTAAGCCATTTTGCCACAACTTTGGAAGTATGCTTGGGGTCATTGTCCATTTGGAAGACCTATTTGCGACCAAGCTTTAACTTCTTGACTGATGTGTTGAGATGTTGCTTCAATATATCGACATAATTTCCCTTCCTCATGATGCTATCTATTTTGTATAGTGCACCAGTCCCTCCTGCAGCAAAACACCCACACAACATGATGCTGCCACCCCGTGCTTCACGGTTGGGATGTTGTTTTTCGGCTTGCAAACCTCCCCCTTTTTCCTTCCAACACAACGACGGTCATTATGGCCAAACATTTCTATTTTTGTTTCATCAGACCAGAAGACATTTCTCCAAAAAGTACAATCTTTGTCCCCATGTGCAGTCTGGCTTTTTTATGGCGGTTTTGGAGCAGTGGCTTCTTCCTTGCTGGACGGCCTTTCAGGTTGTCGAAATAGGACTTGTTTTACTGTGGATATAGATACTTTTGTACCTGTTTCCTCCAGCATCTTCACAAGGTCCTTTTCTGTTGTTCTGGGATTGATTTGCACTTTTCGCACCAAAGTACGTTCACCGCAAGGAGACAGAACGCGTCTCCTTCCTGAGCGGTATGACGGCTGCGTGGTCCCATGGTGTTTATACTTGCGTACTATTATTTGTACAGATGAACGTGGTACCTTCAGGCGTTTGGAAATTGCTCCCAAGGATGAACCAGACTTGTGGAGGTCTACAATTTTGTTTCTGAGGTCTTGACTGATTTCTTTTGATTTTCCCATGATGTCAAGCAAAGAGGCACTGAGTTTGAAGTTAGGCCTTGAAATACATCCACAGGTACACCTCCAATTGACTCAAATGATGTCAATTAGCCTATCAGAAGCTTCTAAAGCCATGACATCATTTTCTGGAATTTTCCAAGCTGTTTAAAGGCATGGTCAACTTAGTGTATGTAAACTTCTGACCCACTGGAGTTGTGATACAGTGAATTATAAGTGAAATAATCTGTCTGTAAACAATTGTTGGAAAAATGACTTGTGTCATGCACAAAGTAGACCGACTTACCAAAACTATAGTTTGTTAACAAGACATTTGTCGAGTGGTTGAAAAACAAGTTTTAATGACTCCAACCTAACATGCTGACCAGACCGGACACATTGCGTGCGTGAGCGTTGTAAAATAAATTTAGAAATCCATGTTATTTAATTATTGCACCCACACTGCTCGCGCGTGCCAACGAGCGTCTGCGTTGCCAAGGGCTAAAATAGAAGTCATTCCTATTTCTGACGCAGGTCGCGCAGAAGTCCTGCCTCTCCCATCTCCTCATTGGTTTATAGAAGCAGGTACCCACGTGCCATCTCCTTATTGGTTATACCCACGTGGGTGATTGAAAGACGAACTGTTTTGCCGGTTGTCGTGGTAATACTATGAACGTTTAGATGCCAATCACCATATAAATTCAAAGATGAAACAGCCTGGAAGGAGGAGAGATGACTAGGAACGATTCGGTTGACGGTTTTATGTGTGGATTAATTGTCAGAGTAGAGGACCTTGTACATTTCAGGTAAAATAACAACTCAATGTTTATATCCCAGGACAAATTAGCTAGCAACAGCAAGCTAGCTAAATAGGACAAAATAGCTAGCATGTGCAAGCTAGCTAGCTAAATTACCATACCTGTTTAATGCTTTTCGACCTGTCCCCAAATTAATGTAATTGGTTCAGAGTTTGTTTTGATATCTTAACCTGCGTGTCGTGATCGCGTTTGGTGTGGGGGGACAAAATACATTTATGCACGATGGCGCACGTGCGCAGCCGGTTTGGGTTTCGTGTAAGTGTAGTAAACTTCCGACTTCAACTATACATGTCAATCATAAATCATAAGAGACTTGGCTGATGTACCACCACTAGGTGGCACCAGAATGCCAAACACCGATTGGTTTGTAATACTGCACAATGCAAAACATAAGCCCTATGGCAGTGTCTCTAGTCTACTTTAGGCTACTTAAGGGCTATATAAGAGTACCCTAGCTAATAATACAATTGTTTTTCTTGCTCAGATACATTTTAAAGCTACCCCAAAAGTTTCAGAGAAAAGATTAAACGATAATAATAATAATAAGCCATTTAGCAGAAACATGTACCCAAAGTGACTTAATCGTTTTTGTGTGGGTGGCTCCAGTGGGAATTGAACCCACAGCACTTGTCGTAGCAAGCAGCATGCTCTGAGCCACACACGACCACCGATGTAATCAAAGAAAGATATGGCTTAAGTGTGGAACAAACACTGTTCCACAAACACACGTCTTTACAGCCCGGAATCAAATTCACTTTAATCGTTTCTAAAGACTGATCCCTTGTGTTAGAGCATCATCATCACTTCTCATTATCATGAGATGTCGGTCTCCTCCAGGGTCAGCTTTCTCCTCCAGCCTCTGGTCCTTAGTAATATGATGCTACTAAACAGTGCCCTTCCTTCTCTCCTAATGGCTTCACTAACTGTTATATATCCCCTTCTGCTGTCAATTAAGTACCAGGAGGTCTGACACCAAATATTATTGAGCACAGTAATCAGGCTTTCTACATGTCATTAGTGTAAGTGTGGATCCCCTCCTAAGCAAGGTAATAGAGAAAATAGCCACATACTTATTGGTACCCTAAATATGTGCTGGCTTAAGTCTGCTTAATATCATCCATATCTAACTCTTTCCGACTTATGGACCAATATGTGTCCACAACAGACACACTTTCCAAAGCGACAATTCAAATCCTAGATGAGAGCTAGACCAATAAAGTCTATGAGTGATAACACCTCTTATCTATAGGCAGTGTCTGATTGGTCGGGTTTAACCCTGGGCCGTTGTCAGTGGGAAACGTTTTATATCATTAGGAGAGGCAAAGGACCTTCACATACGGATACTGACTCAACAACCTGACCTGGATATTTACCCAGTACCATCCTCCCTCACTACTGCTACAGCCAGCTTAGCCACTTCCTTTTCATGCACACACACACAAATAAATCAATGTTTTATTAGCCTTAGGATGAATGAGTCAAGCCCTTGTGTACCTTTGAGAAAAGAGAGGCTACACACATATCATTTAATCTCTCTCTCATGGTACTGCATTGTGGATTAGTCACTGTTGCCAGGGCAACCTCTGAGGCTTTTGTTGATTCCTCACACACAACATTATCACCCTACTACTGCCTGGTTAATTTTTTATTTAACTAGGCAAGTCAGTTAAGAACAAATTCTTATTTACAATGATGGCCTAGGAACAGCGGGTTAACTGCCTTGTTCAGGGGCAGAACGACAGATTTTTACCTTGTCAGCTCAGGGATTCGATCTAGCAACCTTTCAGTTATTGGCCCAACGCTCTAACCACTAGGCTACCTGCTGCCTCTAATTCAAGAGGCTGTGTTGTGGTGCCACCCACCCCCTCTGTTCTACTGCCTGACTAGCTTGCTGGGAAGTGGCCCAGCTGTGCCCAGGATGTTCAGTGTGATCCATGTTCAGCTCAACCTCGGCCTGGCGTGTGTCCTCCTTCCACTCCCTGTCTCCACATGGCTGTTGCCAGGCTGCTGGGACCCAATGGGAGGACGTCAGCAGTCACATGGCTGCAGCTGATTGGTCAGATCAGAGGTTGGGAGGACAGTGACAGACAGACAGACAGACAGACAGGGACTCTACGTATGTCTGTGGCTCCAAGGCTCAGGCCTCCTCTGCTGAGGTATCAGTTTAGTATGGGTACAAACCGATACTGGCTTGCTTGGTTAAAACATGCTTAATAGCGAACGTGTCTACCTGAGACATTTGGGATTTTGCTGATGTGAGGAGACCCATCCACTGTCAAGAAGCCTAACTGTTAGGCCCTAACAGACCAACACCAGCAGGGACAAGAAAGATAGGTGGGATTAAACATCGTCAACCAGAGTGTCAAGATATTGACGCTTTGGCAAACCATCACAAGTAAATTGCAATTATCTGTAAAAGACAAGCAGTATGCTTGCGAATGGGGTTATAGTAATGGGGACAAAGCCATCATCCCTGGCAGTGACTGTCGATGGTGCTTCGCTGTTGGAGAGTTCAGAATAGTGGGGGTACGATGTACTGGTTGAACATGAACCTGTCACAATAATTAAAACAACGATGCCATGATAAATAATAGTGTAATAGCCTAAAAGTTATCGTTACCGCATGTCACCCGCATTAAAAATGAACGAATGGACTTGAAAATGTGTGGAATCTCCAAAATGCGCTATGGTTCGACATTTTGTGAAGGAAGAGATGAGTGGCCGAGACGCATCAATTCAGTGGACGCATCGATTCAGGTTACAAGTGTAGGCCTAATGAATGAAAATCAGCAAATGTTTGGGGTGTTTTGTTACAGATGTCTTTTTCCATTCCCCAAATGGCATGTGCACAGTGCACTGATGCCTACGGATGCGGGGATTATTTTAGAGCGGACGAACGTGCGCAGGTAGCCAGGCTTACAGGAGCATTTTGAGGTGATTGACAATCAGATGAAAACATCATGACTGATTATGTTAATATACCCTGATGAAGACAGCTTGTCTGTGGAAACGTTGGTAATTAAATTGCATCTGAGCTCCTAGACTCTGCGGCGCTCCGTTAATTTTTTTGAAGTGTTCTACTCCGCTAGCCAGCACCTCGCCTAAATTGGTGTGCGTTTCTTTCCCCTCTTGGTTATGTTAATACCACATTAAAAGGTAATACATTTTGAGAGTTGAACGACACATCTTTATTATTAGGCCCACAGAGATGGTATTAGATTAATAGGGACTCTACACTGGGTGTACAAAACATTAGGAACACCTGCTCTTTCCATGACATTTTACTGATCAGGTGAATCCAGGTGAAAGCTATGATCCCTGTTAAATCCACTTCAAATCAGTGTAGATGAAGGGAAGGAGACAGGTTAAAGAAGGATTTCTAAGCCGGGAGACAATTGAGACATGGATTGTGTATGTGTGCCGCCATTCAGAGGGTGAATGGGCAAGACAGAAGATTGAAGTGCCTTTGAACGGGGTATGGTAGTAGGTGCCAGGCGCTCCGGTTTGAGTGTGTAAAAAACTGAAACGCTGCTGGGTTTTTCACGCTCAACAGTTTCCCATTTTGTATCAAGAAAGAACATCCAGCCAACCGGAGTCAACGGACCAGCATCCCTTTGGAATGCTTTCGACACCTTGTAGAGTCCATACCCCGACGAATTGACTGGCAAGGGTACTAATATGGTGACCTAAGAAGGGCACTACTGAGGCAGGGGATAGTGGCTACTCACCAATGTGACAGGTGCCAGTGGAGGTGGTGTTGGAACAGGGGCAGGGGACACAGGCATCGGTGGTGGCAGCACCAGAGCTGCAGTAGAATCTAGGCTTGCATTCCTCACTGTTGGGTCCTTGAGTGTTGGCCTGGCAGTTCAGACAGATGCCTGTGGAAAAGGAGGGAAGTTATGGTTCAAAGTTAACGTCCATTTCCTATGCTAACATGTTTTGAAAACGGGTCTGTTTCTACAATGTAGGGACTATGACATATGGTATTTATTGACCACACCTGAACACTGGTGGTTTTGTTTGTATAGTATGGAAACCGTTAATCCAGCAAATACTACTATCCTGCTGATTTGAGCACCAGACTGTTTAGTTGCCTGTTACATAGTAATGGAGTTGAGAGGTTTTTGTGGAAAAGGAACCAATACTTCTATATGGGATATGAAATGATTCTGTATAGTGGGGCATTGCAGATGTTCTCTGTTCTCTAAATGAAGAATAGAGTAAACACTATTGTTGTTTTCTGTCCTTCTCGATATAGGACACCTCACGATAGAGGACACCTCACGATAGAGGACACCTAACTATCACTCTTATCTAAAAACAATGACCCTATAGAAGTAGGAACAAATCAGCTTGATTTTCCAGTATTCAGATTGAAATGGAACAGGTCACTGTCATGTTAATCTGGAAGAGACAGTCTAATGTGTTTTGCATACCCTCATGTTTCTTATGTAACGCTCCCTGGCTGACAGAGGGTCATTGTCGATGACATCAGACCTGAGCTAAGGAAGTACATCCACAGCATTTATCATTCTTCTGCATCACAATGGCAGACAGATGGGTTCTACAATCCCATCCACCTTGACCCTCTCCAAGCCTCTCAATAAGTGTCCACTCACACAACGATACACAGGATGGGACACGTACACACACAGGGTTATAGTGTGTAACAGGTAATCAAATGGCTACCCGGACTATTTGCATTGTGTGTGTCCCCCCCAACCCCTCTTTTTACGCTGCTGCTACTCTCTGTTTATCATATATGCATAGTCACTTTAACTATACAGTCATGTACATACTACCTCAATTGGGCCGACCAACCAGTGCTCCTGCACATTGGCTAACCGGGCTATCTGCATTGTGTCCCGCCACCCGCCACCCACCAACCGCCAACCCCTCTTTTACGCTACTGCTACTCTCTGTTCATCATATATGCATAGTCACTTTAAACATATCTACATGTACATACTACCTCAATCAGCCTGACTATCCGGTGTCTATATGTAGCCTCGCTACTGTATATAGCCTGTCTTTTTACTGTTGTTTTATTTCTTTACTTACCTATTGTTCACCTAATACCTTTTTTGCACTATTGGTTAGAGCCTGTAAGTAAGCCTTTCACTGTAAGGTCTACACCTGTTGTATTCAGCGCACGTGACAAATAAACGTTTTGATTTGATTTGAAAGGGTGATTGTTGTGGTTTGTAGATAGAAGGTGTGGTGTAGTGGATTACTCACCCGATTGCGGGTGGCAGTAGTTAGTAAGGCTGTTGCACTGGCAGGGTTGGCACCCCGTGCTGCTGAAACGGAAGAAGCCTGGGTGGCACTCGTCACACTTGGGCCCGTACACTCCCGTCTTACACACACACATTCCTGAGCTGAAAGAACAGGAGAGCACAGTCAGCATACAGCATACGGTCACATCACATACTTTGATCCTTCTCTTCGATCGTCCAGCCTTTAGGTTGTGTAACAGCCTAACTGTACTGCTGTAATGGTGGGTTTGAGAGCTCTCTACAGTCTGACAGGGAAACTGCACCATTTGGATAGGATTTGCATTAGCCATGACATTCTGTGTCCAGATTATTCTAATGGTTTCACACACGACATCCTGTAGGTTCCCCCTGAGTGGTTTCTCCCATCAATCCATCTGCTATCCATCACACGCCCTGGCCGTTTTGATTCAATTAAGAGATTGTTGTGGTTGTAATGTGTAACTTGTAGTTTTGCTTTAAAAAATGAAAACCAGATCCTTCCCTCCGTGGTGAACAGAGCACAGCTACTCCAGATGGGTTCAATGGCATGGGTTAGCCCAGCCCCCCATCCTCCACAGTTCAAAGCTGTCTACTTTAATTCCACTAACATGGTTGGCATGCTCTGGGGGCAGGGCAGCATGGTAGAGTCTGGACCAGACTGGAACACTCTAGGAACATCTGGTCCAAGGCTGGAGACTGAGAGCCTGCCTGGATCCCACAGCCTACAGGCCAGGCATGATAATACTCATCCTCACAGGGCCTCTTTCTGCCAGGTTTTCCCCTCATATACTCTATTAGACAGTGACCTTGAGGAGGGAATGGGTCAGGGTACCTGTGGGATCCTCTTCAAGCATTCAGCACCTCTCAAGGGCTCTCAGCAAGACACAAAAGGACAAACCCCCTCCTGCATAGCCCTCTCTCTTGCTGGGTAGAAAGAGCAGCTATGCCTAAAGAGAAGGGGTTGAGAAAGATCTGTCTCGAGCAATAACTCCTTTACACCCAGTTGTCTCTGGTCATCGTGGTCTGAAAAAAACTACAAAAACATGCAGCTCATAACTAACCCTGAATGGTACTGTGAGGATCTGCAGGGTTGGCCTATAATCTAAAAACAAAACAGGCAAGTCATTCATTACAGAGAATTCCCTGCGGTTTTGATTTAAAGTACAATCTTTACAGAGAATTCACTGTAGTTTTGATTACAGTACAATGCCTTTTGGAAGGAGATGAAAGTAATCAATGATTACAAAATGAAAGGCAAGAATAAATACAGTTTGTCATCTGTTTATTGTCTATGTAAATCTCTGAGGTGATAAAATGGCGGGCTAAAACTAAACAATGAGTTAGTGTGCTGATGATGATGATGATGATGATGATGCGTATGATTGCTGACAGCTGGAACTAGAGGGTGCTTTCTATTTGATTATCCAGTCTTGCTAGAGCCCACTTAAATCCAATTCAACTTGAGCTCTTTAGCACACCGTCGAGCTTTGAACATCACTTATTTCATTCGCTAATGCGTTCTGTCCTAATGCCAACATACTCCACTGCATTTCACCTGCACATTCCACATACTGCTGTGTGGCCAGCCTGCGAAACATTCAAGCTGAAGCCTTATTGAATTATACAGCACATGAGACACTGGGGGGGGGGGGGGGGGCTACACACGATCGCTCTGATTCCATATCGTCCTGTGTGCTGAAACACGAGCGTCAAAGGTAAAACACAACGCGACGAGTCACGCCTGATCACTCCCTTTCACCCAAAAGATCAACCGAATAGATCTGTGGACTACAACAAGCAAATAACAACCAAGCCCAAGAAGTGACAGAGCAGTTGCCTTAATGCCTTCCCATGAGTGCGTGGGCCTTATTCAAATGAAGCAGTATTAAAACCCTGCTATTGATGCAAATGTTATGTTGATGGTAATGCTTAGTGGACTGTGTGTAACCTGATGGGAAGAACAAGGCTTTAAGCAGCTCGGAAGGAACACAGACAGAGACACACATTCAAAAAACCATGAACCCCCAAAAGACAAAAATACACCATCATATGACTCCATGGGAGGCGGAGAGGACAAAGCTACAGTAGCAGTAGACTTGGAGAGGGAGCCATAGGAATGTGACACAGTAGAGAAGTAAGAGCTCTTTTCTGTTCCTATGGCTGCAAAAGTCCTGTCACTTTGTCAGGTTTTTCAGAAATCACATTTGAAAGACTCCCGGAATCAGGAGGGAATAAGCAGGAAATTCGGAATTCTCCAAACATGATTTCTGGAAAACCTGTGGATTTTGGGAAAGTTGCCAGAATGGTAGCTTATTTGGTAAAAAACAGACAAGAAATATGGAGGCAGGTTCCCAGTGTCACTGTCAGTGATTCAGTCTCTGATGTAAGAAGCTTTTCTTTTCTGGCCAAAGGGAGCAGATGGTGAGAAAATCTCATAGTTTAATGTGTTTTCAGAGAGACGTAAACAGTATTGTACGACAGCACTGATCTCATCCTCGGTGGCCCAATTCCCCGACTGTTATCACCACCCAAAACCAACCTGTGATGACACCCTAGAAGCCCCCCATCTGTGATGGTATCTATCGAGCCACAATGAAACGTTCAAACTACCACCCACGTAGTGTCACTAGGTGGAGGAGGGGGTTGTTTTGGTGTGTTTTCATTGGGCTTCAGGCTGCGTAGCCCAACCACTCTGTTCCGTGTTACAGACGCATATTAACTAGGTCAGTATTACATGGCAACCAGGCTTAGCTTAACCCTGTTCTGCTGCTGCCATGGCGATGCCGGCCATACGTTGCTTGCGCATGACTGGGGAATCACAATAGACTGAGCACATATCTGTGCTGCAGCGCTGACTGCATCCTCTTTAACCACAGGGAAACAGCAGAAGTCAGAAATGCAGTCTGTGTTCTCATACACACAATGTGGGGGGAGAATGGTCGCCAGTCAAGAAAGACACACACTGTTCTACACTAAGCATGTTTTAGAGTCAGGGCACACTGTCAGATCTTCAGAGAGAGAATGTTTAACAACATCAAGGGCCAAGAGTTGTGATCCATTCCAGAGCACCCCTGGCTCAGGATCATACATTGGGCCAGTTATGTAACTCAGCTCAGAGTAAAGCCTGGCACAATGTGCTGGCAGACATGGCCACTGCACTGCACTCCAGCCATTAGAGCAACAAAGCCTCCCCATTGAGTCCTTGCCTCTAATACAGCATGGGATGCTGCCACCTGCTAATGTGAGTGTTGGGTTGGTTGCCTGCAGTGGCCTGTCACTAGGCCTCTTACTCCACAGCAATATCCTCTCCGTTCTTCCTCCCCGTCAGAGAAGGCACCCAGCTGTGCCGGTGTAGCATATACCAGGAGAGTCCTGTGACGTTTGGATTCCAATGCACCAACCTACTTCCTGCACTCCGGAGCCAACTGCATGCACCACTAGATCAAGAGGCTAACATGTCGCTCTGGAGAAAACAGTAACAGTTCATTTCAGGTGTGAGATAAGGACATCAATGCATTACGGCTCCCCCCACAGTGCTCTGCTAAACTGGATCATGATGACATGACCCCTTCAAAGCGAAGGGAGGATATTGAGAGGGATCTCCCCGGGTTCCCATTGATTGCCCCAGTAATTCTAACATGTCCAATCAAACTCGCATGAAAAGGGAGAGGTGTGCGCCGGAATCCTTGAAGAGAGAGTGCTTTTTCAACTAAATATCCCAAAATAAAGAAATTAAAGCACCCAAAACACATTTACACCAAGGCGTGTTTTCATAATCATACAAAATGGCTCGCAATCTCTCAATTCCTTCCTGACAAGAAATATGCAAACATAAAAAAAGTAGTATTGAAATTTGTTTCGGCTACTGTATTAGAGAGTGAGACTAGGCGGAAATAGGCGGAAACAACTGCCCCAAATCAATATTTCATTACAGACTGTGTTTCCATTCCATAGAGGACGAGGGTGAAAAATAAATGTGCAACTTTAAAAACACTGCCCCTAAGGATTGGCCCAAATAAACTATTGATATAACATTTATGGCGAAAGGAAGTAATTTGAGCTAGAACATAATTGTTTTTGGTAGTATATTGACATAACTGTGGAGCTAAATCATGGTAGTGGTTTACAGAATACAATCATTAATTTAGTTGCTAAGATACAGTAACATGAAGCCTCCTACTATGTCATGCTACTGTCTCTTAGCAACAGCTTGTTTTTCCCACAGGCTTGAGATTAGTCCCATTTCTATCAGACTGTCCCTGTACAGCGGTATCTGTTCGTCAAGCCCCCCAGCCTACACAGAGAGACAGAAAGTGCAGTCGGCACTGTTTCCAATGCTACACTCCTTATTATTTATTATTGAGGCCCTAGATGAATCAGACTACAGGAGGGCGTCAGGAGTACGAACTGGTGCAAAACCCATCCTGTTAGGCTGAGGATTAGTGTCAAATCACCTTCATGTGTTGAGGTTGTTAACGCAGATCATGATTTAGAAAAGGGCTCAAGACGAGACTGGCCAGGTTCACCTCCTGCAGTCTGCCGTCTGTATATGTACACATACTGTATGAGCATATTGTCATGAACTATCAGCCTAATAGGCACAGGTCAAGTCATGATCACAAATTATCAACGGAAGGCTCTGAGACAAGCTCACAGTTTGGTAGCTTTTGTTTTGACTGATGGGCCCTGTGGCCAAGGATCTATTTACCTCTTTGTTGTTGGTCCCCTGTGGATCTAGTTTGGTAAAGAGCACAGCGGGACACAGTAAGACATAGCTTCTTACAGATGAGTGAATGAAAAAGTAGCAACTTCCTACCAACGTGGTCTAGTAGGCTGGGAGCCAAGCATATTCTTATAGCAATGTAGAGCTGCTACCAAGAGGGGCACATCCTTCCTATGCAAGATAAAAGCGACGACAACTGAAGCCGAAACAGTACATCTCATATTGTGCTTCAACCACAACGAATACCTCATCAACTTTCAATGGATTTACCATGTTTGTCTGAAGAGAACTGTGGCTATACTTTAAGATTATGGCACTATACAGATCGGGTATATGCTCATGCTTAACCTAGATCCGGTCAGTTCATGTCCTTGAGGAAATGTGAAGAACAAAGAGCTCAAGTTGAAATCCCAGGCAGGCAGCTCTGATCCAGACGTCTGCAAGCCAATGACTTCCTGGTCCTCTCCCAGGTTCCAGGCTGGAACAGATCAGTATTATGCTGTGATCTGGAACCAGTAGGTGATTAGTTTAATCCAAGCTCTCTGTTCCTGGCCATGCAATTAAATAGACCTAAGCGAAAACACACAGACACACTTACAGAGTTCCAATAGCAAATGTGATAGAATGCCAAATGGCAAAGTAAAAGATGAATACGACTGTAATACGAAAGGCTGGAGTGTCATTCAGTAAATGAGAGGCATCCTCTAAAGCAGGGCTGCCCGACCCTCTTCCTGGAGATCTACCATCCTGTAGGTTTTCCGTCCAACCCTAATTTAACACACCTGATTCTACAAATTAGCTGCTCAACAGGACCTTAACTAGCTGAATCAGATACGCTAAATTAGGGATGGACTGAAAACCTACAGGACAGTAGATCTCTAAAGCATGAGGGAGGGAGGCTGGGGGGGTCTGGGAGCCAGCTAATCTGTGTAAATCACAGTGCTTACCCGCTGGGAGAGAGCTGGCCTCGCCTGGGTTAGACCACCGCTACGCTAGCTGGGTTAGCACTGGGTAGGCTCAGACTGTCTGAGCAGGATCATATTATGTGGGCTAGTGTTACTGCGTGAGGGCAGGGCTAGCCCCATACGCTCCTGCCCTCAGAATAACCCCCTGGCCTAGCTGCCCCTTCACCTGCTCCTCAATGGACTCTACTCATTCAGTTTTTGTGGTAAATGAGGGAATGAGGTTTTCTCCCTGAATTTGAATCCTACAGCTTGAGCCACATGTATATTCCTACATGAATGTACAAAATGTTTGTCATAAACTTAATTTGGCACAATAAAACAAACTCTATGTTATCTACCTGCTTGCTGTATGTTGAAAGTTGATTCACTGCCACTGGGCATTAGAAACATCACAAGGATGTTCACTCAGCTTTCTGACCAGACACATTCCTTCCAACGGTTCAGAAACCAAAATACGACAGCTATTTTTAGCGTGTTCCTAAGCCAAACAAGCTGCCTCTCTCCAAGTCACACTCTTTCTGACACTGTAAGGCTGTATCTGGGGCAGTGTGTTGTTTAGCTCAGGATATGAGAACCAACCGAGGTCTGGCGAACCAACTGTCTCTCGCTACAAAAGCCAGGGGGATGGTGGCCTGGTCGGCCAGACTGCTGAACAAGACCAGGAAGATAATGACTCCACAAGATGGCTCCAGTATATCATAAACACTAGAGATTTGAAGCTGCTCTAACTCTACAACATCTTGTGTGACAAGTTCATGTATATTTCAGAGCAGTATCTTTTATGTACAACAGTGTCTGCTAAATCAGTCATTCAAACAGTTTTTATACATTGTGATTTCTAAAACTACATCTCCCTGAGCTTTCGCCAAAAGATGCAGTAGATATGGACAAAAAAATCTGAATTGATTCTGGTTTGGTAGGTAGTACGCTCTACTGAATGTATAGTGTTTAATTCCCAGTGCCATTAGTGCACAGAGGAAGCAAGTGCTCTTACCTGTCACATAGGTGGTTGACAGCGCCGTAGGAGTCACAGCCGCAGGGTTCGCAGCCGGTGGTGCCATTGGTGAAGTGTCCTTCCTCACAGTCCTCACACAGCAGCCCAGTGTACCCTGGCATGCAGACACACTGGCCTGTTTTCTTGTCACAGTCATCCACGTCTAGAACACCCTCGCTGTTGCAGTTACACAGAGACTCTGCAGGGACAGAGAGGAAGAGAGAGGAAGAGAGAGGAAGAGAGAGGAAGAGAGAGGGGGAGATTGTTATGATACGGCACCAATAGGATATTCTGTACACACACATATACTATGAGAAGTGTCAGATCTGGATGACCGTGTAGACACTGCTGTGTGGGCATGTATTATTTATTTGAGCTCAGGTATGATGAGCATGGAGTCTGAGTGGTCCTTCCACCTCTCTCCAGTCTGTTTCCAAGAGAGGATGGAGGGGGGCGCAGAAAATGAGGAGGTAGGATAGAGACCGACTGTTGATGCATGAGACTATTGCGTTTCTCCCCGGGAGACAAATGTGAAATAGTACAAACTGCCTCATGTCATGCATAGGAAATACCGGGCTGCTATTGGTGTGCTGTTGAGCACATGTGGGCTGTTCTTACAGGAGAGGAGACCGGTTGCTGCTACTCACACAGCCTAATTAACAAGAATGATGTAGGAGGCTGGGGGAGGCAGGGCGGCTGCACTCTGTCATAACGTAAACCATTATACAATACTGTACATTGAAAGCTGAGAACAAAAAATAAAAGGTTTGAGGAATAATGTTAATTGCTGAATATGTGTCATATTATGCACATGACTAGAGCAAACGAACAGTTGAAAATCCATAGTGTGTTGACAAGGTTGCTTGTCCTTGCAAGTCCACGTAGAGGTTGAAATTGAAACAAATGGGTGTTGAAGTAAAACAGTGTGTCATATGATCCAATATGGTATTGTGCTGTGTTTGCTATTAGCACAGTACTGTATGTTTCAGTGCAGTGAGATAGGAAGGGTTTGACCTTAACATAGTCACTTTTGTCCAACATTACTGCTCTAAACATTCAGAACACATTGTTGGGCCTTTGTTGTGCTGTCTTCTCAGACATCGGCATGGCCATTAGAGGGGATTTAATGTCATTTTCTGCAACAGTGGTGTCCTCAGATCAGCGCTCTCCATCTCTGGCCATTGTTCCAGCTTTATGTAACAGTGAAAGGGCATGGTTATGCAAGCCTGGAGAGCACTGTCAGCTTTCTATTTGTTCAATGAAGCCATCTTCCCTGCACAACCCCTCAGACTGTGTGAGATCCTGGGCCGTGTAGCTGCCAATCTTGCTCGATTGGGCGTACGAACGCACAAGGTTTCACTCTGTTGTGTTAGATTTGTGTCTTTGCCATGTTGTCTTGCAGTATTAAGGCTACTACAAGCTTCACTCCACTGATCTACGTGCGTGCACATGGGTGGAGTGGGATTTTGGGAAGGCAAGGAAGAGTCGCCTTCCATTGCTAAGTAGTGGCACAGATTGAACAATGAGCCAGATGTTTCACCAGGTGTATAAACTTGAAGTTGGCACTTTTAGAGGGGCGGCAGATAGCCTAGTGGTTAGAGCGTTGGACTAGTAACCGAAAGGTTGCAAGATTGAATCCCCGAGCTGACAAGGTAAAAATCTGTCATTCTGCCCCTGAACAAGGCAGTTAACCCACTGTTCCTAGGACGTCATTGAAAATAAGAATTTGTTCTTAACTGACTTGCCTAGTTAAATAAAGGTAAAAAATACAAATTTCCACTTACCAACAAATATGGAGACGAGAGGAAGCCCAGTGGTCGGCAGTGAGAGAAGGATGGATTTTGGCATCAATTTTTTCCGCGGTTGAAACATTTGATCTCAATTCAAATTAATAAAAAATTAAAAGCTGACTTGTCTTGAGTCAAAAAGTATTAATGCCCTTTTATGGCAAGCCTAAATAAGTTCAGGACTAAAAATGTGCTTAACAAGTTACATAATAAGTTGCATGGACTCACTCTGTGTGCAATAGTGTTTTAAAATGATTTTTGAATGACTACCTCATCTCTGTACAAAACAGATACAATTATTTGTAAGGTCCCTCAGTTGAGCAGTGAATTTCAAACACAGATTCAAACACAAAGATCAGGGAGGTTTTCCAATGTCTCGCAAAGAAGGACACCTATTGGTAGATGTGTTTAAACAAAACATTGAATATCACTTGGAGCATGATTACATTATTAATTACACTTTGGATGGAGTATTGTTGTATTTATTATGGATCCCCATTAGCTGCTGCCAAATCAGCAGCTACTCTTCCTGGGGTCCAGCAAAATTAAGGCAGTTTATACAATTTTAAAAACATTACAATACATTCACAGATTTCACAACACACTGTGTGCCCTCAGGCCCCTACTCCACCACTACCACATACAGTGGGGCAAAAAAGTATTTAGTCAGCCACCAATTGTGCAAGTTCTCCCACTTAAAAAGATGAGAGAGGCCTGTAATTTTCATCATAGGTACACTTCAACTATGACAGACAAAATGAGAAGAAAAAAAATCCAGAAAATCACATTGTAGGATTTTTAATACATTTATTTGCAAATGATGGTGGAAAATAAGTATTTGGTCAATAACAAACGTTTCTCAAAACTTTGTTATATACCCTTTGTTGGCAATGACAGAGGTCAAACGTTTTCTGTAAGTCTTCACAAGGTTCACACACTGTTGCTGGTATTTTGGCCCATTCCTCCATGCAGATCTCCTCTAGAGCAGTGATATTTTGGGGCTGTTGCTGGGCAACACGGACTTTCAACTCCCTCCAAAGATTTTCTATGGGGTTGAGATCTGGAGACTGGCTAGGCCACTCCAGGACCTTGAAATGCTTCTTACGAAGCCACTCCTTCGTTGCCCGGGCGGTGTGTTTGGGATCATTGTCATGCTGAAAGACCCAGCCACGTTTCATCTTCAATGCGCTTGCTGATGGAAGGAGGTTTTCACTCAAAATCTCATGATACATGGCCCCATTCATTCTTTCCTTTACACGGATCAGTCGTCCTGGTCCCTTTGCAGAAAAACAGCCCCAAAGCATGATGTTTCCACCCCCATGCTTCACAGTAGGTATGGTGTTCTTTGGATGCAACTCAGCATTCTTTGTCCTCCAAACACGACGAGTTGAGTTTTTACCAAAAAGTTATATTTTGGTTTCATCTGACATTCTCCCAATCTTCTTCTGGATCATCCAAATACTCTCTAGCAAACTTCAGACGGGCCTGGACATGTACTGGCTTAAGTAGGGGGACACGTCTGGCACTGCAGGATTTGAGTCCCTGGCGGCGTAGTGTGTTACTGATGGTAGGCTTTGTTACTTTGGTCCCAGCTTTCTGCAGGTCATTCACTAGGTCCCCCCGTGTGGATTTTTGCTCACCGTTCTTGTGATCATTTTGACCCCACGGGGTGAGATCTTGCGTGGAGCCCCAGATCGAGGGAGATTATCAGTGGTCTTGTATGTCTTCCATTTCCTAATAATTGCTCCCACAGTTGATTTCTTCAAACCAAGCTGCTTACCTATTGCAGATTCAGTCTTCCCAGCCTGGTGCAGGTCTACAATTTTGTTTCTGGTGTCCTTTGACAGCTCTTTGGTCTTGGCCATAGTGGAGTTTGGAGTGTGACTGTTTGAGGTTGTGGACAGGTGTCTTTTATACTGATAACAAGTTCAAACAGGTGTCATTAATACAGGTAACGAGTGGAGGACAGAGGAGCCTCTTAAAGAAGAAGTTACAGGTCTGTGAGAGACAGAAATCTTGCTTGTTTGTAGGTGACCAAATACTTATTTTCCACCATAATTTGCAAATAAATTCATTACATCCTACAATGTGATTTTCTGGATTTTTTTTTCTCATTTTGTCTGTCATAGTTGAAGTGTACCTATGATGACAATTACAGGCCTCTCTCATCTTTTTAAGTGGGAGAACTTGCACAATTGGTGGCTGACTAAATACTTTTTTGCCCCACTGTATCTACAGTACTAAATCCATGTGTATGTATAGTGCATATGATATCGTGTGTGTATGCATGTGTCTGTGCCAATGTTTGTGTTGCTTCACAGTCCCCGCTGTTCCATAATCTAATTTTACTGCTTGTGTCAGTTACTTGATGTGGAATAGAGTTCCATGTAGTCATGGCTCTATGTAGTACTTTGTGCCTCCCATGGTCTGTTCTGGACTCGGGGACTGTGAAGAGACCTCTTGTGGCATGTCTTGTGGGGTATGCATGGGTGTCCGAGCAGTGTGCCAGTAGTTTAGACAGACAGCTCGGTGCATTCAATATGTCAATACCTCTCATAAATAAAAGTAGTGATGAAGTCAATCTCTCCTCCACTTTCAGCCAGGAGAGATTGACATACATATTATTAATATTAGCGCTCTGTGTACATCCAAGGGCCAGCCATGCTGTCCTGTTCTGAGCCAATTGCAATTTTCCTAAGTCCTTTTGTGGCACCTGACCACATGACTGAACAGTAGTCAAGGTGCGACAAAACTAGGGCCTGTAGGACCTGCCTTGTTGATAGTGTTGTTAAGGAGGCAGATAATCGCTTTATTATAGACAGACTTCTCCCCATCTTAGCTACTACTGCATCAATATGTTTTGACCATGACAGTTTACAATCTAGGGTTACTCCAAGCAGTTTAGTCATCTCAACTTGCTCAATTTCCACATGATTTATTACAAGATTTAGTTGAGGTTTAGTGAGTGGTTTGTTCCAAATACAATGCTTTAAGTTTTAGAAATATTTAGGGCTAACTTATTCCTTGCCACCCACTCTGAAACTAACTGCAGCTCTTTGTTGAGTGTTGCAGTCATTTCAGTCGCTGTAGTAGCTGATGTGTATAGTGTTGAGTCATCCGCATACATAGACACTCTGGTTTTACTCAAAGTCAATGGCATGTTGTTAGTAAAAAATTTAAAAAGCAAGGGGCCTAAAACATTACCCTGGGGAATTCCTGATTCTAACTGGATTATATTTGAGAGGCTTTCATTAAAGAACACCCTCTGTGTTCTGTTAAACAAGTAACTCTTTATCCACATTATAGCAGGGGATGTAAAGCCATAACACACGTTTTTCCAGCAGCAGACTATGATCAATAATGTCAAAAGCTTCACTGAAGTCTAATAAGACAGCACCCACAATCATTTTATCATCAATTTCTCTCAGCCAATCATCAGTCATTTGTGTAAGTGCTGTGCTTGCTGAGTGTCCTTCCCTATAAGCATGCTGAAATTCTGTTGAAATTCTATTTAAATCACCCAGAAAATATACTTCTCTGTTGATATCACATACATTATCAAGCATTTCACACATACAGTGGGGAGAACAAGTATTTGATACACTGCCGATTTTGCAGGTTTTCCTACTTACAAAGCATGTAGAGGTCTGTAATTTTTATCATAGGTACACTTCAACTGTGAGAGACGGAATCTAAAACAAAAATCCAGGAAATCACATTGTATGATTTTTAAGGAAATTATTTGAATTTTATTGCATGACATAAGTATTTGATACATCAGAAAAGCAGAACTTAATATTTGGTACAGAAACCTTTGTTTGCAATTACAGAGATCATACGTTTCCTGTAGTTCTTGACTAGGTTTGCACACACTGCAGCAGGGATTTTGGCCCACTCCTCCATACAGACCTTCTCCAGATCCTTCAGGTTTCGGGGCTGTCGCTGGGCAATATGGACTTTCAGCTCCCTCCAAAGATATATCTATGTTTTGTTCCCCGAGCCACTTAGTTATCACTTTTGCCTTATGGCAAGGTGCTCCATCATGCTGGAAAAGGCATTGTTCGTCACCAAACTGTTCCTGGATGGTTGGGAGAAGTTGCTCTCGGAGAATGTGTTGGTACCATTCTTTATTCATGGCTGTGTTCTTAGGCAAAATTGTGAGTGAGCCCACTCCCTTGGCTGAGAAGCAACCCTGCACATGAATGGTCTCAGGATGCTTTACTGTTGGCATGACACAGGACTGATGGTAGCGCTCACCTTGTCTTCTCCGGACAAGCTTTTTTCCGGCTGGCCCAAACAATTGGAAAAGGGATTAATCAGAGAAAATGACGTTACCCCAGTCCTCAGCAGTCCAATCCCTGTACCTTTTGCAGAATATCAGTCTGTCCCTGATGTTTTTCCTGGAGAAGTGGCTTCTTTGCTTCCCTTCTTGACACCAGGCCATCCTCCAAAAGTCTTTGCCTCACTGTGCGTGCAGATGCACTCACACCTGCCTGCTGCCATTCCTGAGCAAGCTCTGTACTGGTGGTGCCCCGATCCCGCAGCTGAATCAACTTTAGGAGACGGTCCTGGCGCTTGCTGGACTTTCTTGGGTGCCCTGAAGCCTTCTTCACAATAATTTAACCGCTCTCTTTGAAGTTCTTGGTGATCCGATAAATGGTTGATTTAGGTGCAATCTTACTGGCAGCAATATCCTTGCCTGTGAAGCCCTTTTTGTGCAAAGCAATGATGACGGCACGTGTTTCCTTGCAGGTAACCATGGTTGACAGAGGAAGAACAATGATTCCAAGCACCACCCTCCTTTTGAAGCTTCCAGTCTGTTATTCAAACTCAATCAGCATGACAGAATGATCTCCAGCCTTGTCCTCGTCAATACTCACACCAGTGTTAACGAGAGAATCACTGCCATGATGTCAGCTGGTCCTTTTGTGGCAGGGCTGAAATGCAGTGGAAATATTTTGGGGGGGATTCAGTTCATTTGCATGGCAAAGAGGGACTTTGCAATTAATTGCAATTCATCTGATCACTCTTCATAACATTCTGGAGTATATGCAAATTGCCATCATACAAACTGAGGCAGCAGACTTTGAAAATGTATATTTGTGTCTTTCTCAAAACTTTTGGCCACGACTGTAGACCGCAACACCGCCTCCGTTGGCATTTCTGTCTTTTCGGTAGATGTTATAACCATGTATTGCTACCACTGTATCATCAAAGGTATAATCTAAGTGAGTTTCAGAGATAGTCGGAATATGAATGTCATCTGTTACAAGCAAGTTATTGACTTCATGGACCTTGTTTCTTAGGCTACATATGTTAATATGGGCTATTTTTAGCACTTTTCTGAGTTGCTTTATTGGGAAGCTTATCAGAGGTAGACTTAGTCATGTTATTTACATTGGAGCTGATAGTGCAGGGTGAGCTGCATAAAGTGGTCTTCCTAATATTGCACACCGCCTCAGTGCTAACAGTGTAACTCTGGTTTATAGGGTCATGATTACTGCTTACAATAGCTGTAGGATAAACAGATGTATTCGGTGCAATTAAGGGTACATAAATTAAATTACCTACATTTGTGTTTGCCAATGCCCCTAAGATTATGTACATTTGATGCCGCATTATGACGACTCATTGTCACAATGGTAGGGATTAACTGAGCTGGTTTTGGATCATTTACCAGTCATTGTTTCAACGCAGCCTTGAAATGCGTGGACAGAGTCCAGGAGCCAAGATGATTTGGATGGACTCCGTCATTCCTGTAGAGTATCTTCTGTTTCCAGAAGGTGTAAAAGTTATCAATAAAAGTGACTCCAGCAGAGCTACAGTAGTCTTTTAGCCAGATGTGTAATCCAGCAGTCTATTGAATCTTTCACACCAACGATGGTAATGGACCTGAAATTATTGGCCGTTTTTTTTGAGTATTTAAATGCTAAAATCATTTAAAAAAAAAATCAATTTCAAATGTTCCGAGCTAGCCCTCCTGATGTTGTTTGACCCCATATGGACTACGACAGTGTCAGCTCCCGGCATCTGTGGTAGAACAGTCGGAAGCAGCCTTGTTATGTCCTGTTCTCGTGCTCCTGTGTAGAACAGGGTTTTTGCCTTGGGGACCGAGATGTTTTTCACCATAGAGCTGCCTATGATGACAGTTGAATGGGCCGGTCTCTCAGGTAGCCTCACGGTCTGGTGAGGCTGGGAGCTCTGAGGATCTGAACCCGAGATAGAAGCCACCGGAGAGGGAGACAGAGCCGAGGACGAAGACGCAGGTACCTCTGGATCCGATCTTGATTGGGAAGCCACCAAGGACAAAGGCGCCGGAACCTCTGGATCCAGGGCGGAAAAGCTGTTTCTGGTCTGTGTCAGTTCCAGGCTCAACATCTCCATGGAGACCCCCGTTGCCAGAGGTCGCCTTCTTCGACTTCCACGGCGAGTGACGTACCTCCATGGCTGGTTGGTTGGGTCAAGATCAGCTCCGTTCTCCAGGGAAGGAGGAGACCCCTTCGGGGATGTAACCCTGCCTAGCACCGGCCAGTCGGCTGTGGAGAGCCAACACGGCGGCGAAACTTCCACCAGACCAGAGTGGGGTCCGGCTATTGGGGTGGAAGAAAAATAAAAAGTAGGTGGGCGTGGGTTCCCCAGTAGCTTATGTAGGTTTGCTACTTGCTTGCTAAGAGTAGCTACTTCACTCCTGTAGTCCTCCGCAAGCAAGCAGTTGCTACATTGAAAGTCAGCGCGGTCCACATTCTCCCGGAACAAAGCAAAGTAAACGCAGCTCCTGCAATGCTGGAAATGTTCAATAGCGGCCTCCATTTGAGACCGCCGAGCCAGCTAGGCTAGCTGGGCTTTTGCGTCTCTCCCCCTATACAGAATCTGGCAGGACCCCGAGACAGATACCAGCACTCACAGCAATTTATCCCAACACAGCCGCAGGATTCAAAATAAAATAACAGTATATAAAAACACTGTCAGCTTTTAAACCGAGGTCTTTAGTTCAGGTTTCAGTTTCGGCGTTCGACAGCGTTCAACAACAACAAACATAGGTGTGTTGAACCTGCCTGTGGTTGCGGTGGGGATATGTATGAATACACCCAGTCACTACAAAGATACAGGTGTCCTCCCTAACTCAGTTGCCGGAGAGGAAGGAAACCGCTCAGGGATTTCACCATGAGGCCAATAGTGACTTTAAAATTGAATGGCTGTGAAAGGAGAAAACTGAGAATGGATCAACAACATTGTAGTTCTCCGCAATACTAACCTAGTTGGCAGAGTGAAAAGGAAGCCTGTACAGAATAAAAATATTCTAAAACATGCAAAAACTGTTTGCAACAAGGCACTAAAGTAATACTGCAAAAAATGTGGCAAAGCAATTAACTTTTTGTCCTGAATACAAAGTATTATGTTTGGGGCAAATCCAATACAACACATTACTGAGTACCACTCTTCATTTTCAAGCATAGTGGTGGCTGCATTATGTTATGGGTATGCTTGTAATCTTTAAGGAGTTTTTCAGGATAAAAAAGAAACCGAATGGTGCTAAGTACAGCAAAATCCTAGAGGAAAACCTGGTTCAGTCCGCTTTCCACCAGATACTGGGAGATTAATTCACCTTTCAGCAAGACAATAACCCAAAACACAAGGCCAAATAGACACTACAGTTCAGTGGAGGCTGGTGGGAGGAGCTATAAGAGGACGGGCTCATTGTAATGACTGAAATGGAATAAATGGAACGGAGTCAAACGTGTTTTCCATGTGTTTGATACCGTTCTATATATTCCATTCCAGCCATTACTATGAGCCCGTCCTCCTATAGCTCCTCCCACCAGTCTCTACTGCTGGAGTTACTTACCAAGACCACATTAAATGTTCCTGAGTGGCCTAGTTACAGTTTTGACTTAAATCGGTCTAAAAATCTATGGCAAGACTTGAAAATGACTGTCTAGCAATGAACAGCAACCAACTTGACAGAGCTTGATGAATTTTTTAAAGAATGTGCAAGTCACAGGAGGTTGGTGGCACCTTAATTGGAGAGAGTGTGCTTGTGTTAATGACTGGAGCGGAATAAGTGTAATGGTATCAAATACATCAAACACATGGTTTCCAGGTGTTTGATGCCATTCCATTTGCGCCGTTCCGGACATTATTATGAGCCTCCCCTCATCAGCCTCCTGTGGTTCACCCTGACCACCTCCTGAAGTGGTCAGACAGTTCTGAACACAATCAGACCACAAGCAACTTTGTTACTTATGCAAATGAGATATTTCTGTATATCATTTTCAATAAATTAGCAAAAATGTCTAAAAACATGTTTTCACTTTGTCATTAAGGGGTATAGTGTGTAGATGGATGAGAAAAAATATTTTATACATTTTGAATTCAGGCTGTAACACAACAAATGTGGAATAACTCAAGGGGTATGAATACTTTCTGAAGGCACTGTACATGCTAGAACGTTCCAATGGTCGTGTCTACACTTGACACTTACATGCGACTTATGCTATCAGAATACGAATCTCGCATTGAAAAGACAAAAGTCGCTTTGTGGTCTGATTGTGTTCAGATCTGTCTGTGGACAGGGTGCATTGTGTGCTGATTTCTCCTCAGTCTGGGTGCAATCAGGCTACCGAAAGCTCATACAGTGGGCGACGTTGCTTGCTATATTAGCTACTGCCATAAGCTGTTTTGTTATTATCAAATTTGGCCTATTCCACCATTGTAGAACGCATACTGGCATTTGAATATTGCGCGGGAATGGACACAATGTGGACATAGTGGACACGTTTAAATGTAGACGAGCGACGTGTTCAGAAATGGATATTTAATACATTTTGTATTCTTTAAATTTTATCCCATTTTCTCCCCAATTTTCATGGTATCCAATCGCTAGTAAATACTATCTTGTCTCATCGCTACAACTCCCGTACGGGCTCGGGAGAGACGAAGGTCGAAAGCCATGCGTCCTCCGAAACACAACCCAACCAAGCCGCACTGCTTCTTAACACAGCGCACCTCCAACCCGGAAGCCAGCCGCACCAATGTGTCGGAGGAAACACCGTGCACCCGCCCCCCTCGGTTAGCGCGCACTGCGCCCGGCCCGCCACAGGAGTCGCTGGAGCGCGATGAGACAAGGATATCCCTACCGGCCAAACCCTCCCTAAACCAGACGACGCTATGCCAATTGTGCGTCGCCCCACGGACCTCCCGGTCGCGGCCGGCTGCGACAGAGCCTGGGTGCGAACCCAGAGACTCTGGTGGCGCAGCTAGCACTGCGATGCAGTGCTCTAGACCACTGCGCCACCCGGGAGGCTTACATTTTGAATTAAGGCTGTAACACAACATAATGTGGAATAAGTCAATGGGTATGAATATTCTCTGAAGGCACTGTACATGCTAGAACACGTCAATACCATCTCGCTAGCTCATGCTTGGCTCTGCCTACCTCCTTCCTTCTTCTGCGCATTATGATTCATTTAGAAACAACAGGCTGTGGTCTATCTTGGGTTAGTTATAAACATATTTGGTTGTAGTTAGCTGGCAGCCTGGCTATCTGGCTTTAGCCTGGCTAAAAACATAGCAAGCTAGCTAGCCTTTTCCCACATCTGCATGTGAAATAGTCAGATTTATAATAGAAAAATATGCACTGGCCTCCCGAGTGGTGCAGTGGTCTAAGGCACTGTATTGCAGTGCTAGAGGCGTTATTACAGACCCGGGTTCATTCCCCGGGGAGGGTTTCGCCTGGGGGGCTTTACTTGGCTCATCGCACCCTAGCGTTGAGGTCATCATGTTTTGGTCATGGAGGAAAAAAACACATGGCTAGCTAGTTGGCTACAGCAGGTTCTACCATTTCACAATAGGTGATGCGTATTACAAGAAGCCGCCCATTTTGTGACAAAAAAAGGCATTGCAACACTGCGAATCTCCCGTCTGCGTAGAGCATGTAATAAGCTTTACTTAACGGCCTTGTTGCAAACAGAATGGATGATTTGGAGGGGCTTTTTTTAACACAAGCTTCCTTCCTTTCACTTTCATACAGGCCACTAATGTGATATGAATACAATGTTCAAATCAAATACAACAGATGTAGTAGACCTTAACGTGAAATGCTTACTTACAAGCCCTTAACCAACAATGCAGTTCAAGAAATAGTTAAGCAAATATTGACTAAATAAACTAAAGTGAAAAATAATTATAAAACAAATCAAAAACGAAGGAGGCCTACAAACCTGACTCAGTTACACCAGCTCTGTCAGGAGGAATGGGCCAAAATTCCCCCAACTTATTGTTGGAAGCTTGTGGAAGGCTCCCCGAAATGTTTGACCCAAGTTAAACAATTTAAAGGCAATGCTACCAAATACTAATTGAGTGTATGTAAACATCTGACCCACTGGGAATGTGATGAAAGAAATAAAAGCTGAAATAAATCATTCTCTCTACAATAATTCTGACATTTCACATTATTAAAATAAAGTGGTGATCCTAACTGAGCTAAGTAAGGGAATTTCTACTTGGATTAAATGTCAGGAATTGTAAAAAAACTGAGTTTAAATGTATTTGGCTAAGGTGTATGTAAACTTCCGACTTCAACTGTAGGTCCTGGATGTTAGGAAGCTTGGCCCCAGTGATGTACTGGGCCGTAAGCGCCTTACAGTCAGATGCCGAGCAGTTGTCATACCAGGAGGTGATGCAACCGGTCAGGATGCTCTCGATGGTGTAGCTGTAGATGTGGACACCAAGGAACTTGAAACTCACGACCCGCTCCACTTCAGCCCCGTCAATGTTAATGGGGGTCTGTTCGGTCCTCCTTTTCCTATAGTCCACGGTCAGCTATTTTGTGTTGCTCACATTGAGGAAGAGGTTGTTGTCCTGGCACCACACAGCCAGGTCTCTGACCATCTCCCTATAGGCCGTCTCATCGTTGTCGGTGATCAGGCCTACCACTGTTGTTTCGTCAGCAAACTTAATGATGGTGTTTGAGTTGTGCTTGGCCACGCAGTGATGGGTGAACAGGGAGTGCAGGATGGGACTAAGCACGCACCCCTGAGGGGCCCCAGTGTTGAGGATCAGCGTGGCAGATGTTTTGTTGCCAATCGTTACCACCTGGGGGCGGCCCGTCAGGAAGTCCAGGATCCAGTTGCAGAGGGAGGTGTTTAGTCCCAGGCTCCTTAGCTTAGTGGGCACAGGGACTATGGTGGTTTGTTTGAAACATGTAGGTATTACAGACCCAGTCAGGGAGATGTTGAAAATGTCAGTAAAGACACTTGCCAGTTGGTCAGGGCATGCTTTGAGTACACGTCCTGGTAATCCGTCTGGCCCCGCGGCTTTGTGAATGTTGACCTGTTTAAAGGTCTTGCTCATATGGGCTACAGAGAGCGTGATCACACAGTCGTCCAGAAGAGCTGGTGCTCTCATGCATGCTTCAGTGTTTCTTGCCTCGAAGCGAGCATAAAAGGCATTTAGCTCATCTGGTAGGCTCACGTCACTGGGCATTTCGCAGCTGGGTTTCCCTTTGTAGTCCGTAGTATTTTTCAAACACTACCACATCTGACGAGTGTCAGAGCCAGTGTAGTAGGATTCAATCTAAATCCTGTATTGATGCCGTGCCTGTTTAATGGTTCATCTGAGGGCATTCTTATAAGCATCCGGATTAGTGTCCCGCTCCTTGAAAGCGTCAGCTCTAGCCTTTAGCTCGATGCGGATGTTGCCTGTAATCCATGTTGTTGATGTCTTTGTATTTTCAAGTATTGTGGTGCCAGCATCATGTTATGGGTAGGCTTGTCACCGGAAAGGACTGGGGAGTTTGTTAGGATCAAAATAAACATGAAAAGAGCATAAGAAAATCCACCCAGTCTTCTGAAAATCTGAAAACCTAACCCAAGGGTAGAGTGGGGCAATTCCAGAATGGATTTCCAAGAGGTGTTGAGTGTTCCTGAATGGTCACGTCTCCATCCTGATTTTAAATCTGCTTAAAAAAAAATGTTTCCCTAAGAGTTGTGCTAGGTTGGTATAATCTTATTCAAAATGATTCACAGCTGCAATCAATATATTCTAATTTGGTATTTCTTAGTAAGTAGGACATTTTTATATAATTGTTCTTTCTTTTTGAAAATGTGGATTAGGAAGTGTACATCTATGGGGTGGGGGGGATCACATTTAATCCCTTTTTAGATTCAATTTTAGGGCAGTAAAATGTGAAGAATGTGAAAGGGGTGTGTAGGCTTTCAAGTGTTGTTCACCCCAATCTCTACATTGGAGGGGAATGTCGGAACGTTTATCATCACGCAGTACTTGAACCGCAGAACAGCGGGGCCAGAGACGAGGGAGGTGGGAGACAACATAAACCGCTGAGGTTATAACAGTGCTGGCTCATTCATGTCTTGGTCTGCTCATTTTGATTGGATGTGGGGTAACATTCCCCTGTCCCCCATCGGTCTAAGGATGTTAAATAGACACAAAGGCCACGGGGATCAAACCACTGTCCAAACGGACACGTGTTGTCTGCTTGTAGGAAAAATAAACCATATCATGGTGGCAATTATATGCAGACATGGAGAAGTCTGCGTGGATGTATAAATAAAAACAAGGGATAAACACCCTCTCCCCTTCCCCCTCCCATGCAACCACCTAATATCTGACACACTTATGCATGTCACATACATAGCCTACCTAATAAAGGCCCCACCATCTCTGGGAGCGCCAAACGTAGCCTATAGTACTATTACTCTGGAACCGGTATGTCCTAATTCATTTGGATCATTTAGTTATGTCTGATCATTTTGCAAGGAGAAAGCCGTCCATGGTTTGAGGTCCACGATCTATTGTTTCTACAATATCAGTTTCTTCGCCTGCCTGCGCTCTGCGTCAAAAGACATACTGCGGACGTTTTGGTTGTGCCTTTGGTTACATGTTAATAGATTCTTTCTTTTTTGCATGAAAATGGACATTTCTGCAAACATAAGTGAATGTGTGAGGTGATTAAAGGTCAGAGAGTAAAATTCCATATAGGCTATCAGTCTAATGACGTGTATCCATTGTGGAGGTGTGGCAGAGGGTATTCTATACACAACACAATGTAACATAACAATTGATGCGCCTTGGAATATTATATATTTTATTCTTATCATATCTAAGCGCCAACATAGGCTCACCTTGACTATTGTCGGAGGTAATCTTTGCATCGATGTTATCTGAAGACCACGCATCATTTGTCGTCCGCTGAGAAACCATGGAGACCATGGTCTGCAGCGTTTTTTCTGGAGGAAAAACTGATCGCGCATCAGTGGATCTTTTGCTTGAATTTGATGTTCTGGAGCTCAACGCCATTATTTGTTGTCTAGGGGTTGAAATAATTTCTATGCTTGGCTTTGGGGTTATTGGATCCGTTGTCGGTGGCTGAATTGTGGTTGCGGTTGACGAGACAGGAATCGTGGAGACCTGTATCGTTTTGCTGGTCGCTCTGGCGGAGACAATTGTGGGGGACGGCGTGAGCCCAGTTACTAGGCCGAGCACAAACCTGTCCTCAGGTAAACGATTGGGCAAGGTGGTGTGGAGCTGCTCCAAGCTCTCGGATGCTGAGCGAGGCTTCCTGGAGATAGGCGACGCATTATAGGAGTTGATGCGAGGTGCAGCATCAGAAAATCCAATATACAAAATAAATAGCAAAGCCGGGGATATGTACATCATTAAGGCCGTTAACCTCATATTCAATTTCAGCTCTCCATGTAAAGCCTTAGTAATGGTCTGTCTCAGACCTTTCCCTGAATGGACTAGCCTATGCTGTTCGCAATTGCTACCCAGTGATTGCGAACCGAACTACCCGCAGCTTCTTGACTTCACTTTCAGTTCAACCTAGCCCAGCGCAATGAAAGGAAACGCTGTGGATTGTCATACCCTTCAGCCAATGAGGGCATTGAGGGGAAGTCTCGTGGTATGGTTAGGTGCGTTTGTTTTCCCATCGCAAAGGCATTTGATTGGTTCAATGCGTAATCGTGAGCCAGTGCGCGATGAGTGCAATGAGAAATATGTTTGATTTTTCATTTGACACACTTTAAAACAAATATAAATCATCTAAAATTACGTTATTTTATGATTATAGCCTAGACTAAACATTACATCCATTCGATTATGGGACATTAGGCTATTCATGAAATAACATATGCACCTCTTTAATCGATGTACTCCCTATAAGCAGCAACATTATGAAAAAGTAAGCTATCCAGGACTTCAGGCCTAGACTCGAGAAAAAAAGATGGGGATGTTTATTATGCCTACGCTGTAGGATATGTGCTGTAGCCTAATCACCCATTGTTTCAACTGTGTGCGAGCTCCACTATGTGGCTATAGGCCTAAACACCTGTCGTCTGCAGTCATTCATCAGCAGTGACATGAGCTGCCCAACAAGATCAAGATCAAAGAAACATAGCCGTTACACTCAATAATTAAGCATTTGATTATATGATTAGACATCATTAATGAGCCCACAATATACATTGTCCGGGGATCTGGGGCCTATACAATCTAAGTCAAAAGTAGTGCATAACCCACACAGCAGATGGCAGCACAACGCAAACTATTCAGTAAATCCGCTAGACGGAATCAAACATGTAGGCTAAGTAGGCTAGAAACATTTTAGCGAACAGCTGATACAATGGCGCCACTGGACCTGGATAAATACGAGGAGATTGCCAAGCAGTGTAAATATTTACCTGAAAACGACCTCAAGGTGAGAATCACTGCCTTCGCAATGGTGATCACTGAAATAAGCCCGATGAGCAGCACGTATAGTAAGTAGCCTACTTATCAGACGTAAACAATGGCAAAATGGCTATCACTTCTAAATCATAGACTATCTAAGCTGACCTAAAATCACACATACAGACTGTGATGCCATTATAACCAAGAATTTGAATTCAATGAATGCCGTCATCATGCTTGACAAAATTATTGGTATGATATAAAATGTGCCATTTACAGTAGCTTTTATTTATTTGATTTTATGTAACCTTTACGTAACTAGGCAAGTCAGTTAAGAACATTAAGAACAAATTCTTATTTACAATGACGGCCTACCCCAATTGACGGCCTATCCCTGCCAAACCCTAACGGCGTTGGGCCAATTGTGCGCTGCCCTATGGGACTCCCAATCACAGCCGTTGTGATACAGTCTGGAATCGAACCAGGGTCTGTAGTGACTCCTCTAGCACTGAGACGCAATGTCCTAGAGCACTGATCCACTCAGGAGCTTAGTTATCACTAGTTTATGGATGTTGCTATTATGACATTCATTCATTAAATCATTGCTTGGGCATTACATCACATCAGACTCCTCCTTATTCTAAGGGTGTGTGTTTTTTTCCCTCAGAGGTTATGTGACTATGTATGTGACCTATTGCTAGAGGAATCCAATGTCCAACCTGTGTCCACCCCAGTGACAGTGTGTGGGGATATACACGGGCAGGTAGGCTACTTCATTGACCCTCACAGCCATACAGCATCGTTGCTAAATATTTGTTTTCTTATATTCTATTTCTTTCCGTTCTTTAATTTCCAGTAATTCTGAAGTTAACTTGGTTGTTTCTTCTTCATTCACTTAGTTTTATGATCTGTGTGAACTCTTCAGAACCGGAGGACAGGTCCCAGACACAAACTATATTTTCATGGTGGGTATATACTCAACTATTATCCCCTCGTCCACTCCCATTTATGTTTTTGTTGTCCCCGACTGGATCTGTCTCCGTCCGTCTGTTAATAAGTTAAAGGCGCTACATGGACAATTTGATGTCTGCATTGGCCATGCAGAATTTACGCGATACAGCCTCTGCAGAAGTCGGGGCATTCATACTTCTTGCGCTTTGCGGAGCAGTGCAGAGCTGTTGTGAAGGATGTTGCCTTCTTCTATGATCTAATGGCAGTCCACAAACAAATGTGAAAGGTGCATGCCAGCCACCTACTGGGCTTTAGTGTGTGGTCAATCACGGTTTACAACATTTCTAAATCCTCCTACCTAACTCAGTACTTCTGAGAAAATAAAAAAGAGCCCTACTAACTTCTAATAGACCATCCCCCAAATCCCTTCCAAACCCTCCCAAACCTGTTGAACCTCATTGACCCAACACTTCAATAATTCCCTCTCTTCAACACACTTACAACAATATAACAACACATGCTCCACAGTTTAATCCACCATACACTCCAGACACAAACCATTCACATGCTTGCCAACCGATGTAATGGCGAGTTCAATGTGCAATGTCCTAAGCGCAATCGAGCAAATGCCACTTCTTCCTTCCTAATCTGACCTTTGAATCTTGGTCCACAACCTTTCTTTGGAGGGCATATAAATGCCGGCAATTGGGCTCAGAGTCCCATCTCTTCTGCCACACATCTATCAAAATGGCTTGCCGGCCCTTGGGCTCAGAGTCCCATCTCTTCTGCCACACATCTATCAAAATGGCTCTGATCCTACATTTGGCCTCACCTTTACCCAGTGGAACATTCATTTCAATGATATCTTGTTGCAAAGCTCTTTTGTCTAACTGGTCTACAATTTAATTCCCTTCCACACCCGAATGTGCTGTGACCCAAAGGAAGTTGTAAAGGAAGTGACTTTGTGTTTATACAGGACCTCACTTACGGTCAACCAATCATGTCAATGCGGAGCTATTCAGAGCACTCCGCATTGTTACAACATTTTAGAGGCGCATGGCGATACAGTACGAAACTCATTTTTGCTTCTGCATGCCTCTGGAGGCTCCGCAATTGTGTCACATGACGCCTCTGACCATATTTTGGGATCAAGCATAAATTGGCTTTAAATCAGATGCGATATCTCAGACAGCTGGGCCAATTTTGACGAAATGTGGGTGAATGATGCGTCTTGCCATAAAGATCTGGCCTTTACAAAATTACTGATCGGCCCAAGCTATAGTAATGAACTGAAATGTGTTAGTCAGAAGCTGCATCATTCGTGGGGGACAACATGTTTGCTGTTACATTTTAGTCATTTAGTGACTTACAGTAGTGAGTGTACTTTTTCCCTACTGGTCCCCCACGGGAATCGAACCCACAACCCTGGTGTTGCAAGTGCCATGCTCTATGAACTGAGCCACACGGTTGCCTTGTTTTACATGTTGTTTACAACGTCCATCAATAATGTACCCATCAGGATTATGTGTATTTGTTTCTCTGCAGGGTGATTTTGTTGACCGGGGATATTATAGCTTGGAGACGCTCACATACCTGCTGGTGTTAAAAGCGAAATGGCCTGACCGCATCACACTTTTAAGAGGAAACCACGAAAGCAGGCAGATAACCCAAGTGTATGGATTTTATGGTGAGATTTTCTTCATCATTAATTCACCATATCCAACCCAACCAAATGTTGTATTAACACATTAGTAATTAATGTACAATGCAAACCCTTGACTCCAGGTGCTCTGGTTATAAATGGGATGTTCCTGGTCTATGTTGCCTTTCAGATGAATGCCAAACCAAATATGGAAATGCAAATGCCTGGCGCTACTGTACCAAAGTGTTTGATATGTTAACAGTTGCAGCGGTGAGTATAACTCTATTGCTTTGTATTTCTGATTTCCTGCAGTAACAGCCCCCATGGCACAATTTCAGCATATCAAGCCAACATGAAGATATTTTCTACTGTCTCAGTTACTCAGCATTCTAATGCTGTGCTTTGGTTGTTTTGTGTGCCAGCTGATGGATGAGCAGATTCTGTGTGTTCATGGGGGCCTCTCCCCGGACATAAAGACCCTGGACCAGATCAGAACCATTGAGCGTAACCAGGAGATCCCCCACAAGGGAGCATTCTGTGACCTTGTGTGGTCAGACCCCGAGGATGTGGACACCTGGGCCATCAGCCCCAGGGGAGCTGGGTGGCTGTTTGGTGCAAAGGTCACCAATGAGGTGAGTACATTGTCAATTTCACACGGTAATAGACATACAGTACCAGTAAAAAGTTTGGATACATCTACTCATTCAAAGGTTTTTCTTTATTTTTACTACCAGCTTCATCTGGAATGCTTTTCCAACAGTCATGAAGGAGTTCCCACATATGCTGAGCACTTGTTGGCTGATTTTCCTTCACTCTGTGGTCCAACTCATCCCAAACCATCTTAACTGGGTTGAGGTTGGGTGATTGTGGAGGCCAGGTCATCTGATGCAGCACTCCATCACTCTCCTTCTTGGTCAAATAGCCCTTACACAGCCTGGATGTGTGTTGGGTCATTGTCCTGTTAAAAAACAAATGATAGGCCCACTAAGCGCAAACCAGATGGGATGGCGTATTGCTGCAGAATGCTGTGGGAGTCATGCTGGTTAAGTGTGCCTTGAATTCTAAATAAATCACTGACCGTGTCACCAGAAAAGCACCCCCACACCATCACACCTCCTCCTCCATGCTTCACGGTGGGAACCACACATGCAGAGATCATCCCTTCACCTACTCTGCGTCTCACAAATCCACGGCTGTTGGAACCAAAAATCTTAAATTGGACTCATCAGACCAAAGGACAGATTTCCACCGGTCTAATGTCCATTGCTCGTGTTTTTTGGCCCAAGCAAGTCTCTTCTTCTTATTGGTGTCCATTAGTAGGGGGTTTCTTTGCAGCAATTTGACCATGAAGGCCTGATTCACGCAGTCTTCTCTGAATAGTTGATGTTGAAATGTGTCTGTTACTTGAACCCTGTGAAGCATTTATTTGGGCTGCAGTTAGAGGTGCACTTAACTCTAATGAACTTATCCTCTGCAGCAGAGGTAACTCTGGGTCTTCCTTTCCTGTGACGGTCCCCATTATAGCCAGTTTCATCATAGTGCTTGATGGTTTTTGCGACTGCACTTGAAGAAACGTTCAAAGTTCTTGAAATTTTCCTGATTGACACATTCATGTCTTAAAGTAACGATGGACTGTCATTACTCTTTGCTTATTTGAGCTATTTTACCAAATAGGGCTTTCTTTCTGTATACCACCCCTACCTTGTCACAACACAATTGATTGGCTCAAACGCATTAAGAAGGAAAGAAATTCCACAAATTATTTTAACAAGGCACACCTGTTAATTGAAATGCATTCCAGGTGACTACCTCATGAAGCTGGTTGAGAGAATGCCAAGAGTGTGCAAAGCTGTCATCCAGGCAAAGGGTGGCTACTTTGAAGAATCTCAAATATAAAATATATTTTGATTTGTTTAACACTTTTTCTGGTTACTACATGATTCCATATGTGTTATTTAATTGTTTTGATGTCTTCACTATTATTCTACAATGTATAAAATAGTAAAGATTAAGAAAAACCCTTGAATAAGTAGGTGTGTCCAAACTTTTGACTGGTACTGTAGATGAAATGGGTAATAGTAATGTTTTTTTTCTCAAGTTCACATTTATCTCACTGTCTTTCTTTTTTCATTATATATCCTTCGATGTGCAGTTTGCTCACATCAACAACTTGAAGTTGATCTGTCGGGCACACCAGTTAGTCCATGAGGGTTACAAGTTCATGTTTGATGAGAAGCTGGTCACAGTCTGGTCGGCTCCTAACTACTGCTATCGCTGCGGCAACATTGCCTCCATCATGGTCTTCAAAGACGCCAATACGAGGGAGCCCAAGCTGTTCCGGGCAGTGCCCGACTCAGAGAGAGTCATTCCACCCAGAACAACGACACCATATTTCCTGTAAACACTGCAGTAACGATCATTAGCTTCCACCGCACTGTTATCAACCACCACATTTGTATTGCATCACATGCAGAGGAGCGACAACAACTCTTGTTGAAGTGACACCACTGATTTTGTCATTCCTATTTTATTATAGTGTGTACCGGTACGTTATATACATACTGCATGTTTTTGTGTCTGCTGTAGCTCTCTGTACCAACACACATGCATTGACACAGAAGTACCATATCAAGTAATACCACTATGTTTTAGGTGATAGCAGTGTCAATATTTTATGTTTTTATCTAACGCATGGCATGTTAGATTCAATTCATTATGGTAGTTCACAATAAGAATACATGAAGTGAAACAGGATCACTTCTTTTCGCCACTTTACAGGAAGAAGTCAGTTTTGTTTGACTTGTTTCAGTTTCAGTTTGACTTGGGTCTATTTGCAACCTATTCGGCCTATAGAAGAAGTTATTTCTCAAATGTTTGATTTGATTTTTGTAATTTCTATTTATTGAATTTAGTTTATCGTGTAGATATATATAAAGCACTCAAATCAGAAACAGCACATATGGACAATATTGTTTTTGTTCAGAAATATGTTTAATGAGAATTTATTCTTGCACTTAGTTCTCTTGTAATGTAGTATTATAATAAAGCTATAAGCCTGATAATTGAGGGAAGCACATCCTAAGATGAAGACCACTGATCTAAAGATGGGCAGGCCTATGAGAGCAGTAAGCCTAGCTGTGGTTACTTGTGTGAACTGACTGTGATACAGGATGAGCTAGTTAATATGGAAATTATCAAAATGAGAGATTCTGCTATTACTGTTAATCAGTAAATACAAGGAAATACATACACTACATAACCAAAAGTATGTGGACACGTGCTCGTCCAACATCTCTTTCCAAAATCATGGGCATTTATATGGAGTTGGTCCCCCCCTTTGCTGCTATAACAGCCTCCACTCTTCTGGTAAGGCTTTCCACTAGATGTTGGAACATTGCTACAGGGACTTGCTTCCATTCAGCCACAAGAGCATTAGTGAGGTCGGGCGATTAGGCCCGGCTCGCAGTCAGCGTTCCAATTCATCCCATTGATGAAAAAAGTACCCAATTGTCATACTTAAGTAAAAGTAAAGATACCTTAATAGAAAATGACTCAAGTAAAAATCACCCAATAAATTTCTACTTGAGTAAAAGTGGCATCCTATGATGGTACCACTTTGAAAGTCACTGAGCTCTTCAGTATGGGCCATTCTACTCCAACGTTTTGTCTATGGAGATTGCATGGTTGTGTGTTCGATTGTATACACCTGTCAGCAACGGGTGTGGCTGAAATAGCTGAATCCACTAATTTGAAGAGGTGTCCACATACATTTGGCCACGTAGTGTATAATCAATGCATTTTATGACCTCCAGGTTCCAGCATACTGTTTTTGTTGACTGACATGAAGTCGAGCGAATCCCTTTCCACACCCTTTTAGATTTGTCCAATGAACACGGACGCAGTGTACTGGCATATTACGTGTTGATGTAAGAGAGCTAGCCAAAATACAGTCCAGACATAGTAACACAATTGTCGTAAAGCAGTATATTTGTAGATGTATTATATTGGGAAACGGTAGAGTTGTTATACGTCGCAGAGAATATATTAAACACAATGGGCTTCTCTAGGAATGTGTTACTTTGTCGGAGTTCATACGGTAAGAGATTCCCTTGATCAGCTGGCTAAATTCGCTAGCTAGGCTAACAATAACTAGCTAGGTAGCTAGCTGATAGCCATCATTTGTTGAAATCATCTGTCTTTTCCTGGAATTCATGATCAAACAGCCGTGAACAGTTAGCTGGGCCCGACCGATTTCTTAAATCTCGAATGTTGGGCTTTTTACAGAATGGTAACGACTTATTCGTTAACTGCTAACGAAAGCTAGCTTGCTAACAAGCGAGCAGCTATCATTGCCAATAGTGGGTAGCTAGCTAGCTAATTTACATCGTCTTGTCATCCAGCTGAAATATCATTAGCCTCTTCATATGTATTTCTTAGCAAACCTGCTGTCACCAATCTGTTAACTAATCTGGTGACATGACAAATCATAAGGCCAAAACGACGTATAAGGTAGCTACAGACAGTAGCATATCCTCATTCTGCAGCTCTAATAGTTTTCGTGCTGATTGCCATGACTCACTCTCTGTTGTCTATTTCAGATTGAAAGAGGAATGACAATGACAGTTCCCCTGCCCGTGAGAGGAGGCTACACAGGAATACAGCTGTTCTGGGACCCTGAACGACCACAGCCTGAGTGACAGAGCACTTGCATTGTGGAGCTTTTGGGAAGAGAACTAGTAGCAGGCAGTACACTTGGGTAAAGAAACACTAAGGCAAGGTGGAGATGTTTGCCAAATTGAAAAAGAAGATTGCGGAGGAGGCTGCCACAGCTCCCCGGACCGGAGTCCGTATGCCTCGCTCCTGCAGCAAAGAGTCCATTACGTCAGTGGGGGCAGACTCCGGGGATGATTTTGTAAGTACCAGTATTGTTACCTCACTGTCACACAGTCCATGCCAGTCATCTTTTGAACCCACTAAGAGTAGTTGGTCGTATGACACGAAACAAGGTTACCCAGGCTATTCTACAAGGAAGACATCAAGGAAGAAAAGATGGCTTATGGCCTCTAATTTGAATAGGCTTAAGTTTTGCACATATGAAATGCAAACAAAGGTAATTTATATCCTTTACACTCTTTCAATTCAACATAACTGATCTATAACATGATAGGCTTTCTCAGTGTTTTGAGAGATTCTGTGGCCCCTACCTGACAGTAATGGCCCAGGCCCTCCATTAGTGTTTCCCTCTGTGGCCAGATAAGAGCCCCAGGGATTGTCATGATGATGTAATTCACTACCATTGGCATCCAGAAGCCAGTGTATTCCATGGTCAAGTGTGTAAATGTACGAGTACGATACCACCACTCTTTTACATTTACATTTAAGTCATTTAGCAGACGCTCTTATCCAGAGCGACTTACAACTTTTGTCAATGATTAGATGAATTCAGAAATATTCCCCATTGTAGAGCAGGTTAAAGGGATAGTTCAGGATTCGGCAATGAGGCCCATTCTTTACTTACCCAGAGTCAGATGAAGTCTTGGACATAATTTTAATGTCTCTGCATGCAGTTTGAAGGAAGTTGCTAACTAGCGTTAGCGCAATTGCTAACTAGTTTTAGCGCAATGACTGGAAGTCTATGGAAACAGAAAGCATGCTAGCTGTTCCTGTAGACTTTGTCATTGGGCTAACATTAGTTAGCATTAGCTAGCAAAACTCAACTGTCTTCCTACCGGAAGCAGATGCATGAAAAGTAATTGCCAAAATCCCAAACTATCACTTTAATGCATTGTTGAGTCTTAAGGCACAAACCTGTGTAACATGAAGCCCTGCTCAGGTGTCAGATCTGCCCTGCTCTGTTCACTTGACCACACATGACAAGTAGGCACTAGAACAAACACACACAATGGTCCTTTTCTCTTTTGGAGAAGGTAGCTTAACATACTGTATGTTGAGACAATTCCGCTTAAATCTGTGAGGCTAATTAGTAGTCAATGTGATGGTGTTATTCCACATTGCACTGTTGTTTTAGACATTATATAACTTTAAGAATATCATTAGATATTGAATTGTGTTGATGTTATTGGAAAAGCATCAGAGGTGTTAATCTGTTCAGTTGGTATTTTCTGCACCCCTCCACGTTTGACACTATGAATGGAGTGGCTGATCTTACAGTGTTAGCCAGATCCAGTGTCTTGTGGCTGATGTCTTTCCTTTCTCGTTTGCACCGTTTTGAATTATTTAAGTCATTGACTGGCAGTAAGACCAAATCAACTGGTAGGCTATCCCTCATCAAATTTGTAGTGAAGTAAAATCAGGATGACATCAAATTTAGGTAAAGGGCAATTTCCACTGAAAATTGAACAAAAACACATTTACACAAAGAGCAGTGCAAATGCAAAGTTTGGTAACAATGACGGTTTGCATCTGCACTGTTCTTCGAGTAAAATGTGATTTTGTCAAATGTTCAATGGAAATTGTTAAGTAGTCCTTGTGCATAGAGTTGCATGGATTGTTTTAAATTTGAAGTAATTGTTTTTTAATTGTAATTGAGTCTTGGCATCATTCTGTTACCATGGAATTGCCCTAAACACACTCATAGACATGAGTTGGGTACCTCTGATATGAAATATCATTTTGATATATCTTGTCAGTGGGGTATTTCATAGACTCTACAACATCCACAACATATGTTTCTAGTACCTGCTGCCACATAACCATGGAAGCTCCAGTGTGACCTGCTGTGCTGATGAGGATCCCTCTATTCTCTGTGTTTGTGTTGACCTCCAGGCCTCTGATGGCAGTAGCTCCAGGGACGACCTCTCTTCCCAGATCCTCAGAAGGAATGATCAGATTCGCAAGCTGGAGGCCAAACTATCAGGTAAGACATGTCTGTATGGAACCAGTTTAATCAGAGTAGGATGAGGTGGTTGCACCCAGGCCTAGACACTTATCTAAGGTTAGTTTTGCGTTTACCCCAACAATAATTAAGGTTAGGTTTGGTGGTGGGTAAGCTGATTCTAGATCTGTGTCTAGTGTACTTAGAGACAGCTTTTACCAAGAGCAGTATGCTCAGGTGAAAGGTCACATAACCAACGGGTGTCTGGCTTCAGTCTCGACCTCATGGCTTTTGTTCTTAACACCGCCCCTCACAAATGGTATGATATGGTATCTTTTACAATGTTTCTTTATTCTTTACCACATTCCCATCTGGTGAACATTAAGAGCAAATGCCATGGCATTTAGTCTACCTTTTTTGGTTCTGTGTGTTTTTTCTCCCAGATTAGTGTGATAGCTACTCCTCCCTTAGAGGTGGTGTGTGTGACCCCTTGGAAAAGGTTAAAGGTTGCACATCTTCACGCAGCCTCTTAACCAGGACGGTTTTCTCATCTAAGAAAATCATTGTTTTTTTCCCCCTTCCATTTTTTTTCTCAATCATGTTTTTATTTTATTCCTCCTCCTCCTCCCCATGGCTTTAACCCTCATCCACCTGTCCCCCTTTCCTGTGTGTGTGTGTACGTGTTTGTTTTATGTGCTGTTGGTATTCCATCACCACACCTCCTGCCTCTAGACTACGCTGAGCAGCTCCGACTTATGCAGAAGACCAAGGACAAGCTTGAAATTGCATTAGAAAAACATCAGGATTGTACGTACCTTTATTCTCCAATCTCCTCCCATTTCGCGTTCTTTCTTTCTCTCATTTGTTTGTCTGCTGGCTGTGGTAATGGTCACCCAAAGCACCGTCAATCGATCAAGGAGGAGTTGAGAATCATATGCTGTCACTTCTGTAGGTTTCCATATTTAAAAAAAAATATATATTGTTGAAACAAGGGACTTACATGCTTGTTGACATATAATTGTTTTTAAATGTTTGTGGCACTGTTTGGAAGTAGGTAAGTATTTCTGCCATGACAATTATGTGAGACAATATAAAACAGTGGAAGTTTTCAGTATGTAAATGTCTATTACTTCCCCTTTTTTGTGATAATCAATGTTATAACAAACACCAAAATACTAATGTAACCAATAACAATAAAACATCTATACAAATAAGTTAATTTGGGATGTCTGTGTTGGCCATGGATAGATGCACTGCTTGCCTGCTTCTGGGAAACACCTAGCTTGGCTTACTGGACACATTCTATGGTCAATATTACTCTCACCCTTTCAAAGCTAGCAGCTACTAACCACTGACAAATCTCCAACCTGCTGTTTCAATTGAGCCATCTTTGGCTAGCCAGTTCTATTGCTCATTCTTTCTCTCTCTCGCTTTCTTTTACTATGCAGCCTCCATGAGGAAACTGCAGGACCAGAATGAGACTCACCAGACCAATAGAGCCAAAATGGCTGAAGGCATGGCTTTGGCCCTGGACAAGAAAGATCAGGTGAGCATCATATCCTTTGCACCACGAGGCATACGTTTGTGTGTTTATATAGTTAGATTAATTCCTGTCTTTGTCTGTAGGAGTGGATGGAAAGGATGTCTACGCTGGAGCAGGTACGCTAACATCTAACTAATATATTCTAGGTTCTCATTCAGCCAGTCAGTCAGTCATTGCCTGTGTAGATGAGAGATCTCTTCTGTCTGGGGCCCCTCAGGAGAAGGCATCTCTGTCTGTGCGGCTAGATGAGATGATGGAGCAGAGCCTTACTCTGTTCCAGAAGAGGGATGACCTGGATGAGCTGGATGGCTTCCAGCAGCAGGAGCTCGCCAAAGTCAAACACATGGTACGCACTACGGACAGCAAGGTCCTACTGTCTAACAATAACCCACCACGTGGCATGTAGGAGGCAATTCAAAACATATTGTAGTTTTATGCTTTATCTGTCTGTCTATTCTGATCCAAGCTGTAGCTATGTCGGTAGCCATCCACCTTGGTTAAACAGCACTTTGGTGGGAGCAAAAGTGTTCCTATTACCCTAGACAATAATAGTAGTTAAACATTTGTTTTAGTGATGTCCTTTCTGTGGTGTCTCCTGTTTCGTTCTGGTAGTTACTGAGGAAGGAGGAGCAGCAGGGCCTGCGGGAGCGAGAGCTCCAGCAGAAGGAGACCGAGCTGCAGACAGCCAAGAAGGGTTTGGCCGAAGCGCAGGAGAAGCTGCAGGCTCTGGGAGAGGAGCATCAGGAAAGTTGCAGGCTAAACACCGAGCTGGGGATCGAAAGGTTAGGACAGGACACAGTGATTGCAAGATCTTGTTCCCCTAACCTCTTAAAAAAAATAAAAAATGTATAAGGGAGAGTTTGCCTGTTTTCTTCTGGGTTGCCTGAGGATTTGGTTGTTGTCTAACAGTACAGGGTTGTGTGTGTGTGGTATCATTTAAGAAAGGACCTGCTGGAGGTCAAGGAGAAGGCAGAGAAGAAGATCGCTGAGCTGGAGGGCAGAGGCCAGAACCTGCAGAAGGTCATCCAACAGGTGTCTGAGGACTTCCAGAAGGTTAGCCCTCTAACCCATAGATTCTTCCTTGAAAAATCTGTTCACTGTATTATTGGTACATATCTGTAATGACAGCATATGAATACAGTTAGATAAATGTGATAACAGTTTATAAAATGCTTCACAATGTAGCAATCTCTCTGTGTGTGTTCTCAGTCGCGGAGCGCTGAAGCAGCTGTAGAGAAGTCTCTCCATACCTTACAAACTGATTACAATGCCCTGAAGCTGCAGCAACACAAGGTAAGACCAGATCACAATGTAACTTCTTATATGGGCAATTCCATATTTCTGTTTTCCAAATCTGCACAGTTTTCCCAGTAAATGTTTTTGTTTGGCATACATTTTAAAGTGAAAAATCGGAGTGTCAGCGTATTTTCGTTACCATGGAATTGCCCATATCTAACCCCTCCTCCTCACCCAGTGTGCTCTGTAATTGACCCATCCCTCTCTCTCCCTGTTGTGGTCCCCAGGCGGCAGTGACTGATGAGGACAAGGAGCGTGTGCTGCTGGACCTGCAGGAGAAGGTCTCCTCTCTGGAGAGACGTCTGCAGGGCAACCTGAGTGAAGACGAGCTCCTCCAGGAGCTGCTCAAAGAGGTAACTACAACAGTCAGCTAATCCTAAAGACAGAGGGACTCCTGTGGAATTGGTATAAGGAAAAGACCATAGAGAACTGTAAGTAAGCATTTCACTGTTAGTCCACATCTGTCGTTTACGAAGTAGGTGACAAATAGAATTAGATTTGAATGGTGATGCATTTCAAGTCAAGTTTATTTGTCATGTGGACAGAAACACATGGTGTACACGGTACAATGAAATGCTTACTTGCAGGTTCACCTTTCAACAGTACGACAACCATAAGTATCAAACAAATAATGAACACAAATAGAAGCTTAACCCTTGGCCTGTATGGATAGGGCTAAATTGAAATGTTTCTTACAGAAGAAATGCATAAGCACGGTAGCAATTGAAAGAGAGCAGTTAGAAGATTATGGGGAAATTATTAGACCAAAGTTCAGGACACAGCAGTACACCTGACACAACACATTGCACTGTTGATTTTATGTGCATTTTACATTTACTGTACTTTCTGCCACATTTGTTGATATGCAAATCTTAAAATATTCTGGATAAATTTAGTAACATAAGAATGTTCCTGAAAAAATGTGGGGTAGGTGCAACATAAGACAAAATAATAACAAGGGTTTGACTGAGAGGACTAACTGCTGTCTCCAAAGTGTGCACAGTTCCTAAGTCACTTCCATGTACGTTGATGACTCAAAGAAGAGTCTTCAACTAGAAAGGTGTTTTTAGAGCTCCTAACTGTGGCGTTGAGGAACTAGAGCGAACACACTTGTAGTTGTTTGGTTTGGAACGCAGCCCCGCCTCACACAATTACTGTTGTTCACGAAATCCCAAAACGGTCCATTATAAATCGCATTCTTTGTCAGGTGGGCATCATTTGAAAGGTTGTTCTATTGCCAACATGACTAGCAAAGTTATAAAATACGAACTTACACTTAGGCTTTCACAAGGCAATTCAGAGAAACAGATCATCATTTTGGTGATCATAGAAAGGAATTGTGAGTGCATTCAGGTGCGTGTTCTGCTGCCAATTTCTTCCAGTTGCCCAATTAGCGTGAGGGAGGGAGGCAACTACTGGTCCCATTCGGTGCTCAAGTTCAGAACAGCTGTCGGTCACAACCCATACAGCGCTGTGAAGCACAGAGCCTGAGCTCTGACGTCATTTATAGCATGTTACTGTTCAGCCACTTCGTTCCAATTTAGGCGCTTATCAGTGTCCAAATCTGCCATTTTCAACCTGTATACGGGTACGAGTGTAAAGGGTTAATGGAGTAACAATAGCATAAACATTTAGCAGAAGTATAAATACAAGGAAGGCACTCAAACAAATGTAAAGTATAATATTTACACGTGTGCCGGGGAAGTGGGATATGGAGATATTTTTAGCAATAATAAATAAAGTCCAATAGGAGCAGTTGTGGTGTGTATGTGTTTGTGCAGATGGTCAGTTCAAGTGTTGAGCAATCCTCATCCCCCCCCTTCCCCCCCCTGTGTGTTAATGTGTAGAAGTCCACTCTGGAGCAGACGCTGGAGAACACGAGAGTGGAGCTGCTGCAGGCACGCACCAACCACGCAGACACGGTTAGCTCACTGGAGACTCAGGTAAACAGCCCTCTACCTCTTCATCACAATGATATACTTCTTCACATGCAACTGGCTTAGATGCTCCATTGCTTAACAGCAACAAATGAACAATTGTGTGAACACATCTGGTAAGCATATTATTGTATCTCTATTCTCCCAGATATCCAGACTCAACCACAATGTAACTGAACTACAGAACCTGCTACGGCACAAAGACGACTCTTCCAAGAACTACAGAGAGAGAACGGACGAACAGGTAAGAGAACGGGCACTGGTGGGAAAGAAGGATGTAAGCATTTCAGACCTGTGCTCTCTCTTCAGTCTTTCTTCTTGTGCTCTCACACACAGCCCCATGTTGTTCTCTGTCTTACAGATAGCAGGTCTGGAACAGCAGGTGCAGGAGAGCAACGAAAGGCTCAAGAACACTGAGCAGCAGATCACTGACAAGCAAGCACGTCTGCACAAACTGGTAAATATTTGTCCGATTACGGTGAAAGATGCTCTACCACCACTGTAAATAAAGTTGAAGCTGAGGCTGGAGCAAATGCAGTTGAACCTCTTATTTATTTAGACTGATTAGACTTCTTCATGTATCCTATGGGAGCCAGGGACACAGTTAATGTAAGCATGTGTGATGCTGAGACTGCCCTTTCCCCCTGTGGTCACCCCCAGCAGGCAGAGTGGAGTGTGGAGAGGGTCAGTCTGCAGCAGCAGGGCCAGGAGAGGACATGCCGGCTGGAGGAGCAGCTCACTGCACTGCAGACAGAGAAAGACACAGAGCACACCTCTGCCCAAGCTAGGATTGTGAGTTACAGTTGTCAGCTCTCACTTGATCTGTAGATGTTGACATTTTAGTTCACTGTACTGTTCTCAGTGACATGTGCTGCATAGTTTTGTTGCCTGACTGTTAAGGTACATTTTCACTTTGGTATTTGATCGTTTCGATGCAGATTTTGATCCGTTTATCCACTGGTCTCGGTGGATTGGTAATCGGTTGCCATGTAATTTGATCTCGGCTACAAGGCCATCAAATATTTATCTGTCGTTAGACTGTTCCTACGCCTTCTTTTGCTTTTCTTTCTTTAACATCCCTTTATCTATGTTTCTCTGTCCCTATCCCACATCTCTCTCTCGCCCACCCATCTCTGTTTCGTGTTTCCCAGCGTGAGTTGGAGGAGGCGAGAGGATGTCTGCTGAGAGGGAGGGATGAAGCTGACGTGGCTCTGAGGAGACGGGAAGAGGAGCTGGAGCAGGCTAGGGTCAGACACACTTCCTGCTTTATATTAGGCAGTCAGTTGAAAACAGGAAGTCACGGATTTCCTGATAAACAAGTGTATAAAAACAATTCAATTGCATTCCTGGGTCACTCCAGATTTTTTTGCGTGCTGTGCCACACTCATTTCTATGAGAATAGCTACTGCATTACAACTCCAAACCATGGTCCTGTTGCCCGTACACATGGGGTAATGATGTCCCTGTATGTCACCCCAGTCAGAGCTGAGCAACAGGCAGACGGTGAGTGTGGAGATAGCCATGGCTCTGGAGGACACCAGGAGGCAGAAGGAGGAGCTCCAACTACAGGTCTGGAGAGACATCACACTTACATCATACATTTCTGTACTCTTTTAAATAACAAACAAAATTCTCTACACTCTGTTGGAATGAGGTTTCCAAAACTTGCCAATGCTATTGGCTTAATCATACTCGGGCAGGTTGAGTGAGGTGTTTTCAAATTCATGAATTCAGCTTGTCGATTGTGCTCATAAATAAATTGGACGTTCACGGTCTCCTTTTCCAGGTAGGACAGATGACGGCGTTACATCAAACAACATCGCAGGAACTGGCCCACGTCACTGAGCAGCTGAAGCAGAGAGAGGAGGAACTCCAAACACTTCGCAATGGTAAACACTTGATTTCTCTGTTGTCAGGTGCACTTTTCCTCTGTCTCCCATGCTATGTGAATTTGGAAGTGGTAGTGTTGACTTCATACCGTGTGGTGTCTAATGCTCCCTTCTGTGTTTGTGTTGCAGAGCTGCAGAGGGCCCAGAGCTCCCTGTCCCAGCTGCAGGAGGAGGGGGAGAGGCTGCGGGCATGGACCCAGGAGAGGGAGGAGGAGAAGGACAGCCAGCTGGTCAGCCTGAGGCAGGAGCTCCTCACCCAGAACGAGCATCTGGACTCCTGCCAGTCACGGGTCCGAACACACAGCGGGCACAGCCATTAAGACACTTTAAACCTGTTCTTAATGTCCTTCTTAGCTTCCATACTGTACATAACTCAAGTCTGTCATTACAGATTGGACTTTTTGTATGTGTTTTCTGACTGTGCCTCTGTGTGTGTGTCTCAGGTGTCTGAGCTGGAGGTGGAGGTGGAGACCCTGACGTTGCAGCTGCAGACTCCAGAGGTGTGTGAACCGGACCAGAATGGGACCGTGGACGACCTGGACCACATGCAGGAGGCCAACAGAGACCTGGAGCAGCAGCTTAGTGACAAGAACAAGGTCAGTACTGGACCAAACAAAAACCATGATCACCACACAGGCATGTTTGGATAATTACTCCTTATCTGGAGCAGGTCCATTTCAGTGTGTGTGCTGTTATTGATTGGAATCCTGTTGCTTTACAGACCATTAAGCAGCTGCAGCAGAGGCTAGCCGAGCTGAAGAGGACCTTGCAGAAGGAGCTGGTGAGACATTTAGATACCTTTTTAGTATGAGTATCCAATCTAAATGTAATATTTTTTTCCATCGACTGAATATGGTCCATGTGCTGAGTTTTGTGTGTGATAGTTTGTGCCTGTGTGTTTCTGTTGCAGAAGCTGAAACCTGAAACTGAGTTGGAGGAGAAGGAAAGGGCCCAGGAAGGGAGAGGAGAGAGGCAGGAGAGGCTAGACAGAACCTTTACAGAGCCCGCTGCACCCCCAGCCCCTGGCCCAAACACCACTGTCACCAACACTTCTGACCTCAATGACTCAAGAGAGATCAACTTTGAGTACCTCAAACACGTGGTGCTAAAATTTATGTCATCCAGAGAGGCTGAGGTGAGAGCAATCTACCTGGTCTCTGTTATCGTAGCTAGACCCATCAGTATTGGACATCTATGGTCTTGGCTGAAGTCTAAATATCTCTCTGTCCCCCTCTCGTTCTGTCTCATAGGCCTATCAGCTGATCAGAGCGGTGTCTGTGTTGCTGAACTTCACTGGTGAGGAAGAGGACATGTTAAAAGAGACACTGGAGTACAAGGTGACTTCCTCCTTTCAGATATCTGTTCCCTGAAACTTCTGTGTCAAATGAATGGGCGTTATGGCCATACCACAGCCAGCGTGTATCAAATGAAATAGGCCATGACACTATTTTTGTCCTCAATTGGCCTCATTTCTTAAATGCACTTGCTATCTGTTTATTTTTGAATACCTAAGCTGCATCCTGAGGAAAATTGTTATTTTAGAGGCTAGAAAGCCAGTATGAGGGTTTGGGCACAGGCTAAAATAAAAGGCTGCCGGTGCGTGGGAGAGAAAATATCTGTAGAGTTCCAAAAGTTCTCACACTCAAAACCATGAAAAGGGAAAAACCCAAGGAGGCCGAGATGGAAAAATTTAATAATTAATTGAATCCATGCTCCGAAGAATACAGAAGGTGGAAGTGCTAATATGTTTGGGCCTTATGCCTCCATCAGTGCTGTACAAACACATGAAGAAGACACAGACTTAAGGCACCTGCTGTGCGCAACAGGTGCAAGCATATAGTTAATTAGAGACTGGCGAATAGGGAATCGATGCATGTTAACAAGTAATCTATAGAAGAGTATCAAAAATGGACAATTCATGTGTCATAAAATTGGAAAGAGACAACAGTCTGGGCTACCATAGCTTTCAAGCACACATCACATATACAGTTGAGACAAGCACAGGGTCAAGCTGCAGTGCAGCACCCCTGGATGGAGAGCTAGTTGTGGGGTTAAGGGCCTTGCTCAAGGGCCCAACGATAGGGGAATGTCTTCAGGATGTGAACCCAGCAGCCCTCTAGTTGCCAGATTAATTCCCTCCTATTTTTCCAGCGCCCGGCCCTTCCCCAGTTGTAACTATAGTAATAGTCCAGTGATACATGTATTTCATTTGATATAATCGGAAAACATCGCTGTGTTTTTCAGATGTCCTGGTTTGGATCCAAGCCTTCTCCAAAGGGTATTGTTCGGCCGTCAGTTTCAGGGGCGCCTGCTCACTGGAGCTGAGGGGACAGAGAGCGGAAGAATTGTGGAGAGGACAGAGACACACACATTACTTTTATCATGTCCTTGCATGATGCCTCCCATCACTGTGGTAACCAACTGAACATTGTGAAGAGGACACTACATAAGCTTTAAAACGGTTTCTGACGTGACAGATTCCTATGTAGCTCTTCAATCTCTCCTTAGAAGGACATTGTTCTTGCTCTTCAAGAGGACAGAGAACGGATCCACAATGACTTGGAAAGTCAGTCTTGTTATATGATCTGTAAAGATTTTTTTTTTTAAATGTTGGGGGTGATTTTATTTACAAGTAAAATGGTTAAAGCAGACATGGTATTGATGCATTGATAAATGTTAACCTTAAAGGGATACTTCAGGATTTTGGCATTTATCTACTTCCCCAGAGTCAGATGAACTCATGGATACCATTTGTATGTCTCTTCATCCAGTGTGAAGGAAGTTAGCGGTACTGTAGTTTTGCCAGCCAATGCTAACTACCGTTAGCACAATGACTGGAAGTATATGGTATTTACTAGCAGTTACCATAAACTTCCAGTCATTGCGCAAACGCTAGTTAGCAACTGTGCTAACGCTAAGTACTCCTTTAAGAGTAACCCTTCTCCCTCTTGGAATTAAGTTAATATGAGATCTTTGATGCACACAGTACAAGTATGTCTTACGTAATTGTCCAGGTGTTAACAGTGGGATGGGTCAGCACCACCAGACTGTCACAACTCTGTTTGACTGAGAAGATTATTTATGTCTCTAATTGTTCAAATGTCTCTGTTGGGAGTACATGATAATAATAACCTTAAGATTTAATAACCGCCAAGATTTCTGAAGGACCCTTCACAACAGTCTCATTTGGTTCTTTCCTATAACAATATTAATTACAGGGGGGCATGTAGAAAAGTATCATGTTAGAATGAGAAGGTTTGATGTGAGAGCCACACATCATTGGCATTGATATCAATGGAACAAATGTTATGTAAAGAGGAGTGAGTCTTAATATAATGTTGATTAAGTAAATAATTATTGAACGATATCTAAATAAGAATTATCGGAGGATGTGCTCTACCTTTACCTGCCTTGTGTTTGTGTAAATGACATTCCATATGTCCTATTTATATATGAAAACTGTACATATTCATTGAGAACTTTATAAATCACTGGATGTAAATGATTTTTGTTTGACCTCTTGCAGTATTTTACACCATGTGTCTGTCCATGTTGCCAGTCTTGGCTTGACTCTCTGTCTCACTGTTCATTGGCATCCTGCAAGAAGTGACCCTGTTTATGAGCTTACAATGTGAGGGCATTAATGTTGTACTGGAGGAAAGACCAGTGAATACAGTATGCATGCCTTATACCAGAATGTGAACCAGGTGCAAGGCAGGAATACACCAGTCTGCACTCTTAATTCTACTCCCATATCATGCAGTGAGAAATCTCCATGTGTCTGGTGACGTTACAATATTGTAGCATTTTTTTGTCACATTCATCAGGTTTGTATAGTCAGTCAACCCTAGGGCTTTAAACTTTCTTAAAATGGACATGATCTACATTCAATGATAAAACACCACACTTCATTAACAGTGACCTGTTATTGAATAGTACCAGATATCACACAAGTTGACAATTCTGTATGAACTCCAGTGAGGGCTTGAAAGCAATCTGCCTGAAGTAGTTTCATAGAACTACAATATCACAGCACAGGTGACTATGACTCCACTGATCAATGTACTGCAAGGTCAATATCAAAAACATGATGCTCTTTTGAACCTTCTGTTTGATTCCGCTGTGTTCAACTCTGGTTTTTAACAAAAAAATAAAATAAATCACTACACTTAACTAAAATGTTTTTGTCTCAATTTATATTGTGAACATAAAGGTTTCTTTTCATAATTTTTCTCCGGGACAGTGTAAAATCTTTATGATTGTAAGTAAAGCAGAGATGCAGCAGAACAAAGTCATTCCCAGCGGAATCCACCCAGTGGTGCTGTAGGAATTTCACCCATGCGCAACAAAAATAACGCCTCCGACCGGAAGATAGCTTCTGCGCGAACACGTTTTCGTTCTTTCTTTTCCTGTGGCAGCAACGACGAACATGGTGAGAGGCTCGTGGCTTTCGTTCAATTCAGGAAAATTGTCCTGCCTATTCCACATAAAACGACCACAGTTGATAACATCCATAAGGATGAGAATCTTATCTTGCCATATATGTTTGTGATATTTCGAGAAAGGCCCTTTATTTGTTGCTTGTCACCATAAAAACCGAACGCGAGCTAGCTGAACGCTATTAAGCTAACGTTGACAAGCTTGTTAGCTACTAGCGAATGCATGGATGGCTAATGTTAACTAACTAGTTACGCGTTGGCTAGTTGTCAAACATGTCTTCTAACTACTTCCAAATGGAATGGTTGTTAGCTAACTGCCGTAGTTAGTTAGTAAGCTATCAATTATTACACTACTTATCAACTTAATTATTTCGATATGTGTTGCCAATTAGAATAGCTCGCGAGATTAATTAGCTATCAGCCCACGTTGACAGTACGTTAATTTCGCGAACTAACGTTGACGTTACATGGGTAAATTAGCTAGTTCGTTAACTGTTAGCCAAATCGATTTTCAAAGCTTGTATCCCCGTTCTTTGTAAATCTTACAGGGCAAGATCAAGGCTAGAGACCTGCGGGGCAAGAAAAAGGAGGAGCTACTCAAGCAGCTGGATGACCTGAAGGTTGAATTGTCCCAGCTCCGCGTAGCCAAGGTTACTGGTGGAGCTGCCTCCAAGCTCTCCAAGATGTGAGTATTATTTGGACTGCAGAGATTATGCAGTGTCAGCTTGTCATGAGTTGGCTGTTTATGGTGAAAGAATAAGTGGCTTCTCAGTTGTAATCTCTGAGTGAGGTGATGGTTATATAATTACTATGTTATGCAGGGTTTAGATGCAGTAGGGTTGTCAAAATGGCTCTTTCTGCTAAAATGTTGCGTTTTACTAAACCCATATTTTGATCTGTTTCCTCTCCAGTTGTGTCGTCCGCAAATCCATCGCCCGTGTTCTGACTGTCATCAACCAGACTCAGAAGGAGAACCTGAGGAAGTTCTACAAGGTAAGAGCAACCGCCTTCCATACCCACATGTATTCAACAATTTAGTTTTAACAAACCTGATGACTGGTTAAAAGCAGCGGGCGGCTCTGACCACGGAGTATCTGGCAACAGTTTAGGTTTATTTCCTGATTTTACGTGTTGACATGCCACCGTTTGTCAACACCCAACAGGTGATCTGCTGTACATGGTGTGGGTTATCGCTTCTTTTCTTAAATGTCAATCTTGACCGCATTTAAACATGCTGCAGATTAGTTTGTAAAGTGACCCATGTAAGCTCAATATTTCAGAACTAGGTTGAGTGCTAATCCTGACTAACAGACCTTGAATTTCCCGGCGGCACGTGGCCGTCGATGTGGCCGTAATGCCCCCTAAAACAATCCATGCCGTGTGGCCGTAGGGAACTTGAGCTGAAAATAATAATTGCCTTCCCCCGGCTGCCTATCACCGTGCTCCGAAGCACCTCTCACTCACATGACGCTCTCAGATCTCAATTCTTATTAACCAATGCCCGTCACGTGATCGAGTCCTTCACACAGGCATCGCAGCTCCAAAGTACGCTATAAGTGAAAACCAGCACGTCTTATTCAAATTCTGATCGGCATATTGAAGATGTTAGTCCATATTTACCAACAATATGATTAACCAACCACAAAGGCACTAGCCTATGTCAATCTACTATCCCCCATAGTACAAAAGTTTTACCTATTCTATTGGTCAGCTTGTTCTTCTGTGAGAGAAATAAATATTCCAAACATACTCTGGGACAGGACAGTTGAGGGACGCGATAGATGGGGCGGCAGGCAGCCTAGTGGGTAGAGCGTTGGGCCAGTAACCGAAAAGTTTCTAGTTCGACTCCTCGTTCTGTCCCTGAACAAGGCAGTTAACCCGCTGTTCCTAGGCCGTCAATGTAAATATGAATTTGTTCTTAACTGACTTGCCTTGTTAAATAAAAGTAAAAATAAAAAGATCCCAAATGAATACAACCACTGTACATCAAACTTTTAAAAGCAATGAGGCTGATGCAACAGGTCAGAACGTTTAGCTTAAAATGTTGATAAAATCGTAGGCAATTTCGTCACGAGTGAGCAGTTTCAAATAACAGATGAAAGATCTAAAGATGCAAAAACAAGCATAGGTTGTTAATGACTAGGATTGTGTCTTTGGCTGCTGGAGAAAGAAAGTAGAAAAAAATTGAAATACTGGTTTCACTGGCATATGAGGAAGAGTTTATAAAAGAGTCCCCTTAACATTCCTATGGTCGGAACACATTAAGATATGCCTCATAAAATGACATGTCCAGGTTTTAAACTATGGTAAAATAGTTACAAAATGTTGACTGCCTCCTATTGCAAGGAGTTACTAGCTGAACGAAAAGTGCCTCAATTATGTGGACAGAATCAAGCCTTTAGATATTAATAATGATCCAACATATGTCAAGTATTTTCAGGGGCGTCCATGTCAGCGCTGGTCTGGACATAACCTATGCACATTGGCTACAGCCTGTTATCACCTACACTCCGACATGTAGGCTATTTATGTACATTTACACACAGTTATTTTCTTAACAGAATAACTATTGTTTTTCAAATCAATTTAATTGCATATTTTGGTTAATGGTCTTGGTGCCCTGGCAGATTGGTCACCTCTTGAATGCCAAATGGCCAGGCCCCTAAAATCACAAAATTCAAGGCCTCCTGACTATACAGCCCAGCTAAATGCTGAAGGCCAGTTTATAAGACCAGAATTAACAATGCAATAGCAGCAGTCCTAATCTTCAGTTTTGTTCTGATTATTTTTATTACACATCACATGTAGTGACCATGTAGTGTTTATTGTAATTTTACTGTTAATGTCATGTTTCAGGGTAAGAAATATAAGCCCTTGGACCTGAGACCCAGGAAGACTCGTGCCATCCGCAGGAGACTCAACAAGCATGAGGAGACTCTCCGAACCAAGAAGATGCAGAGAAAGGATCGCCTGTATTCCATTCGCAAATTTGCTGTCAAGGCTTAAGGTTGTTGGTCTTGTACAAATAAATTGACTAAAAAGAGAAAGTATGTTGTCTTCTGTAAAGGGATGTCACTCAAAATGGTCTGTGAGCAGATGGAGTGTTGATTGCAAACATCTTCAGGGTAATTATTTGGTGAGACATTTTGCATCCTTAATATGCACTGATACTGGATATTATGGTATGCTGAGGATTCTGCTGTGTTTAGAAAAAACGCTCTTAGTTGGAATTGGGACAACCTCAATGCCATTGCTAAAATACTGATCTGAAGAATGTAGTATTTCATAGCAGGAATGTAATAACCAGTAAAGACCTGTGGGGTGTACGAGTACTGAATGTTTTGACTCTAGGTACAAAGTGATGATTAAATGAACAAAATCATTAGGCTATATAAACAAGCATTGTACTTCCTGTCATATGCATCATTTATCTGTATTGTATGTGTGGAATATCCTCATAGTACTCAGGAATGGTAGGAAAAACACCTGGAAACTCACTAATGTAAAACAGAAAGCTCAAACAATGTCAAAATTAGTAATGAGAACTACATTTCCTTGAGGTCCCTCTCAAATCCGCCCATGCTCAATTACGTGGTGTGCAGGCTTCAGAGAATACTATAGGGTTGATTAATATGATTGTGGGAAAGTTAATTAGCATCAGCAGCACAACACCATAAGAAACTAGGGATGTAGTTGTTGAATAAAAAATTTAAAAAAGTAACCTTTAACTAGGCTAGTCAGTTAAGAACAAATTCTTATTACAATGATGGCCTACCCCAGCCAAACCCGGACAATGCTGGGCCAATTGTGCGCCGCCCTATGGGACCCCCAATCACGGCCATATGTGACGCAGCCTTCATTGGGCTTGTTTGTCATTGGTTAAAACACTGCCTATGGTGTTTTTCAAGTGTTTAATTGAAATCTGGCTGCAACAACCAATGACGTCATACGATGTATTTGGCAAATGCCATTGATCAACAGCAGCACAGAAATGGTATGGCTCCAATGGAGCCTGCACTATGACTATAGGATGCATTTTTTCACCACAAGGGGGCAAAATGTATCAAAATAAAATGTTTATTTGTCATATGCTTGGTAAACAACCGGTGTAGACTAACACTGAAATGCTTACTTACAGGCCCTTCCCAACAATGCAGAATGATTACAAAATATCTCATAACCTACTGTAAGGTATTAACTGAAGTAAGGTAATGTTATTTGTGCCAGTTTAACATTTGTTTTTTGGTCATGTAGCCAAATGAGTTGGTCAGAAAGGGTTTGATTTGATAAAGTAATGGGACTAAAGGAAAGCTGAAGTATGGGGTCCTGGGGATAGGCATCACTCAGGCAGTAGTCTATCTAGAATTCTCCACTGCTCTGCTTATGACTGGAAAATGTCTCAGCAGCAGACCATTGCACACATAAACAGTTGGACTGAACACAATACAATGTAATTCCCCATCCACTTGCTGTTTTCCATGGCATGCATTTGTATTTTCTTATGTCTCTCGTTTCAGTTCTGTATTCACTGCACCATTAGTGTAATGTTATTGCTATTATGTCTAAAATGATCTGGACAATTGAAGAACACAGTCTTGACATGAACACAAAGCCTATCTGTGTACTTTGATATCTCATATGAGGTATTTTTAGCCCAGAGCTAAATGTGTAATATACATGCATGTTTACATGCTTTTTCATTAGGAAACCACATTCTCTTTCACCCAAAGAGACCAACAGACATATTTGCCTTTTCTGAACTGGAAGTAAGATCGCAATATCATCTTTGCCTCTGGCATTTCCTTGGATCAGGTTATGTGAGATTGTGTTTTTACAATCACAGCTCCCCCTGTAAGGTCTAACCTTTCAGCTGACTATTTCTTATGTTTGGATATGAATCGGGTCTCACTGGCAGGTAAGATATCCCAACAAACCCAAGATATGGATTGACATGGGATTCAATGTGAATGGCAGTATGAATGTTCTCATGTCTGATTTGTGTATCTGCCAATATGCCTCTGTAGAACAAACACACTCTTAATCTCCTGGGGTCCAGAAAGGCCCCACACAAAGGTCTTGGTGGTTTTTATTTTGGGGAGTCTGTTCACATGCTGCCTAACAGATGTAGGGGCCCTCCCTTGAACAGCTGCCGGCATTATCTGGAGAGGGATGCATTCCTGTTGCTGTTCCATGTCATATCCATGAGCTCTCTGCTTTGGGACCACAAGGCCAGTTGTTCTGTAATGTGTTATCCCCTGAAACCTGGGATTGTCAGTGGGCTCCATTGAGTTGATGTCTTCTGTAGGGACCTGTGGCCTGATGATGTCCTCTGAGGGGCCCTGTAGACTGGGGTTTAATGGAGGGGCCTCCTGTATTTGGACGGTTTCTTTATGATCCTGTTGTAGACTGGTATTATTGGTAGGGTTCAGCATTGTGACATTTTCTGAAGGGGTCGGTGATCTGATCATTTCTGTGGTGTCTTGTAGGCCGTTGTTTTCTATTGTTGGCCTGTGATAAATAGATGTATATGATTAGAAAGGAAATAGATGACAAATTTAGCCTCACTACGTTAAAATGTACTTCTAAACTTCACACAATATGTGTTTCTCCGCCATAATTTGATCAGTGGCTATCGTATTTCTACACCAGATGTATTTTATTTTTAAAATGTATTAATTAAAAAAAAATCTGTATTCAGACCCTTTACTCAGTACTTTGTTGAAGCACCTTTGCCAGCGATTACAGCTTCAAGTCTTGGGTATGATGCTACAGGCTTGGCACAGCTGTATTTGGGGAGTTTCTCCCTTCTCTGCAGATCCTCTCAAGCTCTGTCAGGTTGGATGGGGAGCGTCGCTGCAGAGCTAATTTTCAGGTCTCTCCAGAGATGTTCGATCGGCTTCAAGTCCGGGCTCTGGCTGGGCCACTCAAGGACATTCAGAGACTTGTCCCGAAGCCACTCCTGCGTTGCGTTGTCTTGGCTGTGCTTAGGGTCGTTGTCCTGTTGGAAGGTGAACCATCGCCCCAGTCTGAGGTTCTGAGCAGGTTTTCATCACGGATCTCTCTGTACTTTGTTACGTTCATCTTTGCCTCGATCCTGACTAGTCTCCCAGTCCCTGCTGCTGAAAAACATCCCTACGGCATGGTGCCAGATGTCCTCCAGACGTGACTCTTGGCATTCAGGCCAAAGAGTTACATCTTGGTTTCATCAGATCAGAGAATCTTGTTTCTCATGGTCTGAGAGTCCTTTCAGGTGCTTTTTGGCAAACTACAAGCGGGTTGTCATCTGCCCTTTACTGAGGATTGGCTTCCGTCTGGCCACTTTACCATAAAGGCCTGATCGGTAGAGTGATGCAGAGATGGTTGTGCTTCTGGAAGGTTCTCCCATTTCCACAGAGGAACTCTGGAGCTCTGTAAGAGTGACCATCGGGTTCTTGGCCACCTCCCTGACCAAGGCCCTTCTCCCCTGATTGCTCAGTTTGGCCAGGCGGCCAGCTCTAGGTTGATTCTTGGTGGTTCCAAATGTCTTCCATTTTAAGAATGATGGAGGCCACTGTTCTTGAGGACCTTCAATGCTGCAGAAACGTTTCTAAAAACCTGTTCTCGCTTTGTCATTATGAGTTATTGTGTGTAAAATGATGGGGGAAAAATCTATTTTATCCATTTTAGAATAAGGCTGTAACGTAACAAAATGTGGAAAAAGTCAAGGGGCCTGAATACTTTCCGAATGCACTATATGTATGACATTATAACACCCGTATAACACCCATAAATAAAACCATACCTCACATCCTCCTTCTCTAGCTCTATATCCATCTCCTGCTCGTCATCCTCATAGTATGATGAAGAGGGCAGATAAAGATGCAGTGTGGATGATGTTGAGAAAGGCCTCCTCCCCCTCCACGTGTCTTGCTGCTGTCTATGTGTGTTGTCCTGTTTGGTGTTGCAGGGCAGTCTGGGACATTCTTACAAGAAATGTATAATAAAGTCAGTCAGTCAATGTGAGAGATGTGGTTTTGGAGTGTCAACAGCTACCTTCTGAAACTACGGCTGCAGATGTTTGACATTCATTCTTGGCTAATGTCCCAAATACAATGTTTTGAAATTAACATGGTCAGTGTATGAGAGATTGAGCACAACTTCATTTAAAGCAGTGTTAAGACTGTGTGTGTGTGTGTGTGACCATTATCGATCAAGGATTTCAAAGGTAATTAATAAAAGCTGCAGCTAACACACAGAGAGGAAATTTCATGCGAATGGGTAATAAAATTGGTTGATTATTTGTTTGGGCAACCAAAAATAAACCACAGCTGTTTAGCCCGAAGTCAGAAAGGGAAAAGATTAGTTTATCCATGTTATTTGGTTATGTTTATGGGAATTTGTGAGGCAGATGGAAGCTTGTGTGTATAGCTCTACTGTTGGCTCATAAGAGAGAACTCTGATCAAAGGGCTTTTTCAATGGTTAGCACTAAGAGTAAACAGTAGCCTCAGTCACCCATTATGACAGTGATGAGTACAGTTTAGCACCAGATGCTGCAGCACAGGTCAGGTTAGCCAGTTAAGCAGTAGTAATTGGGATTTTGATTTGTGTTTGGTTTGTTACATGCATAGCTAGTGTTCCTTTCAAGTTAGCTTTGTGGATTAAGGGACTGTGTAAGCAAGCAAAAATATAAACAGGATATGAAAAATTAGGAGATCAAGAAAGAAAGAATTTGACAGTTGGAATATATTAGATATTTTCCACTAAGAGAAGGGTGTTAACCTGTCCTGTCCCTGATTTGAGCTCCAGGTCTCTGGCCCGGGTCTCTGCGCCTTCCTCCTCCCCCGGGTGCAGTAACTGGTCTGCTCATGGCTCTGGTCCCCCTCCCTGGGCTGTTCTCCACTCTACCCAGAGCACTGCTCACTGGCCTCCCTTCCGCTCCTCTGGCATTGCTTTTGGGAGTCAACCTGGCACTGCTGCAGCTGGGCCTCTGCTGCAGAGTGCAGCGGAAGCCCTGGGCTGAGAGAACACAGGTAGAGTTAGAACAGGATCTTCTAATGAAAGTAACAGCAATAGAGTTTTGATATTGCTTTAAAGCACCATAGTCATTTCCAACCCAGCCCTGCATGAGTATTGAATCAGAATGAATGGCGTCTTCTGATTCTGTTGCTGTGGATATTTAGGTATTGCTAGAGTATCACCGTAAAGGCAACTGGTGTAGACATTATCTGAAGAGGTGGGGTCTGCTGACGCTCTGAGGGATCGCCTCTGGAAACAGGATATTGGTCTTTGTAACCAGGATCTTGGCCTTGGAAACCATGCAGAGTGCCCTCGATCCATGCAGAGGCCTCTGGACTGAGACATCCCTATTGATTTATAGAAACAGGCTTTGGTCTCTGGAGTAAATGCAAATTTTCTCTTGGGCTCTTTTAATAAAAAATCCAAATTAAAATGAAAAGTGTACAGTTAGTTAGAGTGCAGCTGGCTGTGACTCACGGGACAGTAGGTAAAGCAGCACAATCCTTAAATCACCAAAACATCTGCAAAAGAAGAGGAAACATCATTATGGAGCATTAGACAGAAGCATGTTCGCATATGAAATGTAGATGTTTGAGTGCAGTGATGTTTGAACATGTCTGTCAGGACACTATCAACACATACAGAGATTGTACATTAAAGCAACAATATGTAACTTTTTGGGCGACCCGACCAAATTCACATAGAAATGTGTGTTATAGATTTATCAAGCAAGTCTAAGAAGTGGTAGATCTATTGTATTAGCACTATTTCTATGCTTCCCTTTCTTAAGTTTCGTTTTTGCATCTTTCACTTTCGGTTTTGTACACCAGCTTCAAACAGCTGAAAATACAATACTTAGGCAAACTATTCGAATTTTAGCAACCAGGAAATGGCGGAGTGATTTCTGTTAATACTGTGTATCAGTGGCCTCCCAGGTGGCGCAGTGGTCGAAGGCACTGCATCGCAGTGCTAGCTGTGCCACCAGAGATTCAGGGTTCGCGACCGGGAGGCCCATGGGGCGGCACTCGACCTTCGCCTCTCCCGAGTCCGTACGGGAGTTACAGCGATGAGACAAGACTGTAACTACTACCAATTGGGGAGAAAAAATGGGGTAAAAAAATTAATAAATACTGTGTATTGGACAATGTCACAAAAACAATCTGTGTGCTTCTATGGGGCAGAAGTCAGCATGTTGTTGGATAGCCAGATTGCTAGCAAGAGTGACAAGAAACTGCAATGTGGGGAATCTTTTCAGATCATTTTATCTTGTTCTTGATACCATGTCTTGTTTTGAGGTGTTTTGCCTGATTTCATGTCAGTGCTAATATGGCTAAAGTGCGCTAGCGAGCTAACCAACAACTGTATGGATGTATTTGAGAGGAAACAAGTGCTCATTGTGCAAATGTATGTATGTTTTCAATAAACTTTGGAGACAAAATATAGCTTACATGTTGTAAGCAACTTAAGCCAGCATTTCCCAAACTCGGCCAAGGGGTGCACGTCTTGGTTTGTGCCCTAGCACTACACAATTGATTCAAATAATGAACTAATCATAAAGATTTGATTATTTGAAATCAGCTGTGTAGTGCTGGAGCAAAAAACCAAAACGTGCACCCCTTGAGGTCCCCAGGACCAAGTTTTGGAAATGCTGATCTAAGCCAACCCAGTCTGTTTTGCCCCATAGTTGTTGCTAAACAACCAACACCTCTATACCAGGGGAGAAAGACTGCCCCCTCTCATTGAAGCCGCAGATGTTCAAGTCTGACCACGGTCCTGCGGGCATTGTTTGCACAAAACAGGATCCATTATAGGAATGGAATAATTACAATATTCGTGGTCAATCTTCGTATATATTAAAAATAATACACCAGATGTATGTCCTTGAACAGAGTATTTTAAAATCGCACACAGATGAAGTTAGAAGGATAATTTAATAGCTAATGGAAGCCTGCAGTACCCCTATCGGCCTTCAATTTTAGTTATTCAATGAGATGGGGCAGCACTGAGCTAGCCTGCAACGTCACCAGTGATGCCAATTTAGTTTCTAGATTTAGCAACTTTTCAGAATACCCTGGCAACTTTTCTTTCCAAACACCACCTAGCAATAAATGTAGCTACTTTTAAAAAAGTATTTGGAACTTTTAGCAACTTTTTAAAAGTGATTCAAACAATAAAAAGCACGCAATTTCCCTCTAAATGACACAAAAACGATTTTCTCTGTCACACACTCAGTCACAACACATGTGCCTGGCTGCAAAAGTGCCCTGTGAGTGACGTCAGCAGCAGGCGCTCAGCTCGTGCACAGGCAGCAGCCAGCCAGCAGCAATTTCAGAAAATTGCAAATCATTGTTGGCTGACTGCAGCAGCAGTAGTACGGGTTTGACGAGCCAAACCCAATGAATATAGTTTGTCATGAATGTTTGATCTTGAACAAACTTACAACATCAATCAACATGTCTCAATCAAAATTGTACAGACACAAGTAATAAAAGAGTGGGAGTCTGTACCTGAACAAATGTCAAATCATATTTATTGCCGAGCTGGCCAGTCAATTTAAGTAACGTTATTGTATATTCTACGTAATGACGCAGTTTTACGTTATCACGCAATGACATCACGATGTCATTTTGCAACAAATCAACCTGCCACTAGCAATGGAAATTAAACAATACACTTCTTAAAGATACTGATCTCATTGAAAGCATCAAATCATTAGCTAAAGATATTTTTGCAAGAAAAGACTTGGGTCATGGAAGTAGATGGGAATTTTTCAAATATAAAGTCAGAGTTGTAGCCATTAAACGCGCCAAAGAGCTGATGCAATTAAAGAACCATAGAGAAAAGGAGATGATGAGCAAGCTTGACAGTTTTCTAAAGAAAGATAATCTATCTGAAGAAGAGGAGTCTGTGTTCAGGTCTTTACAACTAGAATTAGAACAGACTTACACGGATCTGGCAAAGGGCGCCTTTGTAAGGTCAAGAGCAAAATGGATTGAAGAGGGGGAAAGAAACACTAGTTACTTTTTTGCACTTAACAGATTAACAGATCCCATTACAATATCATCATTTGTCAATTCCTTTTATGAAAACCTTTACAGCTCTCAATTTCAGGAAGATGGTTGTGAAAGCTACATTTGCCACATTCAGAATTGTGTCCCTGTAATTGAGGATGATTTCCACTCAGTTTACGATTCACCTGTGTCAATTGGAGAAATTAGAGAGGCTCTGAATTCAATGAAAAAAGGGAAATCACCTGGCCCTGATGGCCTGTCAGTTGAATTCTATAGACAGTTTTGGGAGTTGCTAGAAGACCCGATTTTCAATATGTTTCAAGATTGCATTAAAAATGGGGAAATGGTCTCCACTATGAAACAGGGCCTTATTTCATTGATTCCGAAGCCTGATAAAGACCCTTCTCTCATTGACAATTGGAGACCAATTACTTTATTAAATGTTGATTACAAATTGATTGCTCTGGTTTATGCCAAAAGATTAAAGAAAGGAATAGATACCATTATAAATGAGACTCAAACAGGATTTATGAAGGGCCGTCACATAAGCTCTAACATTCGTTTAGTCTTGGACCTTATAGATTATTCAGATGCAATTGACTCAGAGGCGGTTGTCCTATTTCTGGACTTCTGTAAAGCCTTTGACACAATTGAACATGAATTTCTCTTTAGGTCTCTTAAACATTTTGGATTTGGTGAACATTTTATTAAAGTAATTCGCATGTTTTACAAAGATATAAATAGTTCTGTGCTACTAAACCTTAATACTTCCAAAAGATTTAGTATCAACAGAAGTGTACGACAGGGATGCCCAATTTTGCCATTTTTATTCATTTTGGTTCTGGAACTTCTATCTCTAGATATTCTGAATGATGCAAATTTGTATGGCTTAACCATTTTTAACAAAGAAATCAAAATTTCCCAACTGGCTGATGATACTACTCTTTTCTTAAGAGACAAAGACCAGGTCGCCCTTAATGCTATAACGGCATTTTCTATTGCATCAGGATTAATGCTGAATGTTTCTAAATGTGAAACCTTATGTTTATTTGACTCTGATGATAAAGAAATTGAAAATATTCCTGTTAAGGACTGTGTTAAATATTTAGGAATACATCTGTCAAAAAACCACTTAGTCAGACAACATTTGAATTTCTCTCCTAAAATTAAGAGAACTAAAAATATATTTAATAATTGGCTACAAAGAGATCTTTCTATACTTGGGAGAGTACTTCTGTCCAATGCAGAGGGACTGTCTCGTTTTGTGTACCCCTCATTATCGTTATGTGTAAATCCAGCTACTTGTAAAGAGATCAATAAGACCTTTCTTGACTTCATCTGGAAAAATAAGTCTCACAAACTAAAAAAATCTGTCCTTTCTAACAAGAGAGCTGAAGGCGGTCTAGAAGTGTTGGATTTTGTTAACATAAATAACACTTTCAAGATAAACTGTCTGAAAAAATGTTTGCTCGATACTGACTCAATATGGTATTTCATTCCAAATAATGTGTTTAATAAATTGGGAGGTCTTCGATTTTTACTGAAATGTAATTATATTCCTGAAAGATTACCTGCTAAATTGGCTAGGTTTCACCAACAAGCTTTAATGGCCTGGAAAATATGTTTCCTGCACAATTTTTCCCCTCATAAAGCTCTTTTGTGGAATAATTAAGACATTACTGTAAGGAATAAGTCATTGTTCTACCCCAGCTGGCATGAGAGGAATATTGACTTTGTTCTAGATATTTTCGACAACAAGGGTAATATTCTCACATATGAACAATTTATAACAATGAAAGAGTTTCCAATACCTTTCAGAGAGTTTATTTCTGTGATCAAAGCCATTCCCAGTGGTCTAACTACACTTATGAAAAGTAATCTTAATTTTGGGAATGATCACAAAGTTTATCCAGAACTCAGATTGGAAGGCGTGGGCTTACTTGAGAAATCTTGTTGTAATAAATATATAAGACAAATTCTTCATTCACAAAACCAACTTACACCGAGAGGAAAGTTTTTCTGGAACATGCTTATTCCTGACATTGTCTGGAAAAATGCATGGTTAAGGCCTTACAAATACTGTATACCAAACAAAGTTAAGGAAGTGCACTTCAAAATTTTACATAAGATATATCCATGTAACTCTATGATTTCCAAATTTGTGGCTATTGATGATATCTGCGTTTTCTGTGAAAAAGAAGGTGAGAATCTGTCTCACTTGTTCTTTGAATGTAAATTTGTGTCAGAATTTTGGGAAAACCTTGCAAAGTACTTATTTACCATTATGAACACTGCCTATAATTTTAACATAAAATATATAATATGTTACTATTGCAATGATAACAAAACCACTGAAATGATTGTTAATTTTTTTATTCTTGTTGCCAAATACTTTATACACAAACAAAAATTCCACAATTCTATACCAAAATTACCAATTTTTCTGATTGAATTTAATTATCTTATTAAAACACTAACCCTAGTGAATAACAACAAGAATAACACCTTCATGAATCATTATAATAAGATATTTTCAGAGTGAATATAATTGCACTTAAATTGTTTATTTTTTGTATTTTATTTTTATATTTTTTGTATGTTTGAGCATTGTTAATACCTGTGTTTGGTTTGCTAGACATGTTTGATGTAGCAATGTAAGTTGATTTTTGTATTATGAATAAAATACATTTAAAAAATATATTTTTTTAAAACCTGCCACTAGCAACTTACCCTGAAAATTAGTTGGCAACACTGAACGTCACTTTCTTGAGTAGCTCAAACTATGCACACAGACAGAATGGGTAATTAGTTATAAATATCTTTGCTATGCATGTGAGAGAAATAGTAATGGTGTCTTTTTGTAGGCACTAACTCCACCATGGTTCGTTGAACAAAACTTATGTGGAAATGAATGGCGTTTTTGGAGGGTTTTTGGTAAACACAGGCTTAGGAAATCTTATATGTTTTGTTCTATGATCTAATCATCATCAGCTAGCATCACTTTTTGAAGCGTTTATTTAATTTTAAATAGCACATAAAGCACATAAAGGTTGCATAATTCATAAAGGTCATGTTAACTGACTGATATTATCTCATAGAACAAAATGTGTCAGATCTAAGCTTGTGTTAACCTCAGACTTTATTTTTGGTGTTTATCCCAAAACGCTATTCTTTCCCCATTAATTTTCACCATATGAATGGCTGAACGAACTAGAGGTAACTAATTTCCGGGTTTTAGGACTACAAGCTGGCGTGCTCTAGTGCTTCCAAGACAACTAGTAACTCAAAAAAAGTTGGTCAAATCATGATGTCAGAGATCTTCAGGTCGGAAAGTCATAGCGCTTGGATGACCGTTCGACGCGTTTTTTTCCCCCCAGTCGGAGCTCGTTTTTTCCCCCCAGAGTTCCCAGTTGTCTTGAACGCACTGAACTCGGCATATGTTTCCATGAGACTCCATAGCAGCATTTCTGTTAGCCAGTAGTAGCCTGCTTTTCTCAGACCAGAAAATAGAAAAGCCGATAAATAAAATTGGACAATTGTCCAGGGGGAGATTTTTTTTAAATCCCATTGCAAAAAAATGCTTTTTAGCATATTCATTGATGGAAATACATTTGACTGGTCATGCTTATCTGTATATAGGATCATTTACATAATTTAGTGCAATTAAATTGGAGCATGTGTACAGTTGAAGTCAGAAGTTTACATACACCTCAGCCAAATACATTTAAACTCAGTTTTTCACAATTCCTGACATTTAATCCTAGTAAAAATTCCCTGTCTTAGGTCAGTTAGGATCACCACTTTATCTTAAGAATGTGAAATGTCAGAATAATAGTAGAGAGAATGATTTCTTTCAGCTTTTATTTCTTTCATCACATTCCCAGTGGGTCAGAAGTTTACATACACTCAATTAGTATTTGGTAGCATTGCCTTTAAATTGTTTAACTTGGGTCAAACGTTTTGGGTAGCCTTCCACAATAAGTTGGGTGAATTTTGTCCCATTCCTCCTGACAGAGCTGGTGTAATTGAGTCAGGTTTGTAGGCCTCCTTGCTCACACACGCTTTTTCAGTTCTGCCCACAAATGTTCTATAGGATTGAGGTCAGGGCTTTGTGATGGCCACTCAAATACCTTGACTTTGTTGTCCTTAAGCCATTTTGCCACAACTTTGGAAGTATGCTTGGGGTCATTGTCCATTTGGAAGACCCATTTGCAACAAAGCTTTAACTTCCTGACTGTTGTCTTGAGATGTTGCTTCAATATATCCACATACTTTTCCTTCCTCATGAAGCCATCTATTTTGTGAAGTGCACCAGTCCCTCGGGCAGCAAAGCACCCCCACTACATGATGCTGCCACCCTTGTGCTTCACGGTTGGGATGGTGTTCTTCGGCTTGCAAGCCTCCCCCTTTTTCCTCCAAACATAACGATGGTCATTATGGGCAAACAGTTCTATTTTTGTTTCATCAGACCAGAGGATATTTCTCCAAACGGTATGATCTTTGTCCCCATGTGCACTTGCAAACCGTAGTCTGGCTTTTTTTATGGCGGTTTGGAGTAGTGGCTTCTTCCTTGCTGAGCGGCCTTTCAGGTTATGTCGAAATAGGACTGGTTTTGACTGTGGATATAGATATTTTTGTACCCGTTTCCTCCAGCATCTTCACAAGGTCCTTTTCTGTTGTTCTGGGATTGATTTGCACTTTTCGTGTAACAGTTTAACTTTACGGCGTCCCCTCGCCCCGACCCGGGCGCGAACCAGGGACCCTCTGCACACATTAGCGCGCACCACCGCTAACTAGCTAGCCATTTCACATCCGTTACACTCACCCCCTCCTTTTCTGCAGCAACCAGTAATCCGGGTCAACAGCATCAATGTAACAGTTTAACTTTACGTCCGTCACCTCGCCCCGGGCGCGAACCAGGGACCCTCTGCACACATCAACAACAGTCACCCACGAAGCATCGTTACCCATCACTCCACAAAAGCCGCGGCCCTTGCAGAGCAAGGGGAACCACTACTTCAAGGTCTCAAAGCGATTGACGTAACCAATTGAAACGCTATTAGCACCCACCACCGCTAACTAGCTAGCCATTTCACATCCGTTACATTCGCACCAAAGTATGTTCATCTCTAGGAGACAGAACGCGTCTCCTTCCTGAGCGGTATGACGGCTGCATGGTCCCATGGTGTTTATACTTGCGTACTACTGTTTGTACTGATGGACGTGGTACCTTCAGGCATTTGGAAATTTCTCCCAAGGATGAACCAGACTTGTGGAAGTCTACAGTTTTTTTTCTGAGGTCTTGACTGATTTCTTTTGATTTTCCCATGATGTCAAGCAAAGAAGCACTGAGTTTGAAGGTAGGCCTTGAAATACATCCACAGGTACACCTCCAATTGACTCAAATGATGTCAATTAGCCTATCAGAAGCATCTAAAGCCATTACATAATTTTCTGGAATTTTCCAAGCTGTTTAAAGGCACAGTCAACCTAGTGTATGTAAACTTCTGACCCACTGGAATTGTGATACAGTGAATGATAAGTGAAATAATCTGTCTGTAAACAATTATTGGAAAAAGTACTTGTGTCATGCACAAAGTAGATGTCCTAACCGGCCTGCCAAAACTATAGTTTGTTATTAACAAGAAATGTGTGGAGTGGTTGAAAAATGAGTTTTAATGACTCCAACCCAAGTGAATGTAAACTTTTGACATTTATCACACATTTACAGATACAGAGACTTTGAGTGGAAAATCTGTCAGACAGTGCAAGAGTTGCTGCTGCAGCATATTGTGGTGCTTTCAGGACATCTGGGAACTCTGAAAAATAGGCCGATGAGTTTCAGGTCGGAAAAGTTGGCGCCAGAGTTCCCGAGTTGGAATTCCGAGTTGGATGACCGGTCAAAACGATTTTTCTCATTCGGCGCTCGTTTTTGCCTAGTTCCCATTTGTCTCGAACACACTGAAGTCGGAAGTCAGAGATTTCCGAGCTCCCAGTTGCTTTGAACGCGGCATCAAACGGGGCATCAAACGGCAACAGAAGGCAGGCTTCAGCGCTCCACACAGACATGTCTTACATTGCCTCAAAATAGCCTATCAGATCTCCTCTCTTTCTAAATTGCCAAAGGATATTTTAATCTCTGTCACATGAAACCACTCACATGTGCAGTGCTCTTTTGACAACGTTATTTTCCCGCTAATTGCATTTTGGAACGAACATTCGCGCGTAGCCTACTGCCTTGTTCGCATTGCTGGCTGTATAATGTGAATAAATAATAGTTCATCAACATTTTAAGCTAAACGTTGTGATCTGTTGCATCAGACTCATTGCTTTTAATTGTAGTCTTAGACTACTGTTTGTATGAATTTGGGATCTACCGTCCCACAACTGTCCCAGAGTCTGTTTGGAATAGGCTATTTCTCGACAAGCTGACCAAAATATTAGGTAGCCTAAACTTTTCTACTATAGTAGATGAACATAGGCTAGTAATTTTGCTGTTCATTACTGGTATTGTCGGCTGAGGAAAAGCAAATGTGGACAGTTATTCTAACGGACAGATCGCAATTTATTGGGGCAGAGGAGTGATCCAAAATAGGGAATGGTTGATAAACTTTTTTTTTATTGGGCACAGGGGAGGGTAGTGTATTTTTTTCCCTGGTTTACATTTGCTCTTTTGCAGGTTTTACTTAAAAATGTCTTCCATCCAAGCCAAATTTCCTCATCTGCTTAAATGCGCCTCCCCTATATCAAGGTGTATTAGTACGTCCCGTATGTACTATGCTTTTTCATGTGCTAACTTTTACTGTACCTCTCAGAGCATTTTGTATTGTTCTTTACGTAAATCCGAGACACTCATTTAGCATGATATGTTCTGTTTGTTTTTGGTTGCATGAGACATATGGCTACTTAAAACCTGTTAAGGATCCAACACTTTTTTTCAATTTTCGCCTAAAATGTAGCTCAGGACCTGAAGCAAGGATATGCATATTCTTGATACCATTTGAAAAAAAACACTTTGAAGTTTGTGGAAATGTGATACAAAGAAAAAAAACATGTTTTTTAAAATTATTTTTACCATCATCTTTGAAATGCAAGAGAAAGGCCATAATGTATTATTCCAGCCCAGGCACAATTTAGATTTTGGACACTAGATGGCAGCAGTCTATGTGCAAAGTTTTTTACTGATCCAATGAACCATTGTATAGCTGTTCAAAATGTTGTATTAAGACTGGCCAAATGTGCCTAATTGGTTTATTAATACATTTTCAAGTTCATAATTGTGCACTCTCCACAAACAATAGCATGGTATTCTTTCACTGTAATAGCTACTGTAAATTGGACAGTTCAGTTAGTTTTACAAGAATTTAAGCTTTCTGCCCATATCAGATTTGTTTATGTCCTGGGATTTCTTTTGTTACTTACAACCTCATGCTAATCACATTAGCCTACGTTAGCACAACCATCCCGCAGGGGTGGGGCGGGCACCGATCTTGTAGAGGTTAACCCTTTAACCTAACCCCTAGAATTAACCCTAACCCCGAGCTTAGCTAACATTAGCCACCTAGGCACCTAGCTAGAATTTGTAACATACCATAGGTTTAGCAAATTCTTAACATATTGTACATTTGCAAATTCGTAACATATAATACAAATTGTCATTCGTAACATCAAATCAAAATCAAATTACATTTTTCACATGCGCCAAATACAACAGGTGTAGCTTACTTACAAGCCCTTAACCAACAATGCAGTTCAGACAAATAAGTGTTAAGAAAATATTTACTAAATAAACTAAGGTTTAAAAAGTAACACAATAAGAGAACAATAACGAGGCTATAGGGTACCAGTACCAAGTCAATGTGTGGGGGTACAAGGTAATCGAGATAATTTGTACATGTAGGTAGGGGTAAAGTGACTGTGTATAGATAATAAACAGCGAGTAGCAGCAGCATAAAAAATGGAGAGTTAATGCAAATTGTCCGGGTAGCCATTTGATTAGCTGTTCAGAATTCTTATGGCTTGGGGTAGAAGCTGTTAACGAGCCTTTTGGACATTAACTTGGCAGTTGGCACTTCGGTACCACTTGCCCTGCGGTAGCAGAGAGAACAGTCTATGACAATTTTTAAGGGCCTTCCTCTGACACCGCCTGGTATAGAGGTCCTGGATGACAGGAAGCTTGGCCCCAGTGATGTACTGGGCCGTACGCACTTTCTTTTCCTGTAGTCCACAATATCATATCCTATGAAATGGGTGATGGACATCCACAAATGAATACACGTTTTGAATGATTGACAGCATATCCAATGTTAAATGTTTATCTTTTTAAGCTTGGAAAAGAGACCCTTAAACCCAGACTTGGATCGCACACCCGCCACACTAAATAGCAGGCTAGTGATTGCTTTGCAATGCTTGCAGTTAGCCACTGATTCCTTCCAAACCACTCATTGTTGAATTTGCGATTTCCAACTTGTTGTGTAATGTTTATGTCCAATGGCCGATGAGCACCGATACGTTTTATCTATAATTTCTCTTCATTATTTCTCTTCATATGACAAGGGTTGAAAAAGATTTGCCAGTAGATTGTCGACTTGATTCATGATGACTGCTAGCTTGCTAGCTAAGATTTTGAAAGAATGATGTTATCAGTCCAATCAAAGCTACTGTAGATATAGCATCATTTGACATCATTACCTTCAAACTCAGTGCCTATTTGCTTGACATCATGGGAAAATCAAAAGACATCAGCCAAGACCTAAAAAAAAAAACTGTAGACCTCCACAAGTCTGGTTCATCCTTGGGAGCAATTTCCAAACGCCTGAAGGTACCACGTTCATCTGTACAAACAATAGTACGCAAGTATAAACACCATGGGACCACGCAGCCATCAAAGCGCTCAGGAAGGAGAAGCATTCTGTCTCCTAGAGATGAACGTACTTTGGTGCGAAAAGTGCAAATAAATCCCAGAACAACAGCAAAGGACCTTGTGAAGATGCTGGAGGAAACAGGTACAAACGTATCAATATCGACAGTAAAACGAGTCCTATATCGACATAACCTGAAAGGCTGCTCAGCATGGAAGAAGCCACTGCTCCAAAACCGCCATAAAAAAGCCAGACTACGGTTTGCAACTGCACATGGGGACAAAGATTGTACTTTTTGGAGAAATGTCCTCTGGTCTGATGAAACAAAAATAGAACTGTTTGGCCATAATGACCATCGTTATGTTTGGAGGAAAAAGGGGGAGGCTTGCAAGCCGAAGAACACCATCCCAACTGTGAAGCACGGGGGTGGCAGCATCATGTTGTGGGGGTGCTTTGCTGCAGGAAGGACTGGTGCACTTCACAAAATAGATGGCATCATGAGGGAGGAAAAATATGTGTATATATTGAAGCAACATCTCAAGAATGGGTCTTCCAAATGGACAATGACCACAAGCATACTTCCAAAGTTGTGGCAAAATGGCTTAAGGACAACAAAGTCAAGGTATTGGAGTGGCCATCACAAAGCCCTGACATCAATCCCATAGAAAATTTGTGGGCAGAACTGAAAAAGTGTGTGCGAGCAAGGAGGCCTACAAACCTGACTCAATTACACCAGCTCTGTCAGGAGGAATGGGACAAAATCCACCCAACTTATTGTGGGAAGCTTGTTGAAGGCTATCTGAAATGTTTGACCCAAGTTAAACAATTTAAAGGCAATGCTACCAAATACTAATTGAGTGTATGTAAACTTCTGACCCACTGGGAATGTGATGAAAGAAATAAAAGCTGAAATAAATCACTCTCTCTACTATTATTCTGACATTTCACATTCTTAAAATAAAGTGGTGATCCTAACTGACCTAAGACAGGGAATTTTTACTACGATTAAATGTCAGGAATTGTGAAAAACTGAGTTAAAATGTATTTGTCTAAGGTGTATGTAAACATCCGACTTCAACTGTATATGGATGTTACATTTTACTTTATGGGTTGGTTATGGAGGCTTCTTCTAACCCATCGCTTTCTACTACATATAATAATACGATTAAATGATAACTTTACATAAAAAAATATATTAAAAAAACATTCCAATACATGTTATACCCATTGATCTTCAAGAATAGGACTTGTAAATATGGAAGTATAGATTAGCCAAATTGTTTTACCTGAGCATAACCCCAAAACTAAGGATTTATTAGCCAGCCCTACTCTCTGAGTGATTGGGGTCATTGATTCGAGTTAGGGGAAAAAACGCTGCCCTCATGGAATGGTATGCTTTGAGCACGACTGAAAAGTGCTATTTACATGTGAAAAATTAATACCATATGCTGCGTTTGCTATAGGCCTATTGTTAAACTTTTTGTTGGTGACACTTTGATATCTTGATAATATGCAGCTGTTTAAAGGGCAAATCCACAGATGAAACAATAACAAAATGGACGCACTGCCTCTTTTTTGGTAAAAAGCTGAGGGATGGTCCTGGAGAAATGTAACCACTCTCAGATTAATAGACAGAGCTATGGATGCAAGGACTAACCATCCATGATATAAAATGTATTGGTTTAACCATGTTATGAGGCTATACAGTGTTTACAAACATTGGAGAAAAACAAGCTTATATTTTGGGTTCTCATGGAGTGTGACAGTTGAACTAAGCTCATGAGGCATTTATAAGTTATATTCTTCAAGAATCAATGGATATATATATATATATAATTTACAAGTCCAAAAATGGATGTAGCAACTACAGATTGCCCCTTTTAAGTCTATTAAAAGTGTGCGAGTTTGAACATGTGTCCATTAGGCCTATGGATAAAACATTTTTATTAGCATGAATTAGATTGAGCAATAAAAGCCCCACTTTTATTCCATAGGCTGGGATCCGCTCTGTGCAGCTGTTGCAAGAGCGCGTTTTTCACAGGCTGTCCAATGGTTTCAAAAACAATGATTGATAGGCAGCTTAAACTTCTTGAATTCAACCATTATTGGGTTCAAATACACATTTAGATTTGTGAACAGCCACCCACAACAACCACAATCTGTAAGGCGCAAATAGCTAAATGAGAGAGCAGCAGTGTGATTCACATCAATGTGCTATGTAGATAACAATAAAAAGTGATATCCGTATCGCCGTAGACTACACCACTACTGACTTCCTTACCTCCAAGCGTTTATTCAAGTTGGATAATCTTTGGATGCCAACAGAAGTCGTACCATTGGAAGACATAGCTTGGACTGTATCCTAGAAAAGCCTATTCCTGCTCTTTTCCCGCCATCCATCAAACCCAGTTGGTGTGTCATCATAGTGGTCTCTGACTTCTGGTCAGACTCGTTCAGGTGGAACAAATTTTAACTTGCGCCTTTTTTCAATGCTGATTTGAATGTCATTGAGAAAACAGAGAAGTGACAAAGATTTTTTTCTCAGCAAACCTCCTTTCTGAATTTAAAAGTAATCACCAAAGTAATCAAAAGTATCTGTAATCGGATTACAATATTTTTGCAGGTAACGTAACGGATTGCAGCTACCGTTTTTTGTAATCTGTTACATGTAACGGATGATATGTAATCCATTACTCCCCAACCTTGGTCACGCCTACTCCTGCTCCCCCGCTCCATTGACGTCGTCTACTATCTACCGGCCCTGGCAACTATCATTATGCACACCTGCTCCCCATCATTACGCACACCTGGACATAATTATTTCCTTGATTACTCTCCCTTTATTTAGCCCTCAGTAGCCACCAGTCACTAAGTAGTATTGTTTTTGTTCACGTTCTGTACGCTTCTCATGTTTTGTTATTTGAGTTGATCATTATTAAACTCACCTTCTGCACCTGCTTCCTGACTCCCGGTGTATAAGTAACAGAATACTACCTTGATATGGAAGCAGCAGCAGAAGATAAAACCATCTTCCAGACGATCAACGAACAGGGTCATCTACTCAAGCAACACCACGACCAGCTGGCGCAATTGGGTACGGCTATGGAGGAGGTCCTTCGCATTCTCCACCGCCTTGACAACACCAGAGAAGATCTTCATATCATTATTAGAGGGCCTTCTACCACAGGTCGTCACAGTGAACCAGTCCCCCAGCCTACCTAGCAGTCCGCCTAGGTCAGCCATGCCCGACTGTCCCTTCTGGAGAAGTATGATGGTACTCCATCGAAATATTGTGGTTTCCTAGTCCAGTGCTCTCCATTTTGTAAATCAGATGGGAGCCCCCACCACCAAGAGGTCCAAGGTTGCCACGGTCATTTCCCTCCTGACCGGGCGGGCGTTGAATGGGCTACGGCAGTCTGGAAGAGAGGAGAGTACAAGCTGGGTTCCTACAAGAGGTTCATGGCTCTGTTCAGGGCGGTCTTCGACCATCCTCCAGAGGGCAGAGAGTGAGGTGAGCAACTTCTCCAACTCCATCAGGGTGCTCAGACCACTGCGGAGTATGCCTTCACCTTACGGACTGTGGCAGCCTCCAGCGGATGGAATGAGCTTGTGCCCCCCACCCTATTCCGGGGGAGGACTGCGCCAAGAGGTACAAATGGTTGGCGTATCAGGATGACAACCTTTCCTTGGACACACTCATCGCAATGGCCATTCGTCTGGATAACCATTTTCGGGGTGCCGGTGCCCACCTCGCCACTCTTCTCCCTCCTTTGGCCGTACTGAACCCATGGAGATGGGGTCCACGCAGCAGAGCGGCATCGCCAGAGTCATTGTGGTCAGGAGGGGCTTCAGCGATGTCCGGTGTGTCCCAACCCAGGATCCATGAGAGCAGAGGGGCGTCCCTTTGATCATCCATTTCCTGGGAAAGGCGTGAGTACTCCATCGTTTTCCTCCAAACCGTTCCTGGTTTTCATTTCACTGGTTGGCTGTCCCTGATGTGGTGTTTCTACCGCTGTTTCTATCTAGAGGATTCCAGTGCTGTGGGGAATTTCATTGACCAGGCCCTCATCTATATGAATATTTCCTTGTACCCACTCTCTTCTTTCGGTCCACGCCCTGGATAATCGACCAGTGGGATCTGGCATTATCACACACGTCACAACACCACTCATCTTCACCGTAGGATCCATGCACCAGGAGAGCCTTCCATTCCTCATTATCACTGCACCAGTGCACAAAGTCATCCTCGGCCTCCCATGGCTCCGACGTAATGACCCCACCATTTCCTGGTCGAGGATGGGCACCCGGATGCCGGAGGACCTACTTGCCCTGCGGTTCCATGTCAGTTGAGAGTTCTGTTTCCATCCAGCCCAACATCCCGGAGGCTTAACAGGATCTCCGAGTGGTGTTCTCCAAGACCCAAGCCATCTGTCTCCCTCATTGCGCCTGGGACTATGCCATCGACCTACAAGAAGGCTCTGCGCAGCCGTGTCTTCCCTCTGTTGGTGCTGAGACCGAGGCCATGAAGTACATCCAGGAGGCTCTCCAACAGTGTTTTGTCCTCTCATCCACCTCTCCTGCGTCGGCAGGCTTCTTTGTGAAGGATGGGGATCTCTCTCCCTGTATCAATTACAAAGGTCTCAATTCCATCACCACTAAGTACCTCTACCCTCTCCCGTTGGTACTGGCCACCATCAAACAGATCCGTGGGGCCCGTTCTTTTACAACGCTGGACCTGCAAAGCACCTAGAATCTTATCCGCATCTGGGAGGGGGATGAGTGGAAGATGACCTTCAGCACGGCGTCTGGGCACTACAAGTACTTGGTGATGCCTTATGGACTAGCCAATGCTCCGTCAGTGTTTCAGACCTTCGTGAACGAGGTGTTCCGGAACATGATCGGGTGCAAGGTGGTCGTGTATATCAATGACATCCTGGTCTACTCGGCCACCTTGGAGGATCACCTCTCACGTCCGAGTAGCCCTGAGATGCCTCCTGGATAACCACCTTTTATGTTAAAGCGGAGAAGTGCCAGTTCCATCAGGTCAATGTCTCCTTAAGGTACTGGATCAGCCCACAGGGGTTGAGGATGAATGAAAGGAAGGTTGAAGCAGTTAGGTCATGGCAAGTCCCAACCACCATAAAGGGGCTCCAACGGTTTCTGGGGTTTGCCAACTTCTACCGCCGCTTCATTAAGAACTTCAGCTCCATCGCCTCTCCTCAAGGGTGGTCCTCATAAGTTGGTGTGAAATCCTGCAGCCGATGAGGCCTACTGAAGGGGTGTTTCACCTCTGCCCCATTGCTGAAACACAGATCATACGCTGCCCTTTGTGGTGTGGGTGGACGCCTCAGAAGTGATTGTGTGGGAGCCATCCTGTTCCAACGCTAAGGTAACCCACAGAAATTGTATACATTTCAAAGAAACTGCCTCCTGCAGAGAGGAACTAGGACGTTAGCAACCGGGAGCTCCTGGTGGTGAATTTGGCATTAGAGGAGTGGGAAACACTGGCTGGAGGGCACGAAGGAGCCATTCCTCATCCTCACCGACCATCGGAACCGGGAGGACATACGGACGGTGAGTTGGCTGAACCCGCGCCAGTCAAGATGGGCCCTTTTCTTCACTAGATTCAACTTCACCCTGTCATATCGCCCAGGTTCTAAGAATATCAAAGCCGATTGCCTGTCTCCACAATTCGGGAGAGGTTCTGATCCTGTGTACGCCCATCATTCCACCCTCTCAAATTGTTCCTCCCGTGCTTTGGGACATAGATGTGGACATCCGCCAGTCTCTGGAGAGGGAACCGCTTCTGCTACCTGCCCTCCAGAGCGCACCTACGTCCTTACGGGTTAAGGGATCGGCTGCTGACCTGGGCACACAACCCTCGCCACTGGACGCCCAGGTATCACCCGCATCATTCAATATCTCTCTGCTAAGTATTGGTGGCCCACCTTGGCATGGAAGGTCGCCCGCTATGTCAACTCCTGCTCCGTATGTGCCCAAACCAAATCTCCCTCAGCACGCTCCAGCAGGGAAACTTTTTCTCCCTTCCCATGCCTCAGTTGCCTTGGCCCCATCTGTCCATAGACTTTGTCACTGATCTCCCCCTTTCTGATGGATTTACCACTATGGTTGTTGTTGACAGATTCTCTATGTCCTGCTGTTCTCTATATCCCTCTCTCTGGTCTACCCACCGTTCTCCAGGTCGCTGAGGTACTATTCCAGCAGGTCTTCCGGCACTATGGCCTTCCGGAGGACATCGTTTCCGACCGTGGTCCCCAAATCACGTTGCGGGTCTGAAAAGCCTTTATGAAGAAGCACGCGGCCACGGTCAGCCTCGCATCCGGGTACCAGCCTCCGTCCAATGGTGCAGGTGGAGAGGATCAACCAGGAGCTGGGGAGGTTCCTTAGGAGTCACTGTCGGGACCGACAGGGGGAGTAGGCTCGGTTCAACTCACTTTGTCACTCCTCCACCGGGCTGAATGCTCCATGGACTCCAAGCCATACCGAGGCCCCTGCAGTGGTCTGCCACCAGAAGGATCAGGTGGACCGCACCACAGTGAGGCTCCCGTGTTCCATCCTGGTGATCGCGTCTGTCTCTCCACCAGGAACTTCCCGCTACGCCTCCCCTGCCAGAAGCTGAGCCCCTGGTTTTTGTGGCCCTTCAAGGTCCTCCGGCGGGTCAATGAGGTAATTTATCGTCTACAACTACCTCACATTCTTTTCATGTTTCCCTCAGGCCGGTGGTTCCTGGTCCCCTGGCTGATGCTGTCCCCCGCGACACCCCACCACCTCCCCTGGACATCGAGGGGACCCTCCGCCTATGCCGTTAGGTCCCTCCTGGACTCCTGATGTCGTGGGGGTCAGCTCCAGTACCTGGTGAACTGGGAGGTGTATGGTGCTGTTGGGTCTGGGTGGTGGACATCCCAACATCGTCCAGGATTTCAATCTCCGCCATCCGGCTGGACTCGCTCCTCGCTCTTGGGGCCATCCTGCGGCTGGAGACGCGTGTCGGGGGGTACTGTCATGCCTACTCTTGCCGTCGCCTGTCAACTATCCACCGGCCCTGGCAACCATCCTTACGCACAACTGCTCCCCATCATGCACACCTGGATATCATTATTTCCTTTATTACTCTCCCTTTATTTAGTTACTAGATAGTAGGGTTTTCATTCACGTTCTGTTTAATCTGCATTTATCATTATTAAACTCACCGTCTGCACCTGCTTCCCGACTACTGCCGTATATGTAACTATAATAGCCTGCTTATATTTTGCCTATCAACAATGGCTTGACTTAATTTTGATATTACCTTAAAGTTTGAAAACTTTTGAAGGTGTGGAAATTAAGCTTCAACTACTGCAAGCCTATGAAATGAAGGCAGTGTGCACTGGCGCTCCAATTTACTCTGACAGTTGAATTTAAGGTGAAGAATGTTTCAGGCCTACCAGAGTTAATCCTATACTATAATCCTAGTCTTAAAATATTTGGATCAAATGTACAAGTTAGCCTCCTTCTGTATAGGACTCAGTAGCCATCTGACAAAGAAATGCATAGCGGTGTCGTAGCATGCCACCGACATCTCTATCAGGCCTCTCCAGAGATGTTTGGTCGGGTTCAAGTCCAGGCTCTGGCTGGGCCACTCACGGACATTCAGAGACTTGTCCTGAAGCCACTCCTGCTTTGTCTTGGCTGTGTGCTTAGGATCGTTGTTCTGTTGGAAGGTGAAACGTCCCAGTCTGAGGTCCTGAGCACTCTAGAGCAGGTTTTCATCAAGGTTCTCTCTCTGTACTTTGCTCCGTTCATCTTTCCCTCGATCCTGAGCTCTATGGACAATTCCTTTGACCTCATGGCTTGTTTTTTGATCTGACACACTGTCAACTGTGGGATCTTATATAGACAGGTGTGCCTTTCCAAATCATGCCCAATCAATTGAATTTACTACAGGTGGACTCCAATCAAGTTGTAGAAACATCTCAAGGATGATCAATGGAAACAGGATGCGCCTGAGCTCAATTTCAAGTCTCATAGCAAAGGGTCTGAATACTTATGTAAATAAGGTATGTTTTCATTTTTAATACATTAGCAAAAAATCTAAAAACCAGTTTTCGCTTTATCATTATGGGGTATTGTGTGTAGATTGAGGACATGTTTTTATTTAATCCATTTTATAATAAGGCTGTAATGTAACAAAATGTGGAAAAAGTGAAGGGGTCTGAATACTTTCCGAATGCACTGTAAATGTGGCATATTTGGCCAATATCCTTAATTTATTGATGGAGCTGACTACACCAACTCTGATCTGAATGCATATGGATGTTTGGAAAATTAAAATCTTCCAGGTCATGTTGTCCAGTGCCAATTTTTCATAAAGGAAACCCTGAAATGCACATACATTTACATTTACATTTAAGTCATTTAGCAGACGCTCTTATCCAGAGCGACTTACAAATTGGCATATTGTTTTTTCCCCAGATTCTTTAATATTCGCATTAAAATCTGTAGCCAATTGGATGGAAACCTATAGACACCCTAAAGACTCACTAAAGTGTCACTATGATTATACCTGCACATCATGGTTCACCAGCAGCCCCAAACATCTAAAGAATAAGCTACAGACTAGATTTGAATATTTCCGAATAACCCAGTATTTCCTGCCCAAACCGGAAGTGTCATTCTAAAGCATATAAAGCATATATATATATCTGGATTGGATTAGAGATTTGATCGGCATGAAAATGAAAGTCTGATGCTACTGAAGCTTGATGAGCCATACATTAAATACATTTTATGAGCCCAATCCCCAAAAAGCCCAAATGATTCTGCCTTTATCCAATACATAGCCTATGATATAGTCTACCGCACATTACGCACGAAAGAAAAATACAAAAGCCAATAGATGTAGCTATGTTAAAAAAATTAGGTTACCCCCAAAAGCCAGATGCAGATGTGTAAGTTAGATGCGCATTCAGTCCTTAAATTACTGTAGCATACTGTATGCTGCAGCAAATGTAGGGACCACAATGGAAATTGGTCTCCGACTTTATTGTGCATTCTTAGTCACTCAAAAAATTGGTCGGCGAACCCTCAACCTTCTGGCCCGTAGGCCTGCGTGTCATCAACTGTGCCATAACAGAAAAGTAGTCTAAACATTATTTTGAGTAAATTCTATGAGGGGAGGGTGTTCAATTTATTTTACAGTACAAGGGGAGGGTCGTGTGAAAATAGTTTTCACTTTGGGGAGGGGGGGGTGCATTGTTTTTTATGATGCCTTGAAACGGAATAGAGCTAAGCACAGGCAAAATCTTAAAATTGGCAGTCTAGAAATGATCAACAACCAACTTGACAGAGCTTGAAGAATTTAAAAAATAATAATGTGCAAATATTGTACAATCCAGGTGTGCAAAGCTCTTACAGACTTACCCAGAAAGACTCACAGCTGTAGTCGCTGCCAAAGGTGATTCTAACTTGTATTGACTCAGCGGTTGTGAATACTTATATAAATGAGATATTTCTGTATTTCATTTTCTATACATTTACTAAAATATCAAAAAACATGTTTTCACTTTGTCATTATGGGGTATTGTGTGTAGATGGGTGAGAACACCCCCCCCCCCATGTAATACATTTAGCATTCAGGCTGTAACACAACAAAATGTGGAATAAGTCAAGGGGTAGGAATAATTGTTATCGAGAACCTAAAAGGGTTTTTCCACTGTCCCCATAGGAGAACCCTTTCTTGTTCCAGGTAAAAAAAACTTTTTGGTTGCAGGTAGAACCCTCTGTGTAAAGGGTTCTACATGGAACCCAAAAGAGTTCTACCTGCAACCGAAAAGGGTATTACCTGGAAAAAGAAAGGGTTCTCCTATGGGGACAGTGGAAGAACCCTTTTGGAACCCTTTTTCTAAGAGTGTGAAGGCACTGTAGCTCTACCATCAGAGTTATATAGCAAGTAACTGTATGCTTGATCATGTTTTTTCAGATAGGCCTACATGAAGGTAGCCTATTCATTTGGCATGTAGCTAAGCAAACAACATGTGCCATGTAGCTTGCTTCATCAGAGATTAGGCTTTAGCAGAGCCTGACATCGGCAAGACTTCCTCCTGGTAAAGTTGTCAGTCGGACAAACTATCGTCATTAGGGCTGCTATGGTGACCGTATTACCACCACACCGGCAGTCACGGGTCATGGCCGCAGTCAAATTCCACGTGATCATTGAGTCACGGTAACTAGGCTTCTCTGTTTTCTCAATGACATTCAAATCAGCAATGAAAAAGGAGCAAGTTTAAATTTGTTCCACCTGAGCGAGTCTGACCAGATGTCAGAGGACACTATGATGTCACACAAAATGGGTTTGATGGATCGCGGGAAAAGAGCAGGAATAGACTTTTGTAGGCTACAGTCCAAGCTATGTCCTCAAATGGTACGACTGCTGTCGGCATCCAAAGATTATTCAACTTGAATAACGCGTGGAGGTAAGGATGACAGCAGTGGTGTAGTCTACGGCGACACGGATATCACTTATTATTGTTATCTACGTAGCGCATTGATGCGAATCATACTGCTGCTCTCTCATTTAGCTATTTGCACCTTATAGATTGTGGTTGTTGAAAATGGCTGTTCACAAATGTAAATGTGTATTTAAACCCAAAAATGGTTGATTTCAAGAAGTTTAAGCTGCTTATCAAATCATTGCTTTTGAAACCAGTGGACAGCCAGTGAAATATGTGATCTTGCAACAGCTGCACAGAGCGGATCTCAGCCTATGGAATAAAAGTGGGGCTTTCATTGCTCAATCTAAATCAATGTTAATAAAAATGTTTTATCCATAGGCCTAATGGACACATGTTCAAACTCGCACACTTTTAATAGACTTAAAGGGGCAATCTGTAGTTGCTACATCCATTTTTGGACTTCAAAAGATTGGACACTTACTCATTCAAGGGTTTTTCTTTATTTTTACTATTTTCTACATTGTAGAGTAATAGTGAAGACATCAAAACTAATGAAATAACACATATGGAATCATGTAGTAACCAAAAAAGTGTAAAACAAATTAAAACATATTTTAGATTTTAGATTCTTCAAAGTAGTCACCCTTTGCCTTGATGACAGCTTTGCACACTCTTGGTATTCTCTCAACCAGCTTCAACTGGAATGCTTTTCCAACAGTCTTGAAGGAGTTCCCACATTTGCTGAGCACTTGTTGGCTGCTTTTCCTTCACTCTGCGGTCCAACTCATCCCAAACCATCTCAATTGGGTTGAGGTCAGGTGATTGTGGAGGCCAAGGCATCTGATGCAGCACTCCATCACTCTCTTTCTTGGTCAAATAGACTTACACAGCCTGGAGGTATGTTGGGTCATTGTCCTGTTGAAAAACAAATGATAGTCCCACTAAGCGCAAACCAGATGGGATGGCGTATCGCTGCAGAATGCTGTGGGAGCCATGCTGCTTAAGTGTGCCTTGAATTCTAAATAAATCACTGAGTGTCACCAGCAAAGCACCCCCACACCATCACATCTCCTCCTCCATGTTGGAACCACACATGTAGAGATCATCTGTTCACCTACTCTGCGTCTCACAAAGACACACCGGTTGGAACCAGAAATCTCAGATTTGGACTTATCAGTCCAACGGACAGATTTCCTCTGTTCATTGCTCATGTTTCTTGGCCCAAGCAAGTGTCTTCTTCTTATTGGTGTCCTTTAGTAGTGGTTTCTTTGTAGCAATTCGACCATGAAGGCCTAACTCACGCAGCCTCCTCTGAGCAGTTGATGTTGAGATGCGTCTGCTACTTGATCTCTTTGAAGCATTTATTTGTGCTGCAATCTGAGGTGCAGTAAACTCTAATGAACTTATCCTCTGCAGCAGAGGTAACTCTGGGTCTTCCTTTCCTGTGGTGGTTCTGATGAGAGCCAGTTTCATCATACTGAACTTGAAAAAAAGTAAAAGTTCTTGAAATTTTCCGGATTGACTGACCTTCATTTCTTAAAGTAATGATGGACTGTCGTTTCTCTTTGCCTTTTTAAGCTGTTCTTGCCATAATATGGACATGGTCTTTTACCAAATAGGGCTATATTCTGTATACCACCCCTACCTTGTCATAACACAACTAATTGGCTCAAACGCATTAAGAAGGAAAGAAATTCCACAAATACATTTTTAAGCACACTTGTTAATTGAAATGTATTCCAGGTGACTACCTCATGAAGCTGGTTGAGAGAATACCAAGATTGTGCAAAGCTGTCATTAAGGCAAAGGGTGGCTACTTTGAAGAATCACAAATATAAAATATTTGTTTATTTGTTTAACACTTTTTTGGTTACTACATGATTCCATATGTGTTATTTCATAGTTTTGATGTCTTCACTAGTAGAAAATCGTTAAAAAAAAGAAAAACCCTTGAATGAGTAGGTGTGTCCAAACCTTTGACTGGTACTTATATATATATATGTACTGTTGAAGTCAGAAGTTTACATACACCTTAGCCAAATACATTTAAACCCAGTTCTTCACAATTCCTGATATTTAATCCTAATAAAAATTCATTGTTTTAGGTCAGTTAGGATCACCACTTTATTTTAAGAATGTGAAATGTCAGAATAATAGCAGAGAGAGTGATTTATTTCAGCTTTTCTTTCTTTCATCACATTCCCAGTGAGGCAGACGTTTACATACACTCAATTAGTATTTGGTAGCATTGCCTTTAAATTGTTTTTCTTGTGTCAAACGTTTCGGGTAGCCTTCCACAAGCGTCCCACAATAAGTTGGGTGAATTCTGGCCCATTCCTTCTGACAGAGCTGGTGTAACTGAGTCAGGTTTGTAGGCCTCCTTGCTCGCACACGCTTTTTCAGTTCTGCCCACAAATTTCTATAGGATTGAGGTCAGGGCTTTGTGATGGCCACTCCAGTACCTTGACTTTGTTGTCCTTAAGCCATTTTGCCACAATTTTGCCACATTGTCCATTTGGAAGACCCATTTGCGACCAAGCTTTAACTTCCTGACTGATGTCTTGAGATGTTGCTTCAATATATCTACATACTTTTCCTCCCTCGTGATGCCATCTATTTTGTGAAGTGCACCAGTCCCTCCTGCAGCAAAGCACTTCCACAACATGATGATGCCACCCCGTGCTTCACAGTTGGGATGGTGTTCTTCGACTTGCAAGCCTCCACCTTTTTCCTCCAAACATTACGATGATCGTTATGGCCAAACAGTTCTATTTTTGTTTCATCAGACCAGAGGACATTTCTCCAAAAAGTACAATATTTTCCCCCATGTGCAGTTGCAAACCATAGTCTGGCTTTCTTATGGCGGTTTTGGAGCAGTGGCTTCTTCCTTGCTGAGCAGCCTTTTAGGTTATGTCGATATAGGACTTGTTTTACTGTGGATATAGATACTTTTGTACCTGTTTCCTCCAGCATCTTCACAAGGTCCTTTTCTGATGTTCTGGGATTGATTTGCACTTTTCACACCAAAGTACGTTCATCTCTAGGAGACAGAACGTGTCTTCTTCCTGAGCGGTATGACGGCTTTGTGGTCCCATGGTGTTTATACTTGCGTACTATTGTTTGTACAGGTGAACGTGGTACCTTCAGGCATTTGGAAATTGCTCCCAAGGATGAACCAGACTTGTGGAGGTCTACAAGGATTTTTCTGAGGTCTTGGCTGATTTCTTTTGATTTTCCCATGATGTCAAGCAAAGAAGCACTGAGTTTGAAGGTAGGCCTTGAAATAGGTAGGCCTCCAATTGACTCAAATTATGTCAATTAGCCTATCAGAAGCTTCTAAAGCCATGACATCATTTTCTGAAATTTTCCAAGCCGTTTCATGCACAGTCAACTTATTGTATGTAAACCTCTGACCCACTGGATTTGTGATACAGTGAATTATAAGTGAAATAATCTGTCTGTAAACAATTGTTGGAAAAAGTACTTGTGTCATGCACAAAGTAGATGTCCTAACCGACTTGCCAAAAATATAGTTTGTTAACAAGAAATTTGTGGAGTGGTTGAAAACGAGTTTTAATGACTCCAACCTAAGTGTATGTAAACTTCTGACTTCAACTGTATATATCCATTGATTCTTGAAGAATATAACCTATAAATGCCTCATGAGCTTGATTGAACTGTCACACTCCATGAGAACCCAAAATATAAGCTTGTTTTTCTCCAATGTTTGTAAACATTATAAATGTAAACAAACACTGTATAGCCTCATAACATAGTTAAAGAAATAATTGTTATATCATGGATGGTCAGTCCTTGCATCTATAGCTCTATCTATTAATCTGAGAGTGGTTACATTTCTCCAGGCACATCCCTCAGCTTTTTACCAAAACAGAGGTGGGGCGTCCGTTTTGGTATTGTTTAATCTGTGGATTGGCCCTTTAAACAGCTGCATATTATTAAGATATCAAAGCTTCACCAACAAAAAGTTAAACAATACGCCTATAGCAAATGCAGCATATGGAATTCATTTTTCACATGTAAATAGGACTTTTCACTAGTGCTCAAAGCATACCATTCCATGAGCGCAGCATTTCCCCCCCAATTCTAGTCCTCCATGACAACAAAATCATAAACAACAGAGTAGGGCTGGCTAAAGTTTTGGGGATATGCTCAGGTAAAACAATTTGGCTAATCTATACTTCCATATTTACAAGTCCTTTTCTTTAAGATCAAGGTGTAACATTTATTGGAATGACTGGAATTCTGATAGACTTTGGTTTTTAATGTAAAGATATAATTGAATCATATTATTATATGTAGTAGAAAGCGATGGGTTAGAAGAAGCCTACATAACCAACCCATGAAGTAAAATGTAACATCCATATATGGCCAGCTATGTAAACTTTAACATTGATTTATCCTGCAATAGATGTGGTTCAATTGGTAACATACATTTTTGTCTTCTTCTAATTCATTCTAAGGGGAAAGTCATCTAAAGATAACTGAATGTAATCAGATTACGTTGTTGAGTTTGGGGATTCCAAAAGCTATGTTACTGATTACAATTGTGGACAGGTAACTAGTAACTGTAACGGATTACATTTAGAAAGTAACCCACCCAACCCTGCTGACATTAATGCAATTGAAAATGAAATCAAACATCTCACAAGAGCCCTGGCATTAAGCAATTTTTTTGCATTGAATAATCGAAATGTGTAGTTCTGACTATAATTTTCAAGAGGTGATGATTGTGTGCCACATTCACATTCTAGTCGGAACTAGGAAACTCAGAAACATCCGACTTGTTGAACGTGGCACGTGTATAACTACAACCAGTTAGCAAGTCGGAAATGTCCATGTTCCGACTAGCAAATGAACGAGGCATCACAACCAAATAGTTAACCTTTATTTAAAAATGCCTTGTAAACAGCACGCAGTTGTCAATAGTTTTGGCGGAGCTGAGGGTCTCCTTGCCACCCAGCAGGCAAAACGAACGCTCTGCACCTTATTGTGATGTTTATTGATAGTGACATAGAGATCCTATTAAATTACTGGAGGGGCTGTTTCATAAACCCTCAAAGTTCCATAATGGGGCCAAAATGGAAGCCATCTCTGTCAGGGAGAAATCCAAAACCAGTCTAATTGGAATGAATGGCAGTAGAGGCATAGGTGATACATTTCCTGCTTTTACTTATGCAGGAAAATAAAAGTAAGGCATGTGATGTCAGAAATTGTGTAATGGAATTATAGTCACCCTAAAATATTGTCAGATAATTATAAATACAGTTTATACAGGTTTTATACAAATGTTCTGTATAAATAGCCTCCAAAATATATGTAAACAGACCATAAATGTCCTATCATCAAATGATTTCATCCAGTGTATGGCTGTGGATTGACTGCATTGTTTGAATGGATATTGGCAGTTAATTAAAATAATTACTTGAATCATTCCTCTTAAATGGGCTGGCTAGCTAGCTAACACATATACAGTGCAGATCAATTCTTCACATTCATTATTTTACATTATTATACTAACTGCACTAGCCATACTATTTGTGACGTAAATTGAGTATGTAGCATGCTTATTGGTCATAGTATGGATATAGTTATTATGCCAAAAGTTCCCAGATGTCGTACTAAATTCACCAAAATACGAAGTATACAAGCAGTGAACACTATTTCCATACTTTTAGGGCCCATAATGCAATTCTTCAGAAAATGGGCGTGGCTCCACAACGTTTTCAGATTTGAAGAAAATGGCAGAAAATATGCAGACGGAGTCAAATGAGAGCAGATACAAATTCATTGCTCTAACTAATTAACTTAATGTAATTAAGTAATGACTTTTCAAATAAGTTACGTTACACACGTTATGTTGGCTGACAATGTGTTAGCTACGCTATCCTTACAAACCGCATATCATTACAGCAGTATGTACCGGTATGTTAGCTAGCTACCTAATGTTTGTTGGCTACTAATACATCGAACTTGCCAGGCAGTATATTAACTATATGCTATTTAACTAACTACCCAACATTTATTGACTTGATTATTCACGTCATTCTTAGCTAAGTAGTATAGTCGTTGTGCGTTCTCAATGGACATTAATTCCTGCTATCTACTCCGATTTCAGAGCACTCTAGTCTGAGTGTGCCAGAATGCAGAATAACTGATGAATTTACGACTGCTCAACAGCCAGTGTCAGTAAACGTCGGCAAAAAAGCAGTGGCACAAAAAGCATCATTAAATTGTTGCCAGCAGCACAGTTACAGTCACAAACGCTCTGGATAACATGAAAACAGCCTATCCAGCTCTGCTAGGGCGAGTAAAATGATCAGAGTGGGGTGTTCTCTCATTTGTGTCTGGGAGTAGCTAGCAAGCTAGCCAACGTTAGCCAGTTATCTTGGGTGCTTGACTGCCATTGTGAAGTCAGAACGCTCGGATCAACCCTACACCTTGGCCAGAGCGTCCAATGTGTGCTCTGGACACTACGAGCTCGAAGCACAACGGACAATCTGACAACGCTCTGGATTTATGAACGCACTCTGGCATTCCAGATTGAATTTACAAACACACCCGAAATCGTAAAATGTCTAGCTAGTCATTTGTTATGCTAACAAGCTAGCAAGAGGTTGCATAATAACAGCCTCAACTTCCAGTAGACAGGTGAAGCGCTAGTACGCTCAACTGAAAGGATACCGTTCGTTTACAGTATACTAAAATGAACTAATAGTATATAGGATGTAGTATATACTCATTAAGTATGTAGTATACAGTATGTTACTATGGGTATTCGAACACAGCTAATATCTTATCACAGCACTTGCAAATCATGGTTGACCAACATTGCTGACCTTTGGACCATAATTAGAAGGTTCATGATCATTCTAGTAGTCTAATTCCTAATTCTATGGAAAACGACCTATATACCCCTTTCTGTGTTTGCAAACATTGCCACAAAAGGGTGATGTGCGCAAGTTGGTAGCAGAAGAAGGGGGAGTTCTTATAGGGGGAGTTCTTATAGAGCAGCAAAAAAATAAACAATATTTACATGTTGCTTATGAGTTCATTACACACTACCTTTGGATTATAATTGGATTTTAAGGCTCGTATGAATGTCCTGCTCAACATAATGCTTGTGTCATCATTGCAAATCAACTGCATTATAATTTTTTTTTATTATTTCCACTTCAACCATTAAAATGGCTCTTTGGCTAGCTTTTGCTACAGCCTATATCGATGAGCTTTTAGCATTCTAGCTAACAGCTGCTGCATCCAAAATAGTTATTTTGCAAAAATCACAACCAAATATAATCTTATAATCTCAAGCAAGAATCAAAACATCAATGTAAGCGTATGTTCAAGCAATAATCAAAACATAATTCTAAGCGTATGAGAACCCCAAAAAGCTATTTTGTTTAGAAGTAATAAAAACTTAAATCTAGGCTATGTTGAATGGGCGCAGATGGCGATGGCTTTTTACTGCTGCCAATAGTCGTGAGCATCTGTGTTTGGTGTCAGTGTGTCGTGTACTGGAAAAGGGTCTATTAGGTAGAAGGTCGCAGCCCTGCCCACCTATGGCGTAAACTACCTTTGGTTACTTAGTGTGGCAAAGAAGGGGGTCGAGTGATAAATGGCAGATATGTGAGAGCAGAACTAATAAACGGGCTCTGCCCGCTCACTAAAATGGCCACCCCGATCAGAACTACAGATCACAAAATGGCCGACTGCCAAAACTACAAGTCCCAGAAGCAAGGGGAAACCTCAGAAGGTGGAGCCGACACACAGATAAAGGGTCAAGAAAAACCAGGAAGAAGAAGAGAGGGGTGGAAGGATCTATGAACCGTAGAGAAAGAGACAATAGACATTGGCTGGATTTACCGTGTATGAGCTGGACTGTTTTGGACTTACCTGTTGGCGTTTGGACCTGGACATACCGAGAACCCGATTCGTGTACCGAACCCTGCTATCCTTGACCTTGCCTATGACCTGGGCGGACCAGGATGGAGAAACAAACACACAGGTACTGTCCTGTTCGAAAGAACTCTCATTCTGGGGTAATTTGGTGACAGTTTCCCACTTAATTTGTGACAAACGCTCATAACCTTGAAGAGGTTTGCCACACGTGGTGGAGAATGTGGGCATATGGACTAACCATTCCGCTGGTTAGGTAAAAAAAATAAAAGTTCAGTTAGCACTCCAAAGGGGAGTCAGGTTTTTTTTTGTGGCTTTGTTTGGTTAGGACAGTTTCTCAGGAAAATGAGTATGGAGGGAGCCATACAAGCCCTGTTACAAGCGGCGGCCACCCAACAAGAGGCAACTAGAGCTCAACAAATAGCTCATCAGGATGCAATGCGAATGTACCAGGACACGTTACAGGTCCAGCACCGCACCAACCAGCTGCTCAGAGAAGAGCAAGAGAGAAACACCCGGGAGTTAAGAGAAGGCCTAAAGGGGCTAGCGGACCAAATTGGGGCTCAATTACCAGCTGCAAATACCCAGAGGCGGGCCAATCATTTTCTTCAAAAAATGACAGCACAGGATGATGTGGAAGCATATCTTACCACCTTCGAAAGGACTGCAGAGAGGGAGAAGTGGCCGAAAGAAGAATGGGCAGCGCTTCTGGCACCATACCTGGCAGGGGACGCTCAAAAAGCGTATTTCGACCTGGAGTTGACAGATGCACAGGATTACGATAAACTAAAGGGAGAGATTCTGGCTAGACTGGGAGTGACCGATACCGTGAGGGCACACCGCTTTCACCAGTGGTCCTACCGATCTGGACAACCTCCCCGAACATAGATGTTCGACTTGATTCACCTGGCACGGAAATGGTTGCGACCGGAGACCCGTTCCTCCGCCGAGATTGTCGAGACCATCGTACTCAACCAGTTTCAGCGAGGTCTACCCCAAGAATTGCGACGATGGGTTGGCCAGAACGAGGTACTTTCCGCCGACCATCTCGTGGGCCTGGTTGAACGGTATTGTACGGCAGGAACAGCTGAGCAGGCACAGGAGGAAAGATTCCCATTCCCCAGGCCTGGGCGAACCAGCGGACAGGGTAAGACTGTCCCAACAGGTGGAGGGGGAAGAGAGCAGCGTGGGGGCATGAGGAAAGAATCAGAATCGGGCCGAGACACTAAGGGAGAAAACGGAAACCGGGACCGGGGGTCGAGGGCGTCTCCCCCCCCGAACCCCTATTATCTGTTACAATTGTAATCGACCGGGACATATTGCAGCCTACTGCCCTATTAAAGAAGAGCCAATGCAATGTAACCTCGGTGAAAAAGAAGATGATATGTGGTATGCATGTCCTGTTGTAACCACTGTACTTGAAAGATCAAGAAACAAACATATGTGCAGGGTGACGGTTGAAGGGAAAGAGGTTGAAGCACTGCTGGATTCCGGCAGTATGCTAACCCTGGTCGTTGCAAACCTAGTGCCAACTCATAAACTGGATACAAGTCAGGATATCAGTGTTACATGCATTCATGGGGATACCCGTCTGTACCCCACAGCCTTAGTGAGCATACAAACAGAGGACGGTCTGCTGGATTGTGAGGTCGGCGTGGTCCCAAAGATGCCATATGATGTAATATTGGGTAGATACTTTCCTAACTTTGCGAAGTTAGGCCAAAAGAATGGCATATTGAGAAGCCAACAACCCTGACCAAGCAGGAAGAAGCATGGGGCCTTCAACCAAAGCCAAGAAAAGAGGTCTCCCAGGGGCCAACCTCACAGGTGCTAGTAGGGGAGGATGAGGATGAAGTGGCAAACCTCGTTGACAACGAACAGCCCGGTACTAGTGGGGCTGGGGTCGATCTGAATCCAGAGGATGACGATCTAGAACCAGCAGACCTGGCAGGGTCCTTGACTAATTTCGGGATGGCCCAAAACCAGGATCCAACCCTGCAGCAAGCCAGAGCAGACGTGCAGGTCGTCGATGGTACTCCCATAAATGATGGGATGAGGCCTAATAGTTTTCCCCACTTCATTATGAAAAAGGGTTTGGTGTACAGAGTACACTATCTCAAAAATAGGGGTTGATGTGGTTGAACAGTTGTTGGTCCCCACCCGGTACCGGAGGACAGTACTGGATCTAGCTCATGGGCACATTCTGGGTGGACACCTTGGTATCGATAAAACCCGAGACCGGATTGTAAGGTTTTACTGGACAGGAATTCAGGCTGAAGTCGCTCGGCATTGTGGAGAGTGCCCGGAGTGCCAGTTAACAGCTCCCCGACCAGCTGTTAGAAGCCCGTTAGTGCCACTCCCCATAATCGAAACGCCATTTGAGAGGATAGCGATGGATATAGTGGGCCCACTACCCAAGTCCGCCAGAGGACACCAATACATTCTGGTCATTCTAGATTATGCCACTCGCTACCCAGAAGCCATTCCCCTTCGGACGATGACTTCCAAAAATATCGCCAAGGAATTAGTGCTCTTGTTCACCAGGGTAGGGGTTCCAAAGGAGATCCTTACTGACCAGGGGACTCCCTTTATGTCCCGCCTTATGGCGGACCTTTGTAAATTGTGGCAGGTGAAACAGTTGAGGACATCGGTTTACCATCCTCAGACGGACGGGCTGGTTGAGAGATTCAACAGGACCCTGAAGTCAATGCTCAGGAAGGTAATCGATAAGGATGGGAAAAACTGGGATTGCATGTTGCCGTATCTGATGTTTGCCATTGGAGAGGTTCCTCAAGCCTCGCTGGGGTTTTCTCCCTTTGAGCTGGTATATGGGAGGCACCCCCGGGGAATCTTAGACATCGCCCGGGAAACCTGGGAACACCAATCCACCCCGTATACTAGTGTCATAGAGCACGTCACGGCAATGCAAGACAGGATAGCCACAGTCATGCCTATCGTCCGAGAGCACATGAGACAAGCACAAGAGCACCAGCGGCAAACTTATAACCGGCAGGCTACCCTGAGGGAATTTCAACCGGGAGATAAGGTGTTAGTGCTGATCCCCACGGTAGAGTGCAAACTACTAGCCACATGGAAAGGACCATATGAAGTACTGGAGAGAATAGGAGAAGTTAATTATTGGATCCGACAGCCAGGTCGACGGCCACAAGAACAGATCTATCACATAAACCTGTTAAAAGCATGGAGAGAGAGAGAAATACTAATGGTCACATACCCTACACACACTCAGGAGACAGCCGAAGTAAATATTTCACCTACTCTGTCCCCAGCACAAGTACAGGAAGTAAAGACCCTGATCCAGAAAAACAGAGATGTGTTTTCAGAGATACCCGGCCGAACTGAGGTTACGGCTCATGATATCGTTTCCCTACCAGGGAGAAAAGTGAGCATGAGGCCATATCGGGTACCCGAGGCTCGACAGGCCACGATTAGAGCAGAGACAGGGAAAATGTTGACAGCTGGAGTGATCGAGGAGTCACATAGTGAGTGGTCTAGCCCAATTGTGATGGTCTCCAAGCCCGATGGGTCTTTGCGGTTCTGTAACAACTTTCGGAAGGTAAATGAAATCTCCAAGTTTGATGCCTACCCCATGCCCCGAGTAGACAAACTACTGGAGAAAATTGGTAAAGCTCGGTACATTACGACCCTGGACCTGACAAAAGGGTACTGGCAAATTCCTCTGACCCCCAGGGCCAAAGAAAAGACAGCCTTTGCAACCCCTGACGGTTTGTTTCAATACACCGTCATGCCATTCGGCTTACACGGGGCCCCAGCCACCTTTCAACGGCTCATGAACAAGGTCCTAAAACCCCACCAGGCATACGCCGCAGCTTATTTAGATGACGTGGGGATCTACAGCCCAGATTGGGAATCCCACTTACCCCGGGTACAGGCTTAGAAAGGCAGGGCTCACGGCGAACCCTGCCAAGTGTTATGTGGGGTTAGGGGAAACAGAGTATCTGGGATACACCGTGGGAAGAGGGTTAATCAAACCCCAACGTAAGAAGGTGGAGGCAATTAGAGAATGGCCGAAACCAGTAAATAAGAAGCAGGTTCGAGCCTTCCTAGGGCTGACCGGTTACTACCGGAAGTTCATCCCAAGTTATGCCCCACTCACCGACATGACTAGAGCCAGAGGGCCAAACATGGTCAAATGGGATGAAAGGTCCGCCAAAGCATTTAGGAGATTACAGGAGGCTCTCTGCTGTAATCCAGTGCTGGTGGTACCAGACTTTGAGAAAGAGTTTGTGGTTCAGAGGTCGGCTTGGGAGCAGTGCTATCCCAAGAGGTAGAAGGGGTGGAACACCCCATCCTGTTTTTAAGCAGGAAGCTGGAACCACGGGAAACCAACTACGCAGTCGTTGAGAAAGAGGCGCTGGCAGTAAAGTGGGCTGTAGAAAGCCTGAAATACTACCTGCTGGGGCGCCATTTCACCCTCATCAGTGACCATGCCCCACTCACCTGGATGCATAGGGCTAAAGAGAAGAACGCTCGGGTGATGCGGTGGTTTTTGAGTCTCCAACCGTTTCACTTTGACTTGAAACACAAAGCAGGGAAGGAAATGGGAAATGTGGATGGGTTATCCCGCATGCACGCATATTTTGCTGCGGTAGCCCGACCTAGGGGGTCGGATCTAGGGGGGGAGATGTGTGGCAAAGAAGGGGGTCGAGTGATAAATGGCAAATATGTGAGAGCAGAACTAATAAACGGGCTCTGCCCGCTCACTAAAATGGCCACCCCGAGCAGAACTACAGATCGCAAAATGGCCGACTGCCAAAACTACAAGTCCCAGAAGCAAGGGGAAACCTCAGAAGGTGGAGCCGACACACAGATAAAGGGTCAAGAAAAACCAGGAAGAAGAAGAGAGGGGTGGAAGGATCTATGAACCGTAGAGAAAGAGACAATAGGTATTGGCTGGATTTACCGTGAATGAGCTGGACTGTTTTGGACTTACCTGTTGGCGTTTGGACCTGGACATACCGAGAACCCGATTCGTGTACCGAACCCTGCTATCCTTGACCTTGCCTACGACCTGAGTGGACCAGGATGGAGAAACAAACACACAGGTACTGTCCTGTTCGAAATAACTCTCATTCTGGGGTAATTTGGTGACAGTTTCCCACTTAATTTGTGACAAACGCTCATAACCTTGAAGAGGTTTGCCACATTAGGTTATCCCATTGGCTCACTGCAAAAAACGTCACCTTTTTCTTGTTGTCTGCTAGTTTTAGTCAATTACATTTAAGAAAAGTACAACGTCTAAAGATTACTTTTCAACATTGCCTGCTCCCGAGCGTTTTCGCTACATAGAAAAACGTAATATTGTACGGCTTCCCTCATGCCCTTTTTCATGAATGTGCTAGCAGCCATGTGAGTGAGTGCTAGATAGCTACCGACCCGAACATTAAGCTAGCCAAGACCAACAACAAACAGACAGACTATACAGCTACAACTAGTGGGTGACGTTACAAATTGACTATACTAAACAAGTTAAATGTATTACCTGTGATTAAATGTTTTCCACACACATAGCTACGTTTAGCCTACTTGGACACCGGGACCAACACTTCCCACGATGAATAGTCTAAAGTCACAGGGCTCTTCTTGCAGGCTCTATTTCCCTACATGGGAGCATTGCGAACCGCAGGTTGGGACTTTTGACCTGTTTACATGTACATTGAACAACGCAGCAGCTTTTCTGCATGTTTCGTGATTTCTGTATAACTAAACATTGACGACGAAGTTGGCTCTTTTACAATGTGTGATCGAGGGGAAATCCTTATGTTGTGTATATCGACTAAGAGTATCTTAACCAACTTCGTTTGGCTTCAATGTGCTATTGAGTCTTCGTATAGGAATGAATGTGATGGCTTTGCATTGGTATATACTACTTGTGTTTGATGCCGATGAATATTGCAGATGCATAGCTATGTGATTTATTTTTTTATGGACTTATGGAACATTGAGTTTGGGAAACAGCAGCAGGAGCGCGGGCAATCAGGGAAATTGAGTGAATCATCATTAGTCTTTCATTAGGGTATTGTAATATTCATATGTGTAAACATACTGAATTATAATTGGATGCATTTTACCGCCATATCATACTGTGCTATGATTGGTTAAGACCACCCAAATGGTTAGGTCATGGTCAGTTTGATCCTGGTTGGCGATATGTGAACATGCCAGTTATAGCTAGCTAATAAAGAGCTACGTTAAGAAATATCCTGTAGTACTGCATTTTATTATTTTGTACAAAGTGTGCAAAACAAGACATGGTGTCAGAGTTAAAGGTCTTACAAGATGGATTTTTCTGGAGTTCCTCGAATGGACTGGGAGTCTACAAACTTACCCGATGCATGGCGTAAGTTCAAACAGCATGTGGAGCTAATGTTCACGTGTCCTCTGAAGGACAGAGGAGAAGAGGGAAAATGCAGCTACTTGCTCCTCTGGATCGGTGAAAAAGGGAGAGATATTTACAACACATGGACACTTACCGAGGCTGAATCAAAGGTACTGAAACCATACTACGATCGTTTTGAAGCATATGTTGTGCCGAAGACCAATACGATATTCGCTAGGTACCAATTCCATGAGAAAGTACAGGGAGCTAGCGAGTCTTTTGAACAGTTTGTGACAGAGCTGCGTCTGCTTGTGAAAGACTGTGATTATGCAAACAAGGATGAGATGGTCAGGGACCGTATTGTATTTGGAATACACTCACCGCGAGTGAGAGAGAAACTTTTGAATGTTGGGTCTGAGGTAACGCTGGACAAAGCTATCAACATAGCCAGATCTCACGAGCTAGCACAGGCTCAGATGAAAACCATTTTGCGCGGTAGCACGAGCGCATCACGTGAACAAGCAGTGCATGCGGTTAGGCAGGCATCAAAGCACACCTCCGGTGCACAGAGAGCGCGTTTTAGAAGGAGAGAGACATGACTCCAAAACAGAGCGACACAGACTCAAAACGCCCCAAAACATGTGGATATTGTGGATACAAAGTGCATAGCGAACAAGGAAATTGCCCAGCTAAAGGCAAACAGTGTACTAAATGTGGAAAATGGAATCACTGCAAAAGTGTGCAGAGCTTACCGTGGAAAAACAGTACACACAGTGAGTGAAGATGAAATGTCAATCAGAGTCAAACGCTGATGAACTGTTTATTGATTCAGTGACACAGAAAAGTCAAATATCAGAGACAGAGCAAGCCTTTGCTGACATTGAGATAGGAACACAAGGCACAAAGCTAAAGTTCAAACCAGACACTGGTGCACAAGTAAACATTATTCCTCTGAATAAGTACTGCAGCTTGACATCTGAGTGTGAGCTACAGCCCACCACGCGCAGACTGACTGGTTATGGTGGTGAACAGCTCCCAGTAAAAGGCACATGCACTTTCAAATGCAAATACAAGGAAAGTGACATGATGTTGGACTTTTATGTTGTTGACACTAGAGCACCTGCAGTGCTAGGTCTTAAAGCATGTTTAGACATGGACCTCATCAAGCTAGTTTTATCAGTGACAGCACCAGTAGAGACAGACAATGTACTGGAGGTTTGCTGATTTTGCTGATGTTTTTACAGGAATTGGATTATTCCTAGGAGAATGTACCATTCACCTTGACCCAGACGCAATCCCTGTGGTCTACCCACCGAGAAAAATCCCCCTGCTCTCCGTGCCCGTCTGAAGAAAGAGTTGGAGAGCATGGAGCAATCTGACATAGTCACCAAGGTTACAGAACCGACTGACTGGGTAAATGCGTTAGTGGTGGTGGAGAAACCACGCACAGGCAAGCTCCGAGTATGTCTCGACCCAAGAGACTTGAACAAGGCTATCAAATGCCCCCATTATCCTTTACCGACGCTAGATGGCATCACACACAAGCTAGCGGGAGCACACTACTTCAGTGACATGGACGCTAGATCAGGCTACTGGGCTATCAAGCTCACAGAAGAGTCATCTAAGCTCACAACATTCAACACACCGTTTGGACGCTACAGGTTCCGTCGCCTGCCTTTTGGGATTATCTCAGCCCAAGACGAGTTTCAGCGAAAGATCGACGAAGTGTACGAAGGCCTCGACGGAGTTGTGGCAATTGTGGACGACATCCTTGTCTATGGTCGAACCAAAGAGGAGCACGACCGAAACCTCCGCGTGATGCTGCAATGGTCCCGCGAGAGAGGAGTCCGGCTCAACCCCGAGAAGAGCACAGTCGGCGCTACAGAGGTCAGCTACTTCGGACATCTTCTTACAGCGACTGGAATCAAGCCAGATCCACAGACGATCTTAGCCATAAAATAAATGGAGCCACCAAAGAACTGTGCAGAGCTGGAAACAGTGCTTGACATGGTCAACTACTTAGCCAAGTTCGCACCCAGCCTCTCCAATGCGAATGCACCCCTGCGTCAACTGCTAAAGCAGTCCAGTGAGTTTCTCTGGGACAAGCAACACCACATTGCTTTCCAGAATGTGAAAGACTTGATCACGAGAGAACCAGGACCAATCCTTGCCTACTACGACCCCGACAAAGAGCACAGACTCCAAGTGGACGCGTCGAAGTATGGCCTAGGTGCAGTGCTACTGCAAGAAGGAAAGCCCATCGGCTACGCTTCCAAATCTCTCACAGACTGTGAAATCAACTACGCTCAAATCGAAAAGGAGCTCTACGCCATTCTGTTCGGATGTAAACGTTTCCATCAGTACATATATGGACGACAAGTCATTGTGGAATCCGACCACAAGCCCCTTGAGTCAATTATGAGGAAACCACTAGCCGCAGCCCCGCCAAGGCTACAGAGAATGATCCTTCAACTACAAAAATATGACTTCACAATCACTCACCGTCCAGGCAAAGACATCCCTGTCGCAGAGACACTCTCCAGGAAGTTTCTTACCTATAAGGACAGCAGCCTCAGTGAAGGCATGGACATGCCAGTGCACACTGTGTACAGCAACTTACCAGTTGGTGACACAAAACTGAAGGAGATCCAAGCAGAAACAGAAAAGGACTCACAACTCGCACAGCTGAGGAAAGTCATACAGGATGGATGGCCTCAGAGCGTCTCAGAATTCTGGAACCATCGTGATGAACTATCACAGATCAACGGAATAATTTTCAAAGGAGAGAAAATCATCATTCCTACCAGTCTCAGAGAATAGATTTTGACAAAGATCCATGCTGGACACATGGGCATGGAAAAGTGCAAACAGAGAGCACGGGACATTTTGTTTTGGCCCGGAATGTGCAAACAAATAGAGGACATTGTTGGTAAATGTGCCATATGTCTTGAACGACGCCTCTCAAACACCAAAGAGCCAATGTTACCTCACTGTATCCCAGACCGACTCTGGCAGGTCGTGGCAACCGATCTGTTTACCTGGAACAACGAGGACTACATCGTAACAGTGGACTACTACAGCAGATACTTCGAACTCGACAAGCTTCACAGCACCACATCTGCAGCTGTGATACACAAGCTGAAAGCAGCCTTTGCCAGGCATGGCATTGTAGAGACTTTAATATCTGACAATGGGCCCTGTTACAAATCAAATGAGTTTGAATCCTTCACAAAAGCATGGGAGTTCACACGTCACCACAAGCCCGCATTACCCTCAAAGTAACGGCCTTGCTGAAAAATCTGTGCAGATTGCTAAATCACTCATGGACAAAGCAAAAGCAGACGAGAGACCCCTAGCTCAGTCTCCTTGAATACCGCAACACTCCAGTTGACAACTTCAAATCACCAGCCCAGCTGTTGATGAGCCGCAGACTTCGCTCAATCCTTCCCAGCACCAACCAGCAGCTGCAACCTGAGGTCGTCAGCTACAAGGAAATGCATGGAAAACGTGCACAGAGACAACAACAACCAAAGCGATACTACGACAGGTCAGCTAGACCACTGCCACCACTGATTGACGGAGAGTCAGTTAGAATCCAAGAGCATGGCCTGTGGAAGCCAGCAGTCGTCATCCAGCCAGCTGACACTGAACGTTCATATCACGTCCGCACCGCAGAAGGAGCGGTGTACCGCCGCAATCGTCGTCACCTACTGAACACAAAAGAACAACACACTGATGAGATGAACTGTTCCCCTGAAAGAGAACGTGATGGACTAAACACACACACAGCACAACATACACCATACTTACCTGCAACACCACAAGAACTGTTGACTGACACAGAAGCATGCTCAGCATCATATCGCACAAGGTCAGGAAGAGAGGTCAAGCCCAGAGCTGTCCTAGACCTGTGAAATGTCAAAGGGTGTAGGCGGATCGCTGCCCTAAAAGAGTTCCAGACTGTAAACTTGTTATTGAAAGTTCACTTGAAATGCTTTGGTATTGTATTTGTTTGAAATGTTAAGATGTATTTCCACTGTGAAAGCTGAGTTGCTGAGAATCCCTTTTTCGAAAAGTAACAGTATGTTGGATCATTGTTTCAGAGTCTATGTTGATTCAGCTGGTGTAGTATGCAATATAAATGGTTACTTACCTTGAGTTCAAACTGCAGAGCATGTTTTCAAAAGAAACGCTTAGAATATGTAAACATTTTTCTTTTGTTTTAAAAGAAGGGGGATGTAATATTCATATGTGTAAACATACTGAATTATAATTGGATGCATTTTACCGCCATATCATACTGTGCTATGATTGGTTAAGACCACCCAAATGGTTAGGTCATGGTCAGTTTGATCCTGGTTGGCGATACGTGAACATGCCAGTTATAGCTAGCTAATAAAGAGCTACGTTAAGAAATATCCTGTAGTACTGCATTTTATTATTTTGTACAAAGTGTGCAAAACAAGACAGGTATCATGCCATGAAAGTAATGTTTGTTTTCTGCACACATTTCCCCTCACACCCTCACCATTTAATCCTGTCAGGTACCAAGGAATTCCATATGATTGAATAATGGTTATGAAACTTCAATAAACAGTAAATGTAAAAATGTATCAAAAAACATCAGGAAAATGTTTGCCTTTTTAGTTGTGCAGAGGCAATAAAGTAGATTTACACAACAATGTCTTAAACAGTACCTATTTTGCGAAGAATACTTGGTCCTCATGTTAGCGAGGTCACTGAGATTGACATCCCTTTTAGAAGTGAGCTCAGGCCAAGAAAGCATAATAAAAGTTACCCCACCCTCACAGCCACATACAGTACACCCAACATAACAAACACATACATCAATGTAATGTCACAATAGAAACGATCCAACACTTACCTATCACAGATCCATTTACACATTTATATGCATATACATTTAAGTATACAATGATCCTGTCACTGGAAGCAGTACTATAAACGGTGGTCTGCTATGTCTATTTGTCTTTCTTTTTTGTTTGTGAGAATGACAGTGGGCAGTAATCAGGCCTATTACAGCTGAAGAGTAAATGTTTGCCTGCGGTTTCAGTGATGATCATAACCAGTTGTGAGTTGAGTTTACAGAGCAGGCCCTGATTAGAGGATCACAGTGGATGGAACTGGGTTGTCATTTTGATTAGAGGACTGGTGTCAATCTAACTAGATGGGAATATCTCAATGCAATAGGTACAGTTTGACCCGTGACCAATTCATCTCCCAAATCCTTTGAACTTCTGCTTTTTTTGTAACCAAATTTCCCACCCAAGACATTATTACGAAAAAAGAAGGCTTGTCATTCTGGAATGGATTCAGTACTTATATATTGTTTTAGTGCATCTGTCAACAATCTAAGAGAAACCATATGTGGGTGTTTCTCACACAAGCCTTTAGGGACAATTTCTAACACCGAGCCTTCCAACATTCCCACCACAACAATAATGTTTTCGAAACCATTCTTACCTGCTCTCCGAAGATGTCCAAGATTTTGACCACCATCATAGACTTTGAGGGAATGTTTCTGTGGTGTTCTGATTGTCAGCCCATTTTCTGTGTTTCTCTTAGTCTTTATCCACACCCAGGGATTTACAGGGCTGACACAACCCACTTTACTGTTGCCACGGGCACAATGAGCTAAGTCGCAGGATTTGTTTGTGGTTGGTGAGGGGGTAAGTTTCAGTATTGTCATAGTAACAAAAAAAACTTTACCAACAAGTGTACAGTATATGATTCACAGACATTCTGGATAATAGTCTATGGAAAGTTTGTCAGTTGTTGGGGAGCAAAACCTAACCATTGTATCTATATGCATTGGTCTTGCAGCCTATGGTAGTAATTCAATAATCCTCCAAGATAATGCTTAAAGGTCCTCCGTGTGAGTGAGAAGGAAGCTTAGCATTATCAAGTGGATTTGGGACTCCTTGGCGATGCTTTTATCACTGCTCCGTACCTCATTTGAGGACTTTTTAAGGAGGACAGGTGAAGAAGGAATTCATATGTCTAGATTTTGTCTGTCTCCACCTTGTACCTGGTGAGCTGCATGTTGGACTGATTCCAGGAGAGGAGGCTTCATGTGGTAGAGCTCCTGTTGTCTGGTTCCACTTACAAACCTGTCGCCATCCATGTCTTTGACGTTGGCCAGGTGAAACTGCTGTTGAACAGAAGCAGCTAGAACCTGGCAGTATAGTACAGTACAGCCACCACTGTCTTTCTACTGACAGCTACACTGCCCTAGACCTTAGTCGATGATGTGTTCTCCAACTGTGAAATCAAATCACCATATAGGTTGTAATGTGAGAGGGGAGACATTGGTAATTTATAGGAATAAATGTTTTTCAGTGTCATTGCAGCAGGAGGTCAGACTCAGGCGCCCCCATTTCCATATCCCTAGTGTGTCCTGACTTCGGAAATAGAAGTTCCTGGCAGATGAGTCCAGTGTCTCTTCAGTCTGATATTTTGATTATGTATCCACCCATTGTAAAACTAAAAGTGGATCCTAGTCTTAGCTCATATGAAGAAAATGTTAAAGGGACATTTCAGAAACATAATATTCATCTCAAGCAAAAAAATAAGATTTGCCTTTTTGTTGCTTTAGTTCCCAGTCCCAGTAAGTGTACTGTAGTTGTTTCTCCCCATGTATGATTGGAAAGCCTGTGAAAGTTCTGAGGGCATCATTCCTAGTTAATAAGTGGAAGAACATCAAAACTGGGTATTCCCCACAGTCTATTCAGACACTAGCCTTGTCTGTTTGCCCTCTGTGTCCAAGACAAGCTAGCTCATCTCCACAGGGACCAGTTACCAGTGACATTGGAATACTTTTCTATGTGACTTACAATAGGAGTCTCTTATGCAATGCCCTTGGCGACGTTTCTGTCAACTACACTCAATGAGATATTTTCACATGCACCATTTCCCCAGACAGGGTAGCCCTATCAAAACTGGTAACTGGGTATGTTTGATGAGTCAAAAGACAATTTCCTGTGCAGAGGAGAAAATATTTTCAAAGTTATAAGCAGCTGAGTTTCTTTTCGGGTCACATAAACCTTGTTTAGCTGACGCGGACCTAAACTAGGCTCTTCAAGCACAAGGGGAGTGGTGTTTTGACATATCCCGGAAACCCAGTTATTGAGTTTATTGCTTAGGACACTAAACATATTAAACCATTGATTCTTTAATAGTTCTCATAATTATTCATACTTGGGCTTACGGTTCCGTTCTTTATTGCGACAACAATGTCAGGAACAGATTAAGTCACGGAATCTCAATAAACCCCCAATTACCTCATCTCAGTTTTTGACCTCCTTGTTCCAGTTCTTCCCTAGTTACCCACGCTGAAGAGTCCCCCAGTTCACAAACCCATGGCCATGCTAAAGTAGGAGATGAGATGTGTTAATGTGCAAATGAACCATTAGACATAGGAGCAGTGTGCTCATATCCCCAACACTGCCTGTCCTTGTCTGTAGGCCCATTAACTCCACACTATTTAGAAAGAGGTCTTGCCCCTCTCAGTAGTCCCACTATGGGGGTTTCCTGGCCTTTGCCATGATGTCATCCCCATAGTTTAGGGCCTCAGGGTTGGGCCCTTTTATACTGTCAATGGTTGGGGCCTCACTGTGGGGGGTGGAGTGATGAGCTGCACTCACTCTCTGGGCCAGAATTCTAATCCATCTAATCCATCTCTCCTGGATATCAATACTGATATCCAGAGACATTACTGTGCAGCCGTATTCATCGACCTGGCCAAGGCTTTCGACTCTGTCAATCACCACATTCTTATCGGCAGACTCAACAGCCTTGGTTTCTCAAATGACTGCCTCACCTGGTTCACCAACTACTTCTCAGATAGAGTTCAGTGTGTCAAATCGGAGGGCCTGTTGTCCGGACCTCTGGCAGTCTCTATGGGGATGCCACAGGGTTCAAATCTCGGGCCGACTCTCTTCTCTGTATACATCAATGATGTTGCTCTTTCTGCTGGTGATTCTCTGATCCACCTCTACACAGACGACACCATTCTGTATACCTCTAGCCCTTCTTTGGACACTGTGTTAACTAACCTCCAGATGAGTTCAATGCCATACAACTCTCCTTCCGTGGCCTCCAACTGCTCTTAAATGCAAGTAAAACTAAATGCATGCTCTTCAACCGATCGCTGCCCGCACCTGCCCGACCGTCCAGCATCACTACTCTGGACGGTTCTGACTTAGAATATGTGGACAACTACAAATACCTAGGTGTCTGCTTAGACTGTAAACTCTCCTTCCAGACTCAAATCAAGCATCTCCAATCCAAAATTAAATCTAGAATCGGCTTCGTATTTTGCAACAAAGCATCCTTCACTCATGCTGCCAAACAAACATACCCTCGTAAAACTGACCATCCTACCGATCCTCGACTTCGGCAATGTCATTTAAAAAATAGCCTCCAACACTCTACTCAACAAATTGGATGCTCACTGGTCACCATAGCAGCACCCACCCGTAGCACGCGCTCCAGCAGGTATATCTCACTGGTCACCCCCAAAGCCAATTCTTCCTTTGGCCGCCTTTCCTTCCAGTTCTCTGCTGCCAATGACTGGAACGAACTGCAAAAATCACTGAAGCTGGAGACTCATATCTCTCTCACTATCTTTAAGCACCAGCTGTCAGAGCAGCTCACAGATCACTGCACCTGTACATAGCCCATCTGTAAATAGCCCATCAACTACCTCATCCCCATACTATTTATGTATTTATCTTGCTCCTTTGCACCTCAGTATCTCTACTTGCACATTCATCTTCTGCACATCTACCCTTGCAGTGTTTAATTGCTATATTATAATTACTTCGCTACCATGGCCTATTTATTGCCTTACCTCCCTCATCCTACCTCATTTGCACACACTGTATGTAGACTTTTTCTACTGTATTTTTGACTATGTTTGTTTATTCCATGTGTAACTCTGTGTTGTTGTATGTGTCGAACTGCTTTGCTTTATCTTGGCCAGGTCGCAGTTGTAAATGAGAACTCGTTCTCAACTAGCCTACCTGGTTAAATAAAGGTTAAATAAAAAACTAAAAAAACTGATGATGTGTTTCATTACGCTTACAGCTAGCCTTAGCTGCTCCAGTTGGGAGAGATCTGTACTGTCATTCACATCAGTTTAAAATCACACCCAAAGAGTTTGTCTGGGTTAGGTGAATGTATGAACAGCACACAGCCCACGGGATCCTAGGAGGCCAGGTGGTACTGTAGCCTACGTGATGAGAGATAGTTAAAGCATGGTTCTTGTGGAGCAGTCTGAGCACATGTCAGATGAGGGGCACATGCTCTAGATGGGGGGGGGGGGGGGGGAGGTGTTGAGGGAAGGTTGTGTGGGAATGTGAGGAGTTGATCAAGCCTTATGTTATCTGTTCTCATCATTCAGGACTGAGAGATGACGGGAGAAGATTTTATCGTCATGCTGCTCTTTAATCCTGAGGAAAGGAACATAGCAGGTGGGCAGTTCAACTCATTATGGTCTGTGTAAATTCCCAATAAAGAGAGATATAAAATGCACAGTGTGTTGTAATTGCAGTTCGCGATTGCCATCCAGATAGCTTTCGGTGTAAAACTTTATTTCCAGGTGATGTACATAAAAATAAACACATTTATAAGTACTGTAGTTTGTGGCCTGAGAAAATAACCTTTAACTCAGTCGAATACCATGACCAAAACCAGATTGTTTTTAGCCTTGTTTATTTCACATTTTAAGGTCCCTTATAATGGGAGACAAGAGACCATGTTGTTTGACTGGAAGCCAGAGGTTAGTGGTGAGGATGCCAGTGGAATTTATTTTGATGAAGCGTCAACAAAATCCAATATAAACAAATAAATTATTGGCAACTTAACACATGTAACAGTTTCTGCACAGAATTGAATGCAATAAAACATAAATAGACACACACACACACACACACACACACACACACACACACACACACACACACACAGTTGTCGTTTTCCCTCTTTCACACCCACGCTGGACATGCGTCTGGTCTACCTCCCAGGGTGCCACCCACCAAATGTGTTAATTCTGGGCATAATTACAGCAGAGCTCTCACTGTTTCCCTGGCTGATTCCTAGAAAAACTTATTCGGAGTTACATCTGTGTTTGAGTAACAAATCATAACAATATTGTTCCCATCGAATGAATCATATTCCCCTCCATATTCCTCTCCTACCGTAAATATAGAGCAGGGGGTTGGGGAATTAGGGGACTGACAGTGAGTCCTAGAACAACAGTTGGGCGGTACATGCACAGGCATAACAGGGCATAATGTAGCAGACCACCCTGGTAGTCAACAGCCTACAGTGAACCCACCCATATTATACCTTGGCAGTCTTGCCAAACAGCTTCTATCCACAGGCATCTCATTTCGGACACAAGCCCTGTTTTATCTACCTACGCCTGCAACCACACAGACCTTTTCCATACACGTACCTCTTTGCTTACATAAGCAGTAAGCAAAAAAAATCACCATTAAATGTGTGCCACAAGTCAAAACTATGCAATATATATATACGCGGTACATGTATGATTGCTCTCTCACATACAATTCCTTTTTTGAAGAGAGAAATAGGGAGAGGTGACAGGCAACACTCATCCTCTCCTCTACCCTCCCGTCCTCTCTAAACGAACGAGTCTATCAAAATACTCCCACCAAAATGTCACAGTTGACTGCTATGTTGGTGTTGTGTTTAGTTGGAGGGCCACAGAGGGTGTCAGAGAGAGTTGGGGATGTTTACTGTGAAATAGGCCCCATTTAAACCTTTATGGAAGCCATCTGGTCCTTTTCACCTATTTGTTGACTCATTTCTTGGCTAATTAAGAGAGTTAGCGTTATTACTGGAGTACATTTCAAACATCCACACACATTCTAACGTGGCCACAGCAGTAATCATATACTCATTGCACTTGAAAGTCTGGGATAATCTACTCATGGTCTCCTGACACTTGACATTTTAAGATAGGTCAAGTAATCAAACATGGGATAATTTTCCGCATCAAGGAAATGTTTTATGCATGATAATTTACATTACACATAAACATTGTCTCTCTCCCCCTCGCCTTGTCTGCAGGTCCCCAGGTCTGTACAATATTTATTCCAATCATGACAGGTGACAGAGAGAGAGAGAGAGAGAGAAACAGACAAGAGGCGAGAGAGGTAGACAGAGACAGAGAGAGGGATTTACACTGAATCTGAATCCACATGGGCACAGAGAGAGCAGTTAGCAGCAGCTGGTTTGTGTTAGAGTTCAAATAAAATTTGTATTTGTCACATGCTTTGTACACAACAGGTGTAGACTAACAGTGAAATGCAGAGAGAAAAAAATAGAAATAATATGAAAATATTAACACAAAGAATAAATACACAATGAGTAACAATAACTTGGCTGTATACACAGGGTACCAGTACTGAGTAGATGTGCATGGGGTACAGGGTAATTGAGGTAGATATGTACATATAGGTAGGAATACAGTGACTAGGCAACAGGACAGATAATAAACAGTAACAGTAGCATATGTGATGAGTCAAAAAAGTTAGTGCAAAAAGGGTCAATGCAGATAGTCCGGGTAGCTATTGGTTAACTACACTGAACAAAAATATAAACACAACAATTTCTAAGATTTTACTGAGTTACAGGTCATATAAGGAAATCATTCAATTGAAAAAAAAATATTAGGCCCTAATCTATGGATTTCAAATGACTGGGAATGCAGATATGCATCTGTTGGTCACAGGATCAGGATCAGAAAACCAGTCAGTATCTGGTGTGACCACCATTTGCCTCATGCAGCGCGACACATCTCCTTCGCGAAGAGTTGATCAGGCTGTTGATTGTGGCCTGGGGAATGTTGTCCCACTCCTCTTCGGTGGCTGTGCAAAGTTGCTGGATATTGGAGGGAACTGGACAATGCTGTAGTACATGTCGATTCAGAGCATCCTAAACATGCTCAATGTCTGGTGAGTATGTAGGCCATGGAAGAACTGGGACATTTTTAGCTTCTAGGAATTGTGTACAGATCCTTGCGACATGGGGCCGTTCCTTATCATCTTGAAACATGAGGTGATGGCGGTGGATGAATGGCACGACAATGGGCCTCAGGATCTCATCACTGTATCTCTGTGCATTCAAATTGGCATCAATAAAATGCAATTGTGTTCGTTGTCCATAGCGTATGCCTGCCCATAACATAACTCCTCTGCCACCATGGGGCACTCTGTTCACGAAGTTGACGTCAGCAAACCGCTCGCCCACACGACGCCATACACACTGTCGGCCATCTGCCCAGTACAGTTGAAACTGCGATTCATCCTTGAAGAGCACACTTCTCCAGCTTATGGTAAAGAAATGTATATTAAATTCTTTGGCAACAGCTATGGTGGCCATTCCTGCAGTCAGTATGCCAATTGCACACTCCCTCAAAACTTGAGACATCTGTGGCATTGTGTTGTGTGACAAAACTTCACATTTTAGAGTGGCCTTTTATTGTCCCCAGCACAAGGTGCACCTGTCTAATGATCATGCTGTTTAATAAACTTCTTGATATGCCACACCTGTCAGGTAGATGGCTTATCTTGGCAAAGGAGAAATACTCGCTAACAAAATTGGAGAGAAATTATATTTTTGTGAGTATGGCACATTTTTGGGATCTTTTATTTCAGCTCATGAAACACGGGACCAACACTTTACATGTTGTGTTGATATTTTTGTTCAGTATATTTAAATAACTATTGAGCAGTCTTATGGCAAGAGGGTAGAAGCTGTTCAGTATGCTGTTGGTTCCAGACTTGGTGCATTGGTACCGCTTGCCGTGCGGTAGCAGAGAAAACAGTCTATGACAGGTGGCTGGAGTCTTTGACAATTCCTCTGACGCTGCCTGGTATAGAGGTCCTGGGTGGCAGGGAGCTCGGCCCCAGTGATTTACTGGACCATACGAACTACCCTCTGTAGCGCCTTGCTGTTGGATGCCAAGCAGTTGTCATACCAAGCGTTGATGCTGCCAGTCAAGATGCTCTCAATGGTGCAGCTGTAGAACCTTTTGAGGATCTGATGGCCCATGCCAAATTTGTTCAGCCTCCTGACGGGGAAAGAGGCATTGTCGTGCCCTCTTCACGACTGTGTTGGTGTGTGGGCCATGATAATTCCTTAGTGATGTGGACACCGAGGAATTTAAAGCTCTCAACCTGCTCCACTACAGCCCTGTCGATATGGATGGGGGTGTGCTCGGCCTTCCGTTTCCTGTAGTCCAAGATCAGATCCTTTGTCTTGCTGATGTTGAGGGAGAGGTTGTACAACACTGCCAGGTCTCTGACCTCTTCCCTGTACTGGTGGAGGAAGATTTTGCAGGGGTCTGTCTCCTCGTTAACACAACCCTAGGATAGAGAAAAGGAGAAGGGGGTCTGGACCAGGTGGTCATTTGGTCCTAATTACGCCAGGTGTCATTGAGAGAGAATCCAGATGTCTCTGTTAAATTAGTCTCCCTTGTTGAACGGTGAAAAGTGTCTGGTCTCTCTCAGCCAGTGAACCTCCAGTGTTAAAAGGAGCAGTGACTTCATCTGGATCCCCAAAGCTTGTCTTCAAAAAGAACATGTTTTACGTTTCCCTAGAAGCTTTCATTTTCATGAGAAAAAGTCCCCTTGCTGATCAGTGAAAAGTATCTGATGTCATGTGGTGATGGTGTGCTGGATGCTGTTCTGTTCTGTTCTCCCAGCTGTCCAGACTGTCTGGCTCACTGGGACTTTCCCCTCAGTCAGTCTGTCCGTCAGTCTATTCCCTCAAACCCCCCACTCACTCAGCCCCTAGCATATTGCCCACTGTCATAGGACAGTCCCTTGTCCTGGAACATGTACACTATGGGTATCAATATCAACATCGCCCCTGGATACACTGGCTTGCCCAAAAGTACCAAATAAAATACATTAGGTCTCCCTGTATGTATATGGGGATGTAAAGCAATACAATGTGTTTATCCCACTGTCCCCAATGTCTTTTAAATCATTTTGCAAGATACAAACAAACGATTAGGATGTAAAGTCGATATTTGTCTAATGATTCTTCCCCTTTGTCTAATGATTTACGTCCATGCAGCGCAGTGAATTTATCTTCAGAGAGCTCCAGAACTGGGTGGAAGAAGTCCTCAGAGATTTGATAGTCCATCTATAGCTTTATCAGTTGGATTCCATCTTCAGCAAAGCGCTCTCTGTATTCACAGATACTGCCATTTCTTTCATAAGACAGCTCAGACAATTCCTCAGAAAGAATGCCCTGGAATTATTCATGCTTTTCATGCTCACTTGCTTCCCTCTCTGTTTTACAAGTGAAATGAAGAGAAGGTCTGCCAACATCTGGCCAGAGCAAGAAGCCAGTAAATCCACTTTTATATTTGACGTTTTATCATTGAGAGTGCTGGCCTGCGCCACATGCGCCCCGTCTCTCAGGACAACAGGATACAGACATTGGATTCCTTGGGTTGATATCCTTGGCGTGGCCACCCTCAAGGATGAAATCACCATTACACCGGAAGTCTGCAGCTTCACTGTTCCCGTCCCACTTTTCCTTTCCTGGAAGAAGTACTGTTCACTTGTATCCCCTGCATTATGAAAGGAGTCATTTGAACTGTGCATTGTGGGTAAATGTGAGATAGTTAAATGTATATGTGGTGTTAATGATCTCTTTAGAGGATATGAGACCTCACAACATGTCTGACCTATTAGCTCATCATCATGTAAGCCCCCCCACCTGGGAGAGAGACCCCAGGATTGTATTTTTCTATCAAACTTTTACAAATGGGGTTCCTGTAAGAATGGGAAACATATGTGCCGTGTAGGTTATCTGGATGATCAAACTGTCTGCAGATCATTGGTGTGTAAAGGGCATTTACTTTTCGGAACAGATATGATCGTTCTAAAAACAAGACAAAAACACTGTTATACAAGTCATACTAGTACGTTTCAAAGGCAAATTCAACATTCAGTCTAAACGTGATATCCTGTTTCACAACATCATTGGTCACTTGTCCTGTGTCCTGCATGTTCTCCGCTCTGCATTCTGTGGAGTGGTAATTCGACGTCTGTGAGAGACTTCCTATCACACGGTATCATATGGTGAGTATTCTGCACGTCTCCATGGAACACTAAGAAATAGTGGCATTAGGAAACATCCAGTCTCATCACATCACATCCAAACATCACATCCAAACAGTAAACTGAGTCTATACGTCCAGAGTGGCACATTGTGCGCAAGGCAGAGGAGATGGGGGAATTGATTTCAGCAGCAGTTGGGCCCTATGCATCACGTGTGGTGAGAGGAGGCGTATTGGCCTCTCTGTCTACCATGGAGGAACTGGATGGTATTAAGTTACAATGTCAAACAAAGTAATTGGAGCTCTATATACACCGAGTGTACAAGACATCAACAACACCTTCCTAATATTGAGCTGCACCCCCCTTTTGCACTTCAATTAGTGGAGATGAAGTGGAGGAGACAGGTTAAAGAAGGAATTTTAAGCCTTGAGAAAATTGAGAAGTGGACTGTGTATCTATGCCATTCAGAGGGTGAATGGGCAAGACAAAAGATTTAAGTGCCTTTGAATGGGGTATGGTAGTAGGTGCCAGGCGCACTGGTTTGTGTGAAGAACTGCAACACTGCTGGGTTTTTCACGCTCAACAGTTTCCCGTGTGTATCAAGAATGGTCCACCACCCAAAGGACATCCAGCCAACTTGACACAACTGTGGGAAGTATTGGAGTCAACATGGAAAGGAGGATACTTAGTCAGTTGTACAACTGAATGCATTCAACTGAAATGTTTCTTCCGTATTTAACCCAACCCCTCTGAATGAGAGAGGTGTGGAGGGCAGCCATAATCGACATCCACGGCGCCCAGGGAACAGTGGGTTAACTGCCTCGCTCAGGGGCAGAACGACAGATTTTTACCTTGTCAGCTCGGGGATTCAACCCAGCAACCTTTCAGTTACTGGCCCAATGCTCTAACCACTAGGCTACCTGCCGCCCCATGGACCAGCATCCCTGTGGAATGCTTTCGACACCTTGTCGAGTCCATGCCCCAATGAATTGAGGCTGTTCTGAGAGCTAAAAGGGGTGGGTGCAAAGCAATATTAGGAAGGTGTTCCGAATGTTTTGTGTACTCAGTGTACACAATCCATGTCTCAATTGTCTCATCTACACTGACTGAAGAGAACAGTATGTACAGTATTTATTATGTATGTCTAGTGTCTTTACATGCAAAGGGGTCCCTTATCAACCATGGCTGCAGTATTTTAGTTCCACCTTTCCTGAAGCTCAGATCTCTGTACTTGGTAAACTCCTCAGGTCATGCTCAGTGGAATGTGTGTTATTGTTCCTATAGGGATTAGTTCTGAGCAGACACATCCCACTGGGCACAGACGTCATCTCAACGTCTAGTTTTTTTGGTTGAGTTGTCAACTAATAGGGTGCCCACCCACTGTGAAGAACTGTCACTTCCTGATGTTCTAAAATACATTTTACCAAGACAAATATGATTGTTCAGTAAGGCCTTTCTCTAGCATCTCATTAACCTTATATCCCAAAAGTCAGATTTTGTAACCTAATGCACCCGAAAATAAGCACCGAGCTCTGTTGACATAGCGGTGCAGGTTTCTCCGAACAACTTTTGAGGATTTTACATTTTTGTTCGTCGTCTTCAAAGTTGTTTCCGTAGGTCGCAGAAAGCAAGATTAGCATGACACGAGCTGAATTAAATGTAAAATAAAATAAAGCTTGGTATACACTCAGTGCTCCGTTGAGATTTCACAGAGATACACTTGTTTTTGTGAGAAGTCTTTGAAAAACAAAATGAATAAAAAAAAATATTATGAAAAGCGTATACTAAAATATGAAAATACTACATGTCATGCCTCAAATTGATATCCATCTTACCTCCATATTGTTTTATGTCCTGTGGATTCGAGAAGAAAGATGACGGGTTCAACGGGAAAGTGAGCCTGTCAGGTAGACAGAAGCTTTAATTCATGCACAGAATCCAGCCTAGCTGACCTGATGCAATTTTCCGGATATTTTGACCACTTTTTTCTCAGGCCTCTATTGATTTAGTCACAATAATTTTGGCCATCCTACAATGGTAAAAACTCCAATCACTTTTGAACGTGTTATGATAGAGACATGAGTTTAATACCATTTGTTTTCTTAAAGGATTATCTACAAAATGATATTATAATATATTATCATATTATTTTACCATTTGGCCAAAGATGCGTATTTGATTGGACACCCTACAACTAACGTGAATTCAACATGAAATCAGCAAAACATTTCACCATGTCATTGGATTTAGGTTAGAAGCTGGGTAAATCCAATCAGTTTTCCACGTTGATTCAACGTCATCACATTGCATTTTGTTGTTGAAATGACGTGGAAACAACGTTGATTCAACCAGTTTTTGCCCAGTGCGATGACTCTCCCCATAATGGTCACACCCTAATGGGAGCCAGGCTGGGGAGGAGGGGCTTAGTTTACCGGCTGAAAGTGCTCCATTAAACAGATGTCTGACTGACTGCATCCACAAACGAGCTAGAGCAGAATGCAAATATTTTGACTGAACAGCAGCTCATCTCTAGTGGTGCTGTCATGATGATATAAGACAGCAGGTAGAACTGGAGGAGGAAGTGGGTGATTAGTGAAGGTGTGACAGGGATCATGACCAGTGGAAGCAACACAGAGACACGGACATCTGTTTAGACAAAACACCTACCGTCTGCAGCCCCAATGCTGAGGCACCTTCAGAGAAAACATCATTCACCATACCGCAAACCCCGGCTCTCCCGACGATGTTTTCACTGCCGACCAGACCATTTCCAGAGTCCCTTGTTGTATTGTCTTATGTTATGAAAAAGGTCTGTGTGAGTGGATTCCGTAGAGAGACTGTAGCAGTAGAAAGATGTGTCATAGCATTTAGCTTCAGATTTGCTGTGAACAACAGCTGTCTGTGATGTGTGTGGTGGTAAGTATTAAGTGGAAGAGGAGGGATCTGAAGGATGGTACAATGGTCACATTCTTCATTAGCTTAGATTCTGCTTGCTGTCGCCAAGCCAGCATTCCAGCCAAAAGGGTAGCGGAGCCATTGGCTTAGTGCTGGATGTCAGAGACCTCTGGGATATGTGTGGACCCATCAGAAACTCCTTTTGATCACAACTGGAAAGAATAAGGCGTAGGCTGGAATTCAATCTCTGCAATAGTCCCAGTTGGTATTAAATAGAACGTTGAGGCCACGGCCGCCTGTGGGGAAAACAACCCATGGTTACCTTGGTTACACCATTGGCTCGCAGCAAAAACTTGACCTTATTCAAAAGCAATTTTCTTGTTGTCTGCTTGTTTTAGTCAATTACAAAACTACATTTAAGAAAAGTACAACATGTGTCAAGATTACTTTTCAATATTGCCTGCTCCCAAAAGTTCTCAATACTTGGTCGAGAGGAATTCTTTCTTATGACATAAATCCCGACTCGGAGTATGTGTAGAACTAATATGGGCCATATGCACCTTCTGGTTATTAATGCAATTAGTTACACTGTTCAAACCATTAACAAACCTATTTTGATTTTGATGAAAACATGTATTATTTTTCTGCAGTGCACATTTTCTGAAGTGTAGACTTGATTGGATTCCGTCCTGAAATGTGTATTTGCAATGCGCTGCATAACTCATGAGGCTTTTAAAGAATGACCTGCCCACTCACATCATAAATCCAATATTGATTTTGCATTACAAAAAAACATCCATCTGTAAATGAATGCCAATAGACTTGCATCAAGGATATGAGGAATTGCCGTGGCATTTTAAACAAACCCATCAATGTTCCACGCCTGCCTCCAGTCCAACAGCTGCTCTGTACTGTTGATATCTTGCCCTATTGTAGCTGAGGAGCCTGGCACCACATGTTAAGACAGAGAGCAGTCTGACTTATGGCATAGCTGAGTGAGGGTAAGGTAGCCTAGCCCTCTTGGTGGTATTCTAGTGTGCCAGGCCAGCTGTTGGGATGTCGTGCAGGGCCTTGGGCTGATTGCATTAGATGTGTGACTCTGAGCGTTGCAGTACATTGTTCTTGGCCCAGCCCCAACCCATTTGGTCAGTCTCTCTGCTCTGCTCCCCAACACCCAGACAAGCACTGCTTTTCCCTTCTTAAACTAGGCCCAGATAAATATTAGGATATTTGTTTTATTTGTTATTTTGTTTCTGAAAAATAAGAGAGGAGGGTGTTGCCAGTGTAAATGCAGTCTGGAAGTGATTTGTAGAATCCTTATTATTTTTTTATTGGGGATTCCTCTGCTTCACTCAATGTTTCTGTTCCTCTGAGGGTTCCTGTTGGAACATGATCAGCATGACTTCAGTGGAGTCAGTCAGTAGTATGGAGGGACAGGGAAATACTGCAGCAGACAGATGATGTCATTACACTGATTCAGTTTGATCTTGTTACAGTCAATACAAAGTAAGATGTGTGTATGTCATAGTATGTCGCCGTGCAGTAGAACGTAGACACCTGTAACATCTGTAATGACACGTCTTAGAGTGACTGACAGCATCCAAATAAATGTTAGTCCACTACACATACATTAAAAAAGAACAAATGAATAATCGTTGATAACTACAGGACGGTCACAGTCTGGCGAGGCATATCGGTGCATATCGGTGATCATACCACCGCATACCTTTTGTGCCTGTTTGTTGACAGATGTATCCTCTGTCACCATAGTGACCAGATCCTTGCCAAGTGCTGAAATATTAGAAATATGTTTAGTGTTTTGGAAGAGTGGCCTCAGGCACATTGTATATGGTGTGACTTTTTTTCATGCTTTATTCGGTTGCCCAAACTGCTATTTATTCTTCTAAATGGCTCTATTGTATTCAGGTTTGACTACAATGCTGTAATGTATAATCCATAGGGGAAAGAACACACAGTGAACAAAATGCATAGGCTATGCTTCATTCGTATTAAAAACCAGAACTGGCTAATGTTTGGAATGCACAGTGAATAAATCAATCATTACACACATACCCTATGTTGACCATAGCGCCACAAACACCTACTCAAAATCTCACATTTTTAAACCAGGCATTTTCTTTGCAATCCTCCAACGCCTCTGATCCAACAGCTAAACATTGTGATTCATTTGGAAGATTTCTTTCCACAACTGATGTTTCCAGTGTGCTCACTGTACATGCCCTGCAGTGCATAGCAGCAAGCGCATACCAGCCTGAGCCTGAGTAGGAGTCTCTGTGCCTGAGGCTGATGCTCTGCTACAATATGTGTTGCCAAGGTCCCGACACAACCACTCCTCCTTGATAATCTCCAAAGAGTCCATTGTGTCTGATACAATGGCTTCCCTTAGTGCTCTCTTTAGACCACTAGGCTAGACTGCAGGAAAGCCCCCTCTAAAACTAGCATGGGACATAATTGAATGTGTGCCAACTCCCACAGACAAGTGAAGGGGAAGGCACTTAATACCTTTAATTGGATAGTTATTGAGTATGAGACCTCTGGGCCATGTCTTGCACATTAGAGCTAATAAAGCCTACAGGTTTGACGACAAGACAGCTAATCATGAGTGCCATTCACCTTCCTCATTATAAAAGGCTTTGGCCTGCGCTCATAGTTCACTGTCCCAGTCCTGCTCCCTACATCCTGCTCAATCAACTGCTTTTCAAGTGACTGACTGGCTGCAGGAAATAGCCTGTGGGATCTTAATTAAAGTCATGTTGAGACTGCACATATTGTTCTGGACTAGCATAAGCTTTCATGAGCTCTGTTTCCTCAACACATTTAATTTAGTCAGCAATGGTGGAATGTGTTAGCAATGTGTTATCGATAGGAATTAAAATATTTACTCAGAACTTAATCATTTACGTGGAATGGATACATTTTTGCTGAGCTTATAAAACTCTACAATGTGTTTTGTGTGCAGTGTTCTGTTCAATGTCTCTCCATAGAGATCTAATGTCTATAGTAGTTCTTGGATGATCTCATCCTCAGATTCAGTTGTCAATCGTTGCTTTGCTCTCCCACCTGATTTTTTTGAACGGCATATGAATTGTTCTTGTCAACCTCACTTAAAGTTTATGTGCCAGAAAAATCTCTGGCCATATGATTTGCTACAGATCACAAAATATCTGGCCCGTCAATCATCATGTCATTTTCTCTGTTCATGTTTCAGAGCTCAGTGACTCTGGGGTTTTCATGGCTGGAGATGTGCATTTCCTATATGTCCATAATGAGACTAATACACCGAGAGGTCTCTGTGCACTCGTTTGGAACAGGGTGTGGAGCTAGACATGCGTGTAGAACATGCAAAGGTCTCTATAGCGGGTGTGTGTGACATCATCATTGAAAAAAGGCCCTGTAGAGGGTCTTGGAGGACAAGCTTTCTCAACATTAACCCAATCCATTCCTGTCCATGTAAATAAAGCTATACATCCGCTGCTTTTATCAACAGCCGACTCAGGTGATCTCCGGTCCTGTGACACTTAAGCTCTAGTGTCAGGAAGGATACAGTGCTGCATATTTGAGGCTAATTTGACACGGTTGAATTGGACTGTGATCGTGAACAGGGTCATCACCGGAGCAGGAGGCCCTGTTGATGTGAACAGGATCACTTTGAGTAACAGGAGAGCCTTTATGTTAGACAATGGGACCTCAGCACCCTGAGTCATGTGAATTCTCACTGTTCCTCATTACAAAACTTTGACTGACCATCATTGTCCCATGTTGCATGACAACAACATGTTAGCATCTCACTGTACCATTGGAGTTAGCTAGCAATCAGCTATTAACAAAACCATAAAACAGAGTTCATTACACAGAAATGTGGTACCTCTCAATCTTGCGATGGAAGTATTGGTTGTATTAGGCGACGAAAATTACAACATTGTGTGCAAAGCTGTACTTTAAATAGCGTTGTTGAGGGGGTGGTTCGTGTTCCCAAATGAGGACCACATGAGAGGACCACACCCCTTATACATTTATCTCATGCTCCATTTCCACTCCTCCCTCCAGCATTGCCTGGCTCAGAGTTCAGAGCTAAAGTTGAAGAATTTCACATCCCGAGCCAGCCAATCATCCTGCCCAACCCTTGTTACCATGACCTCAGGGCAGGCCGGCTCCTTTAGTGCACTTGGACTTCCAATCAAGCAGAGCCGAGTGACCTTTGTCCTGGAACAAAACACAACTCATGAGAGTGAGTTTGTGGTGCTATTCAGGGAGAGTTAACCACACACAAAAAACTCAAGAGGAATCATCGAGTCATTCAACTGCGTCCTGTCAACACATAACATTGGGCAGGGAAAGTCCTGCTCCCCATGGCATCCACTGGGTCTGCCTGTGCACATTTGGACTTCTCACAGCAATATTTAAAAGTGGATTTTTTAAAACGTCATCCATAGCACAGAGACAAGCACAACTGGTTGTGCGTAGTAATAAACTCAGCAAAAAAAGAAACGTCCCTTTTTCAGGACCCTGTCTTTCAAAGATAATTCGTAAAAATCCAAATAACTTCACAGATCTTCATTGTAAAGGGTTTAAACACTGTTTCCCATGCTTGTTCAATGAACCATAAACAATTAATGAACATGCACCTGTGGAACGGTCGTTAAGACACTAACAGTTTACCGACGGTAGGCAATTAAGATCACAGTTATGAAAACTTAGGACACTAAAGAGGCCTTTCTACTGACTCTGAAAAACACCAAAAGAAAGATGCCCAGGGTCCCTGCTCATCTGCGTGTACGCCTCAGGCATGCTGCAAGGAGGCATGAGGACTGCAGATGTGGCCAGGGCAATAAATTGCAATGTCCGTACTGTGAGACGCCTAAGACAGCGCTACAGGGAGACAGGACGGACAGCTGATCATCCTCGCAGTGGCAAACCATGTGTAACAACACCTGCACAGGATCGGTACATCCGAACATCACACCTGCGGGACAGGTACAGGATGGCAACAACAACTGCCCGAGTTACACCAGGAATGCACAATCCCTCCATCAGTGCTCAAACTGTCCGCAATAGGCTGAGAGAGGCTGGACTGAGAGCTTGTAGGCCTGTTGTAAGGCAGGTCCTCACCAGACATCACCGGCAACAACGTAGCCTATGGGCACAAAGCCACCGTCGCTGGATAAGACAGGACTGGCAAAAAGTGCTCTTCACTGATGAGTTGCGGTTTTGTCTCACCAGGGGTGATGGTCGGATTTGCGTTTATCGTTGAAGGAATGAGCGTTACACCGAGGCCTGTACTCTGGAGCGATTTGGAGGTGGAGGGTCCGTCATGGTCTGGGGCGGTGTTTCACAGCATCATCGGACTGAGGTTGTTGTCATTGCCTGCAATCTCAACGCTGTGCATTACAGGGAAGACATCCTCCTCCCTCATGTGGTACCCTTCCTGCAGGGAATGACCCTCCAGCATGACAATGCCACCAGCCATACTGCTCGTTCTGTGAGTGATTTCCTGCAAGACAGGAATGTCAGAGTTTTGCCATGGCCAGCGAAGAGCCCGGATCTTAATCCCATTGAGCACGTCTGGGACCTGTTGGATCGGAGGGTGAGCGCTAGGGCCATTCCCCACAGAAATGTCCGGGAACTTGCAGATGCATTGGTGGAAGAGTGGGGTAACATCTCACAGCAAGAACTGGCAAATCTGGTGCAGTCCATGAGGAAGAGATGCACTGCAGTACTTAATGCAGCTGGTGGCCACACCAGATACTGACTGTTACTTTTGATTATGACCACCCCCCCTTTGTTCAGGGACACATTATACCATTTCTGTTAGTCACATGTCTGTCGAACTTCAGTTTTTGTCTCAGTTGTTGAATCTTGTCATGTTCATACAAATATTAACACATGTTAAGTTTGCTGAAAATAAACGCAGTTGACAGAGGGTGTTTCTTTTTTTGCTGAGTTTAGAACATTTCCAAATTAAAATCCTTTCTGTCAAAAATTGTTTATCAAAGACTGTGACATTACGAATAAAAAAACTGCAGTGCTGTAATTAGTCATGCACTTTTCTGTGTAAACTTAACCAAACCATCAAAATAGATTCAAAATACGTACTAGTCATTAAAGTGGTTGTTTCAAAATAAATCAAATATGATAGTAAAATGCTCTAAAGATATTTATGCAAAACTTTATTTGAATTAGTGGTCTTCATAACTCTTCACAACGACAGTACATGCACTACATGCAGGTACAATCATTTATGACTCATCGTAGATCAGAAACTGTCAGAGGTTGATGGATTATAATTCCTTTAGAAGACGGTACTGTACATCTGTATGCATTTACATAATTGACCTCCATGACAGTTAATTTCCTATGAAGTAACGGTTTACAAATACGCCAAAATGATGATGACAGATGTAGTGACCGTGTAAATGTTACTAGCAGCAACAACCGTATAGTTTTCATTCAAACAAAAAATTAACATATAACTTTTTACAAAATGTATGCAAAGCAACAACAATGGAGATATGAAGTATACATTTCTGGAAAATTACAAGTGAATACAAAATCTTCAGTTTAGAAACTCGTTTATATTGTTTTTGTGAGTTCATATACAGTACCAGTCAAAAGTTTGGACACACCTACTAATTCAAGGGTTTTTCTTTATTTGACTATTTTCTACATTGTAGAATAATAGTGAAAACTTAAACTATGAAATAACACATATGTAGTAAGCAAAACAAGTGTTAAACATGTGGGAACTCTTCAAACTCTTCAGTAGCCACCCTTTGCCTTGATGAAAGCTTTGCACACTCTTGGCATTCTCTCAACCAGCTTCACCTGGAATGCTTTTCCAACAGTCTTGAAGGAGTTCCCACATATGCTGAGCACTTGTTGGCTGCTTTTCCTTCAGTCTGCCGTCCAACTCATCCTAAACCATCTCAATTGGGTTGAGGTCGGGTGGTTGTGGTGCCAGGTCATCTGATTCAGCACTCCATCACTCTCTTTCTTGGTCAAATAGCCCTTACACAGCCTGGAGGTATGTTGGTCATTGTACAGTTGAAAAACAAATGATAGTCCCACTAAGCTCAAACCAGATGGGATGGCGTATCGCTGCAGAATGCTGTGGTAGCCATACTGGTTAAGTGTGCCTTGAATTCTAAATAAATCACTGACAGTGTCACCAGCAAAGTACCCCCACATCATCACACCTCGTCCTCCATGTTTCACGGTGGGAACCACACATGCGGAGATCATCTGTTCACCTACTCTGCGTCTCACAAAGACACAGTGGTTGGAACCAAAAATCTCAAATTTGGACTCATCAGACCAAAGAACAGATTTCCACCGGTATAATGTCCTTTGCTCGTGTTTCTTGGCCCAAGCAAGTCTCTTCTTCTTATTGGTGTCCTTTAGTAGTCGTTTAATTGCAGCAATTCAACCACGAAGGCCTGATTCATGCAGTCTCCTCTGAACAGTCGATGTTGAGATGTGACTATTACTTGAACTCTGTGAAGCATTTATTTGGGCTGCAATCTGAGGTGCAGTTAACTCTAATGAACTTATCCTCTGCAGCAGAGGTAACTCTGTGTCTTCCGTTCCTGTGGCGGTCCTCATGAGAGCCAGTTTCATCATAACTCTTGATGGTTTTTGTGACTGCACTTGAAGAAACTTTCAAAGTACTTGACATTTTTGGGGTTGACTGACCTTCATGTCTTAAAGTAATGATGGACTGTCGTTTCTCTTTGCTTATTTGAGCTGTTCTTGCCATAATATGCACTTGGTCTTTTACCAAATAGGGCTATCTTCTGTATACCACCCCTACCTTGTCACAACTGATTGGCTCAAACGCATTAAGAAGGAAAGAAATTCCACAAATTAACTTTTAACAAGGTACACTGGCAGGTAGCCTAGTGGTTTGAGCGTTGGACTAGTAACCGGAAAGTTGCAAGATCAAATCCCTGAGCTGACAAGGTAAAAATCTGTCCTTCCGTCTCTGAACAAGGCAGTTAACCCACTGTTCCTATGCCGTCATTGAAAATAAGAATTTGTTCTTAACTGTTCTTAAGTTAAATAAAGGTTAAAAAAATTATAATAATTGAAATGCATTCCAGGTGACTACCTCATGAAGCTGGTTGAGAGAATGCCAAGAGTGTGCAATGCTCTTCAAGGCAAAGGGTGGCTACTTTGAAGAATCTCAAACATAAAATATATTTTGATTTGTTTCACACTTTTTTTGGTTACTACATGATTCCATGTGTTATTTCATAGTTTCGATGTCTTCACTATTATTCTACAAGGTAGAAAATAGTAAAAATAAATAAAAACTCCAAACATTTGACTGGTACTGTATATTCAAAGCATCCCTCATCCTCACTGAAAGAAACAATTTTAACAGTTAACACTACAGTACGCAGCAACATTTATACAAGTTAAAAAACGAACATCATCAATAGGCCTGAAATGACAATTACAGATGATCATAGTGCTAGGTGACAGGATAGAGTTTGATGGGCCATAAAAATCAAATGGGTGGAATAAATGAGCCATTCGTGATTTACAATAGCATCCCAATATAGAGTCCACATTGACCAGGAACCTTGTTGTGTAAGCGCATGGTATGCTGTCAAGTGTATTGGTTAGTATGCATTGAAAGAGGAATGTTGGCTGTTGAATCTAATATGGGCGCTGCTGGACTGTCCATAGATCCGGTAAAGAGGTCAATGGAACTTGACCAAAACAATGAAAATGCCATGGAAACGCCCGGGGGAAAGATCAGAATCTCCTCACTGCCCCCCATTAAAATGAACCTACATTTAGGCTATTGTTTATATGTGTATTTCACTATATGTTAAGGTGAAAATCAGAGTATCATGCTGTATGGATGTCAACCCCAACACATGTTCATGTCATCATCACCAATGAACTGCCTTACAGTTAAAAACAACATTGACTACCACCACCGATTTCTCAGTGCTAGCTACGCTACCAGCTTATTCGAACGGGAGTTACCATTTAGCAATTACTTCTTCTAAACCTGAACAGGGACTACTTCTAAATGTTATGCAGCAAAAACAACCAAATATATCAAAATTGGACTTTCGTAACCACATTGTAGGCCTGTTACAATACATCAATGATAATGGACTTGATGAATATCCACTTCCTTAGATCAGATTTGAATGTGCCCCAATCCGGTGTCCTTCTTCTATCCCCACGGTCTACGTTCCATTGACCTCTTTACCACATCTATTACTGATTATCTCTCTTAATCTCTATGGGGATAGTGACCTTGTCATGGTGCTGATGGCCTATACTTTACCTGAGAGCAAAACCCCTATGCTCATTGGTCAACAAAGTGTATGTTATATGTGATCTGGTGTCCATTGTCCCAGGCGTACAGGACCTTCTCCTTGGGATTGTAGTCGATCTGGGTGGTGTAGGCGTATTCGTTGGTAAAGGGCAGACGAGGGATAGCCTCTGAGTTGGTGTGGGTGTCGTAGGCATAGTTCACCTCCCCTTCCTTCTGGTTATAGACGTCCACAGCGTACAGCACCCCACAGATGATGAAGCAGTTCCCGTAGGAGTTCCTCTTCAGGCCCGTCCTCCAGGTGGTCTCCTTCTTCATGGACAGATCCCCAGGGTCCAGCTTACTGATGACAATCACCTCCTGCTGAGAGTAGTCATAGTCCGTGGCAGGGTAGATCACCCACAGCCCACTCTCGTCCACGGCAAAGTCAATGTCCGAGTGACCTCTCCACTTCCAGGGGGTGGTGTCCTCGTAAACCACGTCATGCAGGAGGGTCCAGGCGGCCACGTAGCGCATCCTCAGGTCGTACTTGATGATGTTCTTGGTGAAAGCTCTGTTGTAGTAAAATGCTCCGTTGTACACCACATGGCCTGTGCCGATCCAGTTGTAAGGCAGTTTGAAGAGGTTGCTCCAACGACCTAACAGGACCAAATATATACATGTTTAGCGAGCGCTAACTACATACCATGTTGCCCCCCCCCAGACATTATGCTAACATCATGTAAAATTAAGAATAAATCAAGTCATTCTGGGTTTCACAGGTGTCACACACACACAAACATTTTAATAGTTCCATAAAAGTTTATACAATTGTTTCACATGAGAGACTGATTCGTTTCTGTTTTACTATCCCACTCCCTGCTGTCCAAACAGATGTTCTGTTATTAGGGTTACACTCATATCTGGTCACATCTGCTCGCTTACATTTCCACCTCAGGAAGTGTGATTTAGATAATGAATGAAGCTGCAGCGAAGGACAAAAACAACCCCATAGCACAGCACTTTTCCCCCCCGAGGCCAGCCCATGCCTCTAATCCCTCAGCTATGGCCAGTTCAAATGAGAGGCCAGCCCTGCCTAAGCAGGGATCACAGCCACTCATAGAGATACCTAGCCATCCGCACGCTGCTGTGAACTCACCACCCTACTGGATATCAGAGCAAAATCTCTGTACGCTTAGCAAGATGTTAGTGAGTTTCAAAAAACATTGTCCTAACACCTCTAAATCAACCAGGCTAGTCCTGTGAGAAAGATCATTTTACCCAGTCAGTTAAGAGGAGTAATCCTATTTCTCTCTCCAATTACTAGTGCAAGAAGGGGTGGATTTTTCCCACCCAGCTGTTTTAGGAACTTTGTGTGTGGAATGAAAAGCACAGTATGACAACTAAAACCTGCGAGTTTGAGTCTCAAGCTTCTATAGTGTATAGACTCACTACATTTCATGGGTCACTGTAGAGCAGTGGTCACCAACCTTTTCTGAGTCAAGATCACTTTGAGTCAAAATGCAAGCCAGATCTACCGCTCAGACAAAGAAGGACTTCAAAAACTTACGTTTATGCAACACTAACCAATTAAAAACAGTTCTGTTGCAATTAGGTTTGTGCAGTAGGCTATAGGCCCAATACATTATCACTGCATATTGACTACGCTTGAATTGTCCTGCCAATGTTGTTCTTCTCAGACCATTAAAAAATTATATTTAAAAAATGTTAGGCGTATGATAACACTGGTAATAGATCATTTGTTGTATTACCTGTGAGGCATAATTATTTGCTTATTGTTTTTACTGGACTGATGGCCTGCATCTGATGGTCAGTCTGAGGGGAGGGAGGGAGCATCAGTCAAGGAGTTAAAGCTTGGTCGCAAATAGGTCTTCCAAATGGACAATGACCCCAAGCATACTTCCAAAGTTGTGGCAAAATGGCTTAAGGACAACAAAGTCAAGGTATTTGAGTGGCCATCACAAAGCCCTGACCTCAATCCTATAGAAAATTTGTGGGCAGAACTGACAAAGTGTGTGTGAGCAAGGAGGCCTAGAAACCTGACTCGGTTACACGAGCTCTGTCAGGAGGAATGGGACAAAATTCACCCAACTTATTGTGGGAAGCTTGTGGAAGGCTACCCGAAACACTTGACCCAAGTTAAACAATTTAAAGGCAATGCTACCAAATACTAATTGAGTAACATCTAACCCACTGGGAATGTGATGAAAGAAAGAAAAGCTGAAATAAATAATTCTCTCTACTATTATTCTGACATTTCACATTCTTAAAATTAAGTGGTGATCCTAACTAACCTAAGACAGGGAATTTTTACTAGGATTAAATGTTAGGAATTGTGAAAAACTGAGTTTAAATGTATTTGGCTAAGGTGTATGTAAACTTCTGACTTCAACTGTATCTCTCTATTTTGCATGAGAATACTTTGTAACAGATTTCCAAAATTAAAATCACTTGGATCAATTTGCTGTTGTTTTTACAGTCTTATGTCCAACAATTCAAATAAATACCCAGGCTGCTAGTTGGGGTACCCTGGTCTATAATATGTATCTCTCTATGCCATGCCCACCTTGCTTGAAGTTGTCCAGGTTTCGGAACTCCACCAGGTTGTTGCCATAGTAATAGTTAGTGACGTAGATCTTGGAGTCCTTTGCCAGAGGATCCTTCATCCAGGCTCCCTCATTCCGCCCATAGCTGTGCTGCTTCTCTGGGAGCTCGATAGACGCCAGGGTCCCCTCACAGTCTAGGATCTTCCCTGCCAAGTACAGCTCAAAACAGTCAACACAAAAACTACCAGACAAACTGGATAAATAATGGCCTGCATGAGTTTCCAATCATCCAATTTCACAGTCACACATTCTGGCAGCTAAACGTTACATGCTTATCTGTTACTGAACTGAACAGAGTCATAGCATTGACTGTCAGTATTGTTGTAAATGAGCACATTCAGTTGATATAGGGTGTAGTGTAGTGTACAGTAGGGTATTGTGTTGGTCAGGCTACCTGCTCTGTGTAGGATTGGCCGGCTGTTGTTGTCTGAGTTGTCCAGGAAGAGCATGATGGTGGGAGCTGGTCTGTCTAGCCTCTCTACTCCTGCTGCACTGGTGGTGGTGGTGGTAGTGGTAGTAGATGGCATTGTGGTACTGGCTGTTGTTGTTGTTGCTGCCATTGTTGTCGTGGTAGTGACAGCAGTTTCTGTAGTAGTTGTCGACTCAGCTGTGGTTCCCTTTATGGTTTCCAAGATGATTTCAGCGCCTCCGTCCTCCGAGTGTGTCTCTTTGACGTGTTGGACGGTTTGAGTCTTGGCAGCGTTGTCTGAGGATAAAGGGATGAAGTATTGGCAAGCAGGCCATGGAATTTAGTTACTCAAAATCAAACTCTGGAGGGGCCTTGTCTTCACGAGTTTTCATTAGAATTAACTGGCTAAATTAGTCAAATAGGGCCTCAGAGCCACAGGCCCTGTATGAGCTGCTTTTGAGACCTCTGTCAGAGAGACAGACACTGTACAGTACCAGAGATTTCCCGGGGCCACATCAAAGGGGAATGCATTAGTTATGCAGCACACAGAGCATGCCAGCTTCCTCTCACTTTCTCTGTCCCCTCCTCTGTAACCAAGTGAGTCCTGCTGCCTCTGCCTCTGTCTGTTTGGATTCAGAATTCCACAGCCCTCACATGACATTTTCTTATCCTTGGCCATGGAGAGAGAATAGCAGAACAGAGGACAGTACCAGGAGGAGAGGGGCAGGCTGAGTCTGCTCGCCTCTGTTACTCATATTACTGGAAATGTATCAGTCTAACTGAAATCCCAAATTTCCCGCCTGATACAAACTGCCATGAAGGTCATGGGTGTGAAGCAACACTATTTCTGAACAGACCGTTAACAGACACGCGGAAAAAATTATTTCAGATCCCTCCCATGTACTATACTCTGAATATCCGCTCCTCCCCTCAAGTAAACGCTATAGGGTCCTCATGTGTAAGCTGAACAGGTATAAGCACTCCTTCATTCCCATGTCCATCAAATACCTAAACAGCAAATAAGTAAAGTGTGTTAGTACGCCACTGACAGAATAAGGGAATATGCAAAGTATTATGTATGTGGCTATATGAGAAGTGTATCATGCTAAGAGTAAAGTGCAATGTATGTATTATGTTGAGTGTGTAATGTACAGTGTTTATTGTGTATACAGCAGTACTGTGTGTCTAAGACAATTTTCCCATTGGAACATTAAAGTTAATCCTATCCTGTCCTATCCTGTTCTAGCCTAGCCTACTCTCACTTCCTGTGCTGCTAGACACATGTGAGATAAAACGCCTCTCCCTGCTACATAAGCAGCGCATCTGCACAACACTCGCTCTCTGAACCTCATAGTGCCAGCCGTGCACGCTACCTGACCACATGTATCTGTTAAAGGCTTAACAGCAAGATAGAGAGTCAGGGAAAGCCTTAGGAATCAGGAGGCAGGCATAGATAAGAGAATGTGCTGTGGGTCTCTAGAGTCAAAATCACAGGTATTGTTGTGGTGAAGGAAAAGCCACATTGTCTTTTATCTAATAGATGCAATTCACCTAGATGCAATTCACAAGGCCCTCCTGTTCTTTGTGAGAGATTATGGAAAGTAAACTGATTCGCTTCACTGGATTGACAAAGGTGGCTGGACTCACCAAAGTATGGCTAAACGGCTAGGCATGGCAGAACACATGATCTAACAGCATATGTGCATCTGAACCTTGAGCCTGATGTTACTAGAACGTTCCTAGAACACATTTAATCTGTTCTTTAAATGTTCCCAGAATGTGTCTTTAGGTTGTAGGAACATTGTGGGCAAATAACAAGAGATTCCGAAAACACTTCAACCGTCCAGTTAGAAACATTATCTGAATGTCAGCCTATCTGGGTGCACAAAACCTTTGATGTTGCAAGAATGTTAACCAAAAAAGCCCTTCTGAGTTCTTTATAGGTTCCCAAAACACAAAAGTGTGATGACATTCATACAATGTTTACTTTAGGTTGCACAAGACATTCCTATAATGGTGTCAGAATGTTGACAGAACATCTGGTCTAAGCTCTTCCAAGGTTCACAGAACATTTAATGAAGTTATGCATGTTGTTTGGGATGTTACAAGAATAGTCTTGTGATATTCACATAGGTTGCAGAGAACATTCCCACAATGTTTTACAGTGTTCCACAGTTTCCAAATAAGTCTGTTTTTATGACGTTCATAGCATATTTGTTTTAGGTTTAACATAATATTCCATTGATGTTCACAATATATTCATTTGACCTTGTCTTGGAGGTCCTCAGGACATGTTATATTTAAGTTTGACCTAATATTACCACAACATTCTCAGCATGCAAATGTCTAGCTCCTTAAAGAGCGACTGCCTTTAAAAAGCAACAAATCCCTTAGAAAATAATCTATGTTGCATCAATTCAAGTCTGAAACAGTTATTCTAGTGATAACATTGACTACAGTGTAAATAGGATAATTTTGGTCATAAAGTCAGTTTCCTCTTAAATGGAGTTTGTAACATCTGTGTGTCACAACGGGTTAATTAAGGTTGGGTTTTGATTTGACGACATCCATTTGCCCACTAACATGGAGTGAACAGCTGCGGTGATTGCTCTCTATACAATAGCATACACAGTGAGACAGACCTGCTCAGCGGCTACGACTTTGTTTACATAAGACAACACGTCGCACATTTTTTTTACCTGAGAAATACTGTACCAAACAACTTAGTTAAAGTGCATTCGCAAAGTATTCAGACCCCTTCACTTTTTCCACATTTGTTACGTTACAGCCTTATTCTAAAATTGATTAAAACACCCCCCCATCAATCTACACACAATACCCCATATTGATAAGCAAAAACAGGTTTTTAGACATTTTTGCAAATTTAATAAAAATAAACTGAAATAGTATTCAGGCCTTTACTCAGTACTCTGTTGAAGCACCTTTGGCAGCGATTACACCCTCGAGTCTTCTTGGGTATGACACTACAAGCTTGGCACACCTGTATTTTGTATTTCTCTGCAGAACCTCTCAAGCTCTGTCAGGTTGGATGGGGAGCGTTGCTGCACATCTATTTTCAGGTCTCTCCAGAGATGTTCGATCGGGTTCAAGACCGGGCTCTGGCTGGGCCACTCAAGGACACTCAGAGACTTGTCCTGAAGCCACTCCTGCGTTGTATTGGCTGTGTGCTTAGGGTCGTTGTCCTGTTGGAAGGTTAGCCTTCGCCCCCAGTCTGAAGTCTTGAGCGCTCTGGAGCAGGTTTTCATCAATGAACTCTCTGTACTTCGCTCCGTCAATCTTTCCCTCGATCTTGACTAGTCTCCCAGTCCTTGCCGCTGAAAAACATCCCCACAACATGATGCTGCCACCACCATCCTTCAACGTAGGGATGGTTTTGGCCAGGTGATGAGCGGTGCTTGGTTTCCTCCAGATGTGATGCTTGGCATTCAGGCCAAAGAGTTCAATCTTGGTTTCATCAGACCATATAATCTTGTTCCTCATGGTACTGAGAGTCCCTTAGGTGCCTTTTGGCAAACTCCAAGCGGGCTGTCATTTTATTGAGGAGTGGCTTCCGCCTGGCCACTCTACCCTAAAGGCCTGATTGGTGGAGTTCTGCAGAGATGGTTGTCCTTCTGGAAGGTTCTCCCATCTCCACAGAGGAACTCTGGAGCTCCGTCAGAGTGACCATCGGGTTCTTGGTCACTTCCCTGGCCAAGGCCCTTCTCCCCCGATTGCTCAGTTTGGCCGGGCAGCCAGCTCAAGGAAGAGTCTTGGTGGTTCCAAACTTCTTCCATTTAAGAATGATTGAGGCCACTGTGATATTGGGGCCCTTCAATGCTGCAGAATTTATGTTGGTACCCTTCGCCAGATCTGTGTCTCGGCACGATAATGTCTCAGAGCTCTTCGGAAAATTCCTTCGACCTCGTGGCTTGGTTTTTATTCTGACATGCACTGTCAACTCTGGGACCTTATATAGACAGGTGTATGCCCTTCCAAAACTTGTCCAATCAATTGAATTTACCACAGGTGGACTCCAATCAAGTTGAAGCAACATCTCAAGATAGTCAATGGAAACAGAATGCACCTGAGCTCAATTTCGAGTCGCATAGCAAAGGGTCTGAATACTTATGTAAATAAGGTATTTCTGTTTTTAATACATTTGCCAAAATTTAAAAAAAAACTGTTTTCGCTTTATCATTATGGGGTATTGTGTGTAGATTGATGAGGGGGAAAAATATAATCAAAATTTAATCAAATTTAATCAATTTTAGAATAAGGCTGTAATGTAACAAAATGTGGAAAAAGTGAAGGGGTCTGAGTACTTTCCGAATGCACTGTAGATGTAAAATTGCGCAACTAAAACATAATCTGCAATTTTTTTAAATGAATGACAGATTTCTTGAGTTATCTTAGATTAATTCTGGGGATTTTGAGTAAGTGAAATAGGCTTCCGTGTCTACAGTGTCTCATGGAGGACAAACATCATTAACCAAATGCAGAATCGGTCAGAAAACACTCCTCCAAGACTGAAATCGCGTTACAGTGTTACAAGTACACAGCATATGAAGAGGATGGGAATATTTTAATAACTCAAACATTTTGTTCTGTTTCCGGATTGACCATATTAGAGTGAAAAAACCCTGCAAGGACACAGTTATCTCCTGGTGGCACAGAGGATTAATGATTTGGTTGCTGATTTGAGGATTGCAGGTTCAATCCCACATGTTCTTTAACCATGTTTCTTTTGAGGAAAACTGTGGAATTGAGGCTCGGATACAGTCTACTAAAAGAGAGGATGTATTTATTTCATCCAGATTTTTTAATCTAGCCAGAAATGCAGAATTTAGACTAACTGTAAAAATAAAACATTGTGTAAAAATGGACTGTTCAACTTTTTAAAAAACACACCCAATATAATTCCTACTTTGAGTCGCTTGACATGGCTCTTATTTTTCATGATCTGAAAAGCAAAACTGATCCTAGATTAGCACTCAATAGTTTTGGATACATTGTAAATATGGGCCCAGCAGTATGCCGTATATAAAGAGGATGGGTGACGTGATGGTGAATAACTCAGTTATCGGGTATATCCCTGGGTTAGTTATGTGTAAGAAGGCTAAAAAGGAAGAATGGAATTCCTGATTGACCATACTGCCACACTGAAAAAAGAAGGCGTAAGAGAGCTTCTCTGGTGTAGCAGAAGATAAAAAACCTGAATTGGGAACCAAACATTGCTGGTTCAAACGCCACATGTGCATATTTTCAGTGTATGAAGTGTAAAGATATAGTTGTGTTTCTACTGTATGATTGAAGGCTGTTCCAATGTGCTCTAAACTAAAATGCTGTGTGGCCTACACACTGTAGTAGGCCTACAATACAGTCCTCAAATGCAAATTGCCATGAAATCTGTAGAGAAACATACTGGGATGTATTCCAATCTGCTTTAAGGAGCTACACATTTGCATGCTGAGAATGTAGTGGTAATATTAGGTAAAACTTAAATATAACATGTTCTGAGGACCTCTAAGACAAGGTCAACTGTAGAGTACTAGTCAAAAGTCTGGGCACACCTACTCAGTCCAGGGTTTTTCTTTTTTTTTTACTATTTTCTACATTGTAGAATAATAGACGACATCAACACATATGGAATCATGTAGTAACCAAAAAAAGTGTTAAACAAATCAAAATATATTTTATATTTGGGATTCTTCAAAGTAGCCACCCTTTGCCTTGACAGCTTTGCACACGCTTGACATTCTCTCAATGTCTTCACTATTATTCTACAATAAAGAAAAACCATTGAATGAGTGGGTGTGTCCAAACTTTTGACTGGTACTGTATATTGTGTGAACATCAATGGAATATTATGTTAAACATAAAACAAATATACTATGAATGTAGAAACAGACTTATTTGGAAATTGTGGAACATTATGCAACATTGTGGGAATGTTCTGTGCAACCTTTGAATATCACAAGAATATACTTGTAAAATTAAGGGAATGTCCTGTGCAACCTAACTTAAACATTGTATGAATGTCATCACAACTGAGCATATTTTGTATTTTGGCAACCATGTGTGTGAGGTGTTGATAAAATAATTTAAATGTTGAAAGATAATGATGAAATAATTCCACTCTGAAACCTTATAATTGTATGACATTGATTAGAATCATAAAATTATAATCTGATGATGTGTGTAGTTTTAGTCAGGATTAGGTTAAACAATGTATCTGTATAGTGGAAAAACACAGACTGTCTGAGCAAGGCGTAGCTTCGGAGCCAACCTGGCTAGGCCTCTTAGAGACTTGGGAGAGGACAGGGAGTACTTCTCAAGGTCTCCCTAATCTCGGGGGAATGGAACTATCGGCTGGGTAGTGATACACAGTGGTGAGAACTGTGGAGAAGGATAAAACTCACTTACTGTTTGTGTGTATGTATGTGCGTAGGACACCTACTGTTTGTGTGGAAGTATGTGCGCAGCTATAAAATGGATATTTTTGTATTCTTGACTTTAGAACGTTCTCTGAATAAACTGTACTAGCCTTTTGCATAAGCTGAGTCTTTGCCTAATTATTATTATACCCATGGTCTTACAAACCTCGGGTATTAGTCAAAGCTATTCATTGTTAATGATTATCATTGTGGATTGAAAATTCTCGTGACAGGTGTATACTTTTGTTTCAAAGTAGATTTGTTTAAGACTACCAAGAAACACTGTGTGACCCTGATTTAACCCACTGCAGTAAAAGGTTTTAAGATGGCGTGTCGCCTTGTTAATGTCCAAAAGCGGAAGGCTCTCTTTCCATTTCTCCTGAAAACCTCCAGTTGTTGGGGACTCGGCAGAGGCTAGCCACAACCTAACCAACGTTCTGGGAACTTTCACAGAACCAATTTTGGTTTGCTGGGAAACGTTACTTGTACATTGTGTTATTACATTACCTGGAAATCTAATGAGAACATTTGGAGAATGTTCTGTGGTGTTGTGCACAACATTTTTGTGAATGTTAGGAGAACAAACCAAAGATATTTATTACATTAAAAAAAGTTTTGGGGACATTATCATACTAATGTTAGATAAAACTCTAACTAGAGATGAATGGGAATCTTAGCTAATGTTCTGGGAATGTTCCCGGTTTGCTTGGTATTGAGTATTAACTATTCTGTAATCACTCCCTCTTCAATCAGGGTTGATTGGAAAATGCTTTGTTTAAAAGAAGACATTGTATCATCATATCTTTGTACTCCCTGACGAAGGCCATGCAGCCGAAACGCTTCAGAGTTTTAAAATCTTTGTTCCATTGAACATGCTATACAAATAAAGGCATTTTTATTAATTATATGAAGAGTGCCTTGGTCCTTCTTCCTTTTTGTAAACTTAAAGAGGATTTGAAGGAGTCAGGAAATGTTTTGTCAGCTTTCATCTGCACAGTGATGAGGTTCTCCCACACATTGTGTGCTAGGCGTGAAGCTGGGGCATGTCATGGATGTGGCAATGTTATTGAAACAGCATTCCATTAGCTCGATGTATTATGTCAATACAAAAAAATGGATTTCCTGCTCGCTGAATGCACACAAGCAATTTGATCCTCCAATGGCCCAAGCCATGCTTTGTTAAAAAACAACAGCAAGATAAGTCTTGTACTGAGGATCTGGTGATCTACAAGATGAAGGATTCACTGTTTTACTTCCTCTGGCAGAGCTGCCAAGAGTATACATGTAGCAGGAAGATTTACACTCTTTAATTACACTTATGCAAGAACATCATCTTTCATTCAAATCTAAATGGCTTGCTCTATACAGAAATAGAATGTACAATATCTGTCTCCGTTGGGAATCTGAAATATTTTTGTATTCATTTTTTTTTTATTTAGCTAGGCATGTCAGTTAAGAACAAATTCTTATTTTATAATGACGGCCTACCCCGGCCAAACCCTCCCCTAACCCGGACGACGCTGGGCCAATTGTGTGCCGCTCTATGGGACTCCAGATCAGTCTGGTGCAATGCAGATCCTGCATTATGTAATGAAGACCCCCCCCCCCCCCCCCCCCCAAAGAAAAGAGTATAACTTACATTTTAATTGGTTTAGTTTATAACAATCACAATAGGGTCTGAGCACATTAGAACAGCATATAAATGATCTCATACAGGCTGGCTGAGCGCAGCTAACTCAGCTGAAGTCACATTCTAATGTTGTCTTAAGGGGTGAGGGGGCTCCATACCCACTGGGCTGGGAGAGAGAGTGGTCAAACTCTCCCCCTGTATCGGCCCCTTTTCTCTCACCTTTACCGCCTGTGACATGCCCGTCCCCATCCACCTTGGCTGCTTTGTAGTATGTGATGCCCCTCACTACCCCCGGCTGGTGCCCTGCCACCTTGGCCTTGGCTGTGGGGTCAGGCTTGATGGGCTTCCCAGGTTTGGTGCTCTCTTTCTTGGGTTTTACAACCTTTTCCTTGGGCGGCTTGGGAGGGGGTTTGGATGCAGGGGACTTTTTGTTCGGTTTTTTTACGGTCTCTTTGGTTTTCTCATCATTGGTGACCTGTTAACATTAACATTCAAGCCTGTGATTTACGGTGCGTCTGTGGGCATGTGAACGTTTGTGTGTGTTTGATGTGTAATTTGTGAGAATGTTTTTGTGTGTGTGTGTGTATTTGTTTGAGACACACTTACCTGAGCTTTGGTCTCTGTTTGGTCTTTCTGCAGTAGCTGCAGCCCCAGGCTGGAGATCTCCTTCTTGATGCTCATCATTATGTTTGAGTAGTTCTCATACCTCTTAAACTGGTTTGTCAGAGTGATCATGCTGTCCCTTACAAACTCATTGTCCCGTGTCAGGTTGGTCTTGATTGTCTGGGGAAACAGACGTGTTCTAAGAATCAGACCAGTCCATTGTACAAATGTGCAAATAACTCTAACCAAAAAGGAACCCTTTTGTAAATAGATTATAAAAACGTTACTTTGTGTGACTCGTACTCTGGCGGAGCCAGTCACACAAATCACTCTCCCCATTCTAGTACATATTTTCCTGTTAGAGAAGTGAATAACTGTAGGGTTACTGTAGCCATGCAGTTTAGGGGGGGGGGTTACTAGTATCCAATCACAAACCATTTAATCAGCTCTGTCTCCATAAAGGACCATAGACAGCTTTAACAGCTTAGAACCGTTGGAAAGATCCCAAATAGACTCAAACACAGTATGGAGAAAGGCATGCAAACCTAGTGTACCCTGGTTTTTGTTTTATGTCCTAGTTATTGTGGCACTTGTTCCACTATACCAGGACGCTGTTTTTTAGTGCTTACCTCCTCTAGTGTGTTCATCTGGGAGACCACCTTATTGATGTAGGAGTGAACCTTCATGAGGTCCAGACTGTACAGCGTCCCCTCCAGTAGGTCCACCATGGAATGGAGCTGTACACCCACAGCACAGAGGAGAGTATTAACACGAAACAACAACCAGGCTTAATCTATGGCTAAGTCTAAATCCACTGAGGATGGCCTGGGGCCGAAACGTTTGTGTTTTGTTTTCACCTTTCCTTTATGCAATTTCTTGCACTATCATTTTTTTGGGGCACAGTGATGTTCTAATAAACATGTTTATTTTTCATTCAAGCCTCAGTTTTGGACAGTGTGTGGGTCTCCATCTCTTCCAGTATTCTTTTTTTTTTTTTTTTTACTCCTATGCACCTGGAACAGACACTGTACAGACACAGTAGTAAGGACCTTAAAAGAGTGCAGAAGGCCTAAATCCAGTCAGATCACACATCTGGTTCTGGTTGTTCTGTTCAAATGCTACATAGCGTGCCTCCTCTCTTCTCACTGCCAGTGAAAAAGGAATGTGTGCTTCAGATATGAAGGTCCTCAGAGGTGCTGAGATGTTATTAGCAGATGGATATCAGACAGACAATCCAGTGATGTCATAGTGAACTGTCTGTGTAACAACCTGGGACACCTTGAAGCTTTCATTTGAACAATTACAGGGATATCCTCTTTCTGCTTCTCCCATGGTTACGTATACTGTATCTTCAGGATCAAACCACACACATGTAATCAGGGTCTCTGTCACTGTCTTTACACAGTCAATTACCTGATTTTACTACTAACATTTACAGTTATAAGGTTATTTTGCCACCAAGTTACAGTTAGTGTCTGTTACTGCTGCACCTCCCGTCACCTTGAGAAGCTCTGGGGCCTGTTTCTTCAGCTTCTCCATCTTCCACTCATTCTCGCAGGGGTTGAGGGAGGAGGGAGGGGCTGTGCAGGAACACTTGCAGTCCGATCCAGAGCTGACGGTCTCCACCGTGTAGAAGTCCTCCACCCGTGCTTTTCCGCTCCTCAGATGCTGGCACGCATCCTTGCTCAGTGGCCTCATGATGCACTTACATCGACAGTCTGAGCCCTCCGATGTCATCCGCACCGGCTCTGTCTCCCCAAAGATCTGACAAGAGAGACAGAGTTGAAGAGAAGGGATGAAATGGACCGATTACACCGGTTTTAAATAGAGTGGTGTAGGAGTGGTTGACTAAAGTATTCCTGAGATGCGTGAACTGGACATGGTTCCCGTCCCTCAGCTACAGGAGGCAATCACAGACCATACTACTTACCAAGAGAGTTTTCATCTATATTTTTTGTAGCTGTCTATTTACTCCCACAAACCAATGCTGGCACTAAGACTACACTTAACGAGCTGTATAGTGCCATAAGTAAACAAGAAAATGCTCACCCAGAGGTGGCACTCCCAGTGGCCGGTGACTTTATTTGATTAATTAATAACTTTTTTGGTACTTTTTACCCCTTTTTCCTATCTCATTTCATGATATACAATTGGTAGTTACAGTCTTGTCCCATCGCTGCAACTCCCGTAAGGACCCGGGAGAGGAGAAAGACGAAAACCATGCGTCCTCCGAAACATGACCCTGCGAAGCCGCACTACTTCTTGACACACTGCTCGCTTAATCCGGAAGCCAGCCACACCAATGTGTTGAAGGAAACACCGTACAACTGGCGACCGAAGTCAGCCTGCGTGCATAGCCGGGCCACCACAAGGAGTCACTAGAGCGCAATGGGACAAGGACATCCCAGCCGTCCAAACCCTTCCCTAACCCGGACGAAGCTGGGCCAATTGTGCACCGCCTCATGGGTCTCCCAGTCGCAGTGACCGGTGACTTTAATGCAGGAAAACTGAAATCCATTTTACCTAATTTCTACCAGCATGTCACCTGTGCAACTAGAGGCAAAACAACTTTAGATCACCTTTACTCCACACACATAGACACGTACAAAGCTCTCCCTCAACCTCCATTTGGCAAATCTGACCATAACTCTATCCACCTGATTCCTGTTCACAAGCAAAAATTTCAATAGGAAGTACCAGTGATGAGCTCAATATGGAAGTGGTCCGATGAAGCGGATGCTAAGCTACAGGACTGTTTCGCTAGCACAAACTGGAATATGTTCCGGAATTCATCCGATGGCATTGAGAAGTTTACCACATCAGTCACCATCTTCATCAATAAGTGCATCGATAATGTCGTCCCCACAGTGACCGTATGTACATACCCCAGCCAGAAGCCATGGATTACAGGCAACATCCGCACTGAGCTAAAGGCTAGAGCTGCCGACTTTCAAGCAGCGGGACACTAATCCCGACGCTTATAAGAAATCCCGCTGTGCCCTCCGAAGAAACCTTCAAACAGGCAAAGCGTAAATACTGGACCAAGATCGAATCTTACTCCACAAGATCTGACGCTTATTGGATGTGGCAGGGCTTGCAAACTATTACAGATTACAAAGGGAAACCCAACCGCAAGCTGTCCAATGATGTAAGCCTACCAGACAATTGAAATACCTTCTATGCTTGCCTCGAGGCTAGCAACACTGAATCATGCATGAGAGCACCAGCTGTTCACGATCACCGTAGCCAATGTGAGTAAGACCTTAAACAGATTAACATTCACAAGGCTGCAGGGCCAGACGGATTACCAGGACACTTACTCAGCGCATGCTCTGACCAGCTGGCAAGTGTCTTCACTGAAATTCTCAGCCTCTCCCTGCCCCAGTCTGTAATACCTACATGTTTCAAGCAGACCACCATAGTCGCTGTGCCCAAGAATGCCAAGATAACCTGTGTAAATGATTATCACCCTGTAGCACTCACATCTGTACCCATGAAATGCTTTGAAAGGCTGGTCATGGCTCACATCAACACCATCATCCCAGACACCCTGGAACCACTCCAATTCATATACCGCCCCAACAAATCCACAGATGACACAATCTCTATTGCACTCCACACTGCTCTTTCCTGGACAAAAGCAACACCTACAGTGGGGAGAACAAGTATTTGATACACTGACGATTTTTCCTCAATGATCATGAGGAAGGTGAGGGATCAGCCCAGAACTACACGGCAGGACCTGGTCAATGACCTGAAGAGAGCTGGGACAACAGTCTCAAAGAAAACCATTAGACCACAGTCTCAAAGAAAACCATTAATCCATTACGCCGTAATGGATTAAAATCCTGCAGCGCACGCAAGGTCCCCCTGCTCAAGCCAGCGCATGTCCAGGCCCGTCTGAAGTTTGCCAATGACCATCTGGATGATCCAGAGGAGGAATGGGAGAAGGTCATGTGGTCTGATGAGACAAAAATAGAGCTTTTTGGTCTAAACTCCACTCGCCGTGTTTGGAGGAAGAAGAAGGATGAGTACAACCCCAAGAACACCATCCCAACCGTGAAGCATGGAGGTGGAAACATCATTCTTTGGGGATGCTTTTCTGCAAAGGGGACAGGACGACTACACCGTATTGAGGGGAGGATGGATGGGGCCATGTATCGCGAGATCTTGGCCAACAACCTCCTTCCCTCAGTAAGAGCATTGAAGATGGGTCGTGGCTGAGTCTTCCAGCATGACAACGACCCGAAACACACAGCCAGGGCAACTAAGGAGTGGCTCCGTAAGAAGCATCTCAAGGTCCTGGAGTGGCCTAGCCAGTCTCCAGACCTGAACCCAATAGAAAATCTTTGGAGGGAGCTGAAAGTCCGTATTGCCCAGCGACAGCCCCGGAACCTGAAGGATCTGGAGAAGGTCTGTATGAAGGAGTGGGCCAAAATCCCTGCTGCAGTGTGTGCAAACCTGGTCAAGAACTACAGGAAACGTATGATCTCTGTAATTGCAAACAAAGGTTTCTGTACCAAATATTAAGTTCTGCTTTTCTGATGTATCAAATACTTATGTCATGCAATAAAATGCAAATTAATTACTTAAAAATCATACAATGTGATTTTCTGGATTTTTGTTTTAGATTCCGTCTCTCACAGTTGAAGTGTAAAATTACAGACCTCTACATACTTTGTAAGTAGGAAAACCTGCAAAATCGGCAGTGTAACAAATACTTGTTCTCCCCACTGTACATAAGAATAGTGTGCATACAGCTCAGCGTTCAACACCATAGTGCCCTCCAAACTCATCACTAAACTAAAGATCCTGTGATTAGACACCTCCCTCTGCAACTGGATCCTGGACTTCCTGACGGGCAGCCTCCAGGTGGTGAGGGTGGACAGCAACACATCCGCCACGATGACCCTGAACATGGGTTCCCCTCAGGGGTGAGTGCTTAGTCCCCTCCTGTACTCCCTGTTCACTCATGACTGAGTGGCCGCCCACAACTGCAACACCATCATTAAGTTTGCCGACGATGTGACGGTGGTAGGCCTGATCACCGACAATGATGAGACAGTCTACAGGGAGGAGGTCAGAGACTTGGTAGTGTGGTGCCAGGACAACAACCTCTCCCTAAACGTCAGCAAGTCAAAGGAGCTGATCGTGGACCACAGGAAATGGAAGGCCGAGCACGCCCTCATCCACATAATCGGGGCTATAGTGGAGCAGATAGAGAGCTTCAAGTTCCTCGTTGTCCACATCACTAAGGAATTATCATGGTCCACACACACCAACACAGTCGTGTTTGCAATCAACGCAGCCTCAATTCATCAGGGCATGGACTCTACAAGGTGTCAAAAGCATTCCACAGGGAGGCTGGCCCTTGTTGACGCCAATTCTTCCCACAGCTGTGTCAAGTTAGCTGGATGTCTTTGGGTGGTGAACCGTTCTTGACACACACAGGAAACTGTTGAGAGTGAAAAACCCAGGAACATTGCAATTCTTGACACATTCAAACCGGTGCACTTGGCACCTACTACCATACCCTGTTCAAAGACACACATCTTTTGTCTTGCCTATTCACCCTCTGAATGACACACATACACAATCCATGACTCAATTGTCTCAAATCCTTATTTAACCTGTCTCCTCCCCTTCATCTACACTGATTGCAGTGGACCTAACAGGTGACATCAAAAAGGGATCATAGCTTTCACCTGGATTCACCTGGTCATTCTATGTCATGGAAAGAGTAGGTGTTTTGTACACTCAGCGTATATAGCCAAGTTATCGTTACTCATTGTGTATTTATTTATTGTGTTATTATTTTTCTATTCTATCTCTTTTTTTCTCTCCCTGCATTGTTGTGTAAGTAAGCATTTCACTGTTAGTCTACACCTGTTGTTTACGAAGCATGTGACAAATAAACTTTGATTTGATGTAGAGGCCAGGGGGTCGCTGTACTCTACTGATGCTAAGCTCGTGTTCCAGTACCTTCTGGGGCCCAGCTCCGTCTCAGACCTTCTGTCCAGGGTTAACCTGTCATCTTCCTCCAATGAGATTTAGGGATCTCTATAAACCCTGAGGCAGGCCCACATGTGGTACCACTTAGGGGAGAGCGGGGTAAGTTGAGTGGTTCTTACATTCAGCATCACTCCATTAAGGGAAATATAGCGTTCTTTCTGACAAAGATATCTACATACAGTGCCGTGAAAAAGTGCTTGCCCCCCTTCTGATTTCTGTATTTTTGCATATTTTTTTTTTAAATTAATGTTATCAGATCTTTAACCAAAACCTAATATTAGATCAAGGGAACCTGAGTTTACAAATAAAACAATGTATACTTATTTTATTTATTTAATTAACAAAGTTATGCAACACCCAATTCCCCTGTGTGAAAAGGTAATTGCCCCCTTACACTCAGTAACTGGTTGTGCCACCTTTAGCTGCAATGACTGCAACCAAATGCTTCCTGTAGTTGTTGATCAATCTCTCACTTCGCTTTGGAGGAATTTTGGACCACTCTTTCATGCAGAACTACTTTAACTCAGTAACATTTGTGGGTTTTCAAGCATGAACTGCTCGTTTCAAGTCCTGTCACAACATCTCAAATGGGATTAGGACTGGACTTCGACTAGGCCATTCCAAAACTTCAAATATATTCCAGGATGGTGTGTATCTCTGAAAATAATCAGAATTCATGAAAACATTACACTTTTGAAAACATCGCTTGTCCAAATAAAGTGGTCTCTTGGCACCACTTACCCCTGGTATGGAGTAAATTAAGCCGCCTACAAAGTTCTATACTGAATGAAATATTACCACTAACTTTTTACAAACATGTCATCTTTATTTCCCAAACACAATTCAACACAAGAATAATTGCTTTATACAATTTTAATAATTGTAAGCATATTTTAACAATTAAAAAACACTGTACTTTTTTAAAACACTTTTGTCACGTGTGCTCCTTCTCCGGCCTCTAGGTCACCAGGCTGCTTGTTATGGCGCACACCTGTCACCATTATTACGCGCACCTGCACGTCTTCAGACTCACCTGGACTCCATCACCTCCCTGATTACCTTCCCTATATAGTCACTCCCTTTGGTTCCTTCCCCAGGTGTTATTGTTTCTGTTTCAGTTTCATGTCTGTGTTCTGTTCGTGTTTCTTGTTTTGTATCATGTTCTGTTTATTTTATTAAAACACTCACTCCCTGAACTTGCTTCCCAACTCTCAGCGCACAGTGTTACAACTTTTAACATAGGCCAGGTCATGTTACCTCAAATCCCAGCGATAATGCCTTGCATTGACCCTGAGAAGAAAACACTTATATTTGCTCAACTTGCCATTGGCTCAACCACTGGCTCAACTTACACCAAGGCAAACATTTTGACTATTAGCTCACACAGCTACAAGGATGCACTTTTATGCTAGATTTAGGACCTCATATTGAAGCTTATAGAGACCCCAACTGATGTATAGAACAATCTTAAAAGTATCTACTTTGGTTAAGATACAAGCATCATGAAACATCTAACACACTAAATTAATTTGACTTGGTGAAAATCAGTTTTTTGGACCTAACTTGCTTACCACTTTTTCCATGTGGTTTCTTCCTTCACAGACTCTATGAAATGATGACCTCTTCCTAAATATTTGGTCAATTATAAATTATGTGTATGGTTTCCTAGAAGAAAGGGTGACTCATCTTACCCCTTTGACTCAATTTACTACACTCTCCCCTACAGCAGCACAAGAATGCAGCACGAGATTCTTCATTAAATAATCTCTGTCTGTCTCTATCTCTTTGAAATTAAATGTGTCTCTGTCTGTCTGAGCCCTTACTTTGCCACATTGTATCAAGACAGGATAAACATCTCAACTATGCACTCAATCAAGGTATTTCTGGAAGAATCATCAGTCCTGTCCTTCACCAAATCCACACTGAGCACGTAAACTGTAGATCGGGGCAAATATCTATGGAGAGCAAGTCTTCTTGCCAATGTGAGTAAAGAGTAAACCCAAGGAGAGCATCCACACAACTGTGCACAAATACCCAGTGACTGAGTGGTCTCTGGGAGTGAGGATGTTTATGGAGGCCAGACCCTGCAGGCTGGTGAGGGGAGAGAGAGGGGTGGAGAGAAGGGAGGGGGTGGGCTCATTAGTGGAGGAATGCAGCCTTTGACAGCGGTGGGGGGGGGCAGTACCCTCCATTACTGTAGACTTACACTCAGAGGGGTCTTTGATTATGGGGCAGGACCCCTGTGTGCATAGTGGCCAGCCATTCCTGACCCATGTCAAGTAAAAAAGGCAGTGGGTTGACAAATGCTACAACCACATGAAAACAGAGTGGATTAGCAGATTAAAGTTCCCTTGGAGGGGTTGTGCCCACAGCTCTGCTGCGCCTTATTGTTCCATCACAGACCCAGGCGATCCAAACCCAGCCTGCTCCTTAGCAACATCAGCTTAAGTTGCTTCTAGTACCAACTAAGCATGGCAAACCTAGTGGAATTCCTGCCAGCTTGATTGGGTTTGGTTGCCTCCTCAACACCTGTATTTGGGATAGTGTGCATTTGTGTATTGATAAACAGGGAAGAGTTAGTACACACCATTCATGTGCATCTTCCCTATCAATCCTCTTTACTTTACACACAGACCGGAGCAAGTTGGACGTCAGCTGTCCTAATTCTAAAGAAATGATATTGGCTGTGAGAACCGTTATTGTCCTCGCTCTGTTCATTTAGCATCCCATGCCAAGTGAACTTCCAGTATGAGAACAGACATCAGAGCGTTCGTAATCGAGACCGTTAAGAGCTTAATGCATGCTTTGAGCTTGGCGCCGTAGGCTTTGACCTCTGAGAGCAGTCAAGTTTCAGGTCAAAAGAATAGGACTCAAACACAAGCGTTGGTCTGCACAATAGGCGGAAGGGACCCGACTGCACAGCTTCACATTCACACACTCCACAGACCACAGTACATGATTAGATCACTCACTCACTGAAGGCCGTGGCCACTCTTACAGCGACCAAGTGAAATCCCAATTGTGTCCACAACTGCTAACAACAAGATACATTGGACACAATGGCTGGCACATTCCAGGCGCTTTTTAGGCTTATCTTTAAACACAGAAAACCAATGTTATTATATGATGGCCTTAAGTGTTACTGTAACATTAACCTTGGTCCGTATAAACAAGGATGTCCGTTTCAGACCGTAGGTTTTGTATAATTGTTCAGGCCATCTGCATGCTGTTACTAGGCATACGGTATATGGACTTAACAATGACACTGTAGCTTTCACAAACAAGATAATTCATGTAGGATACTTTCCACAAACGTTTCTTAATATCAACAGATAAAGAACAGACCCTGTTCCAGGTGTTGTCCACTTCAAAGACGCTCAACTCAGGAAACTGTTTCTGAGGTAAACTGGTAGAAATAAAATACTTAGTATGACTACTAGAGTGATAGGAATGAATCCACAGTGTTCACGTCTGGAAAGGGTTTATCTGATGACTAAATCAAAGCAAAGATATTTCAGGATAGACAAAATGCTAAAGAGAAAGTTCATCTCAGAATCATCGTCTACTGAACTGGAATTCGATGGCCCTAATCCATCAGTTAGGGTTTACACAACAGATGGTGGAATATTGACTCAGCTTGACTTTAAGATCACTTTTGACCTATGAAGATATCTGAACTATTCGTTTAAATTCCCCGACGTATCACCTTGCTCTCCAGTCTAAACATTATAGACAAATCTGGAGTCCAAATTCTTGTCCAGAAAGTCCACCTGATTCCTAATCGAATTAGTATTGCTTATGATAAACAGACTTACTGCCACTGTAAATCTGAACCTGGACTGCAAAAGGAAACTTAAGCCTTCAGCCTGGAGATGAACCATGAGATTGCAGTCCCTAACCTGAACAGACACTGGCATTAGCACTGGGACGTTAATTAGCTGGACACAAGCTTACTGAGCACTTGCTGCTTTTGGGGGTACACATCCACATTCCATCTAAGGCTTGCTGCATTTACACAGGCAGCCCATTTCTGATCTTTTGCCACTAATCGGTCTTTTGACCAATCAGATCAGATCTTTTGCCAATAATTGGCTGTGTAAATGCAGCCATGATGTGTCCGACCGAGCACACTCAGAACATTCTGGTTATCCTCAGTGGCGCCTACTGATTGAGCCTAATGAGAGAAGAGTGAGGCAGAGAGAAAGAGGGGTGGATAAAAAACGTGACGGAAGAGAGAGAGAATCAGCTAATCTGTGGAACAGTATCAGATGATTTATCTGTAAACAGTTCTCTGTTAATTATCAGCGCATGTCTGGGGACCACAGTCATGAATGGAATTAGCTGGTTGCAATTGCTTTCCTCCCCAGATGCTGTTGTTTTGGGAGCCAGATGTGTGACAGGGCCCACTGGATAGATTGATGGAACTGATAGATAGATCAGTGTCTAATATTCCACATGATTGTACAATTGTATTAAACCTTTACTTGGATGTTTTTTCCCCCACCATAAAACACAGTGAAGGACCATGGATGTGATAGATGCTGAGTGAGAAAGTGCCAGCTGAAGGAGACCCACTGGGCACAGGCGTCAATTCAACATCTATTCCATGTTGGTTCAACGTAATTTCCTTGAAATTACATGGAAACAACATTGATTCAACAAGTGTGTGCCCAGTGGGGATATCTTTCCTGTGTGGAACTAACAGGAAGACCAAGCTGGCTCCACATTGGGCACAAACTCACATCATAGCAGTCAGACACATAGGCTTTACAAAGGCAGCCCAATTAGGACCCCCCCCCCCCCCCACACACACACACACACACACACACACTGATTGGTCTTTTGACCAATCACATCAGATCTATTCATATCAGATCTTTTTCAAAGCTAATCTGATTGGTCAAAAGATCATAATTGGACTGCCTGTGTAAACACAGCCAAGGAGACATACAGTAATGCAGACTGTGAAAACAGGTGGAGGGCAGGTGGTGCAGAGAATGGGTGAAACATACTTCCCTTTGGCCATGTGGTCCTCTGGCAGCCATGTTCTGTATGGAGCATCCTTAGATGAAGGGCTCAGACAAATAGGGCTTGTAATTTCAGCTCTCTTTGTGTTACTTTTCTCCTACATTACATCGCTCAGAGGGAAAGGGAGATTGCTTTTTGTTAGCTGTTGTGGTCTGTGTCACTGTCTCCTTCATTTCCTGCTGTTCAGAATCAGCCCTCTCCCAGGCGCACTGGGGCCAGGGGCCACTGAGTCCCCCAGACAGGCAGACTGACTGACAAGTCTCATTAACTCATTAAGTCCCAGTGACACACCAAGTCTCGTTAGTTAATTACTCTGACAGAGGGGCATTCTATGGGTCTTCTCCCTATGTCTCGGTGTCCGTCTCTCTCTCTGCCCTCTCAAGGACCTCTCGGCGGGATTCCTGGGTTTGTTTACAACCAAAACAAGGGGCAGGTGCACATGCCTGTTCCCACGCCACCACTCCCTCTGTGTCCTCCTCTGAGCTGGCTTTGTCTCACAATCATCTCAGTGCCACCAGCGGGCCATGTCCAATGGGACAGAGGGGGAGAGAAAGCATCCAGGCAGCACACAAGACAGGCACATGAGATGTCTCACAGAGAACAGAGAGAACCATAGCCATGCTAATCAATCACAAGTTTGTTAGTGATCCTATACTGTGCTTTTGTATTTGTATTTATTTATATTTACTAAGGATCCCCATTAGTTCCTGCCAAGGCAGCAACTACTCTTCCTGGGGTCCAGCAACATTAAGGCTGTTATATACAATTGAAAATATTGCATGACATTACATTTCATAACACTTTTCACAACACGTTAAAGTGTGTGCCCTCAGGCCACTACTCTACTACCACATATCTACAATTCCACATCCATGGTGTACGTGTGTGTAGAGTGCGTGTCTTATCATGTGTATGTGTGTCTGTACCTGTGTGTGTGTGTGTGTGTGTGTGTGTGTGTGTGTCTCTTCACAGTCCCCGCTGTTCCATAAGGTGTATTTTTATCTGTTTTTTAAAATCTGAATCTACTGCTTCCATCAGTTACCTGATGTGGAATAGAGTTCCATGTAGCCATGGCTCTATGTAGTACTGTGCGCCTCCCATAGTCTGTTCTTGACTTGGGGAACGTGAAGAGACCTCTGGTGGCATGTCTTGTGGGGTATGCATGGGTGTCCGAGCTGTGTGCCAGTAGTTTAAACAGACACCTCTGTGCATTCGGCATGTCAACACTTCTTACAAAAACAAGTAATGATGAAGTCAGTCTCTCCACTTTGAGCCATGAGATATTCACATGCATATTAGTGGTGGGCAGCTCTCATCCATTTTTAAAAATCCTTTGACAGAAGGCCTTTTCTATTGTACAGTCCACTTGAATCCTGAGTTATCAGTTGTGTAAGTTGTTGCCCTCAATACATTTGATGATCATTGTAATAATAAGGGATTATCATTGTTATAAGACATTTTACACTCCACTGTTCTTGAGAGGACACAAATACCATGATGTGAACACATGACACCTGTGCTCATTGTTCTAAATGTACCACACAAAGAAAGAAATCTGCTAGACAACCTTCATGTGCTTGTGTGCGTCTTGTCTTGTGCCCATTTTTTTCCTGCAGTGGGGAGCAGGGATTAGACTCTCCTCAGGGGAATGCAGGTCTATGAGAGTGGGGTTACTGAAGTCCAGCAGCTGTGCAAACAAGGCAGGGCAGATATTACTGTTACCCCACTGGCTGCCATCTCTTCCCACATTTCATCTGGCATCAGGCCGTACACATAAAAGGCGCCAGGAAGCCTAGTGGTTAGAGCAGGGGTATTCAACTCTTACCCTACAAGATCCGGAGCCTGCTGGTTTTCTGTTCTACCTAATAATAAATTGCACCCACCTGGTGTTCCAGGTCTAAATCAGTCCCTGATTAGAATGGAACAATGAAAAAATGCAGTGAAACTGGCTTCGAGGTCCAGAGTCGAGTTTGCGGGTGTTAGCATTGGGCCAGTAACCGAAAGGTTGCTAGTTTGAATCCCTGAGCTGACTAGGTGAAAAATCTGTCGCTCTGCCCTTGAGCAAGAAACTTAATTTCTCCAGGGTTGCCTAAATAATAGCTAATCCCTGGCCGTTACCCCAGTCTCTGAGGGTGTGATGCAAAAAAATACATTTTCATTTCACACCACACTTGTACAGGTTACACACATGTACATGTGTGAAACAGGACAAACATAAGCACTAATGTAATGGTTACTTAGTCTGATGTGCAATACGGGGATTCAAAGTCTATACTTACAAGCCAAGAAGGCTGATGTCATGTTCAATAATGACATACATCTATTCTTTATATCAACACGTGTTCAGACTGAGAGAAGGGAGAGAGTCAGTGTCTATGGTCAGGCAAATTGACTGATCTCTGACTGGACACCTGGTCATACAGGGAAACAGTTGATATTGGGGAATGGGCATTTAAATTTGGATATCAAACGGATAATTGGAATAGCATAATGTTTACCGTTTGTTACGCAAACTGCTTCCCGCTTTCAACAACCTCACGTCACAAGAGAAGCGTCGATCGCTCCTTCGCGCACGTGAACGAATTAACTAGGCTAATTTGCGCAAATTGTGCAATCATTTCGTTGAAATACGTTGACTTTAAAGTGGGATAATATGTTTTTTAAACAGTGCATAAAACATTAATATTCAGATATTAAGTTAACAATAATAAATGTACTGTAGCAGAGCTGCAAGACAGGGTTGACAAATTCGTATTAAATATTTTATCACAAAGAATTAGATCCATTAAATATGGGGGAGTTCCTTACTTACTTGTGCCATTGCAGCATTATATAGGTGTTATTAGTCTATAACCAAGTCATGCCCATAACTTACCTTACTCTGCGCAGTGACATCTTTACACACCACCAGTAGGCAAGCTAATAAATTCGTAAATCTCCACATTTTCCTCCCAGGTGCTTGATAGCAGATAAAAAATCCCTCAGCACAACTTTTGGTGTCGGAATGACAAGATCGGTTACAGTATTACTCGATCCATAAATTAGGACATCCGCACGAGATATTAGGGTTCCATTGCCACAGACCCAAATCGTATATGTTGTTGCTGTAATATGCGCAACAATCAGTTTTCCAAACTGATAAGGCGCTGTCCGCACACTAGTCCTCAACTCTGCGCATCAGGGGTAAATGATCATTCACCAATCTTCTCTTCTCCACACATGGGAGGGGCAATTTGCACACACGCTTGACATGAACATGGGACATAATATTTCTTATCGAATCTTATCTTTAGAGTAATTTCAGACGTATTTCATTCTAGTTTAGTAACTTTCTAATATTCCATACAACTTTTTACAACCTTTATTGCGACAAATCTGACAATTAGCATTTACGCAAGTCGCACAGGGATATGAATTACACGTTACAGCTGCACTTTTTCTATATCATTTTAGCATTAATTTGAAAAATGAGTGGCACATATAAAATGTGTGTGCACAAGTTTCAGAGTTGTCTCACTGGTGCTCGCAACTAGCCCTACTGCCGCCAGACGGCACTGTTATAATAGCGCCATCTGGCAGCAGTAGGGCTAGCTCGCAACAACACAGGACCAGGAGAGACAGGACACAGATGGAGTGGAATGTAAAAGAGTAGCAGCACCATCTCCTGGCTATTTGTAAAACCAACAGGCACTGTGTTCTTGGAGGTGTTCTTGTACCGGGGCCCCGACTCAATCAAACCCCCATTGCGGGATTTACGCAGTAGAAGGTTAGATCTTGTCTCCGTAATCAAATCAAATCACAGCATGGTTTTGGGTAAAAAGGGCACTATAAACCTACTAGTCCTACTAGACTCCCTAGTATAGGTCTTCACAGGTCCACCCGAAACCGAACCTGATACCTGACATTGGGACCTGAGTGAGTATGGGTCCAAAATTCAAACTTGTCTATCTGGTCCGGGTCAGGTCCTGTTTGAATGACAGCGGGTCTCGGGTCTATGTAACCACAACTGATAGACATGAGTGAACCTGACCACAGCTCCACATAGCCTATAGAATACACATTTTACGCTAATAAGGTAAATGTATTGACTTATAGAAGGCCTAGCCAACATATAAAGACCTATTTGTTAACCTGAAGAGCATCTTGGCTGATTAACATATTTTATTTGTCAGTCTGGTCCTATCGGACCTTTTAGGTTACGATTTGGGTCTAGGTCTGGTTGTCCTTGGGTCCATTCGGGTTCGGGTCGGGTCTAGGTCCGATTGTCCTCGGGTCCATTCGGGTTTGGGTCTGATTGTTCTCGGGTCCGTTTGGGGCAGTTCCCCCACCCCCCAAAAATCTGGGTACAATCGGGTCTGGGTCTGATCGTCCTCGGGTCTGTTCCGGTAAGGGTCCAAAAAGTTGATGAAGATCTTTACTTCCTAGGTAGCTTATACAGGCCTACAGTGCCTTCAGAAAGTATTCAATGCCCTTGACTTTTCCACATTTTGTTGTGATACAGCCTGAATTTAAAATTACATTTAGATTTTGAGTCACTAATCTACACACAATATCCCATAATGTCAAAGAGTAATTTTGTTTTTAGACATTTTTACAAATAAAAAACTATTACAAATAATAGTGGTTGACATGATTTCTGAATGACTACTCCATCTCTGTACCCCACACATACAGTACAAGTATCTGTAAGGTCCCTCAGTCGAGTAGTGAACTCCAAGGACATATTCAACCACAAAGACCAGGGAGGTATTCCAATGCCTCGCAAACAAGGGCACCGATTGGTAGATAGGTAAAAATGATTAATTAGGCTTTGGATGGTGTATCAATACGCCCAGTCACTGCAAAGATACAGGTGTCCTTCCTAACTCAGTTGCCAGAGAGAAAGGAAACTGCTCTGGGATTTCACCATGAGGCCAGTAGTTATTTTAAAATAGTTACAGAATTGAATGGCTGTGATAGGAGAAAACTGAGGATGGATCAACAACACTGTAGTTACTCAACAATACTAATCTAAATTACAGAGTGAAAAGAAGAAAGCCTGTACAGAATACAAATATTCCAAAACATGCATCCTGTTTGCAACAAGGCACTAAAGTAATACTGCAAAAAATGTGACAAAGAAATGCACTTTTTCTCCTGAATACAAAGCATTATGTTTGGGGCAAATCCAACACATCACATCACTGAGTAGCAATCTTCATATTTTCAAGCATGGTAATGGCTGCATCATGTTATGGTTATGCTTGTCATCAGCAAGGACTAGGGAGTTTATTGGGGGGATAAAAATAAATGGAATAGAGCTATGCACAGGCAAAATCCTAGAGAAAATCTGGTTGAGTCTGCATTCCAACAGACACTGGAAGACAAATTCACCTTTCAGCAGGTCAATAACCTAAAACACTATCTACACTGGAGTTGCTTACCAAGACGACATTGAATGGGGCCTAGTAACAGCTTTGACTTAAATTGGCTTGAAAATCTATGGCAAGACTTGAAAATGGCTGTCAAGCAATGATCAACAACCAACTTCACAGCGCTTTAATAATTTTGTAAAAGAATGACTGGCAAATATTGTACAATCCAGGTGTGCAAAGCTCTTAGACACTTACCCAAAAAGACTCACAGCTGTAATTGCTGCCAAAGCTGTTTCTAAGATGTATTGATTCAGGGGGTTGAATACTTATCTACTCAAGATATAAGCCCTATTAGTGTTTTATTTTTGGTAAATGTGTGAACAATGTTAGCATTTTTTGTCAATTTTGAAATTAGAGAGGATTTTGGGTAAATCGTTGTTGACAAAAATGAATTAAATCAATTTTTATCCCACTTTGTAAACGCAACAAAATGTGGAAAAAGTCAAGGAGGTTGAATACTTTCCAAAGGCACTGTCTGTATACAGTAGACAGTTCTAAGGTTCCGTTAGTAAGGATTTGAGTTAGATGACAATGCACAAACCATTCATTCTACGAAGCTTAATTAACAATGGTTCATTTTTGCCAAATAATCTAAATAGATATCAGAAATATAATGGTGAGAGACAAGTGACAACATTTTGCATACTTTCCCCCAGAATCACCTTTCAATGGTCAATCACGTTGGATTATTATGGCCATTATTTTTCACAGCCCTTGAATACCATTTTAGATTATCCAAGTCAACTTTGTATAACACTTAATAACAATACTTTACCGTTCTAAACTGTTTTGGAAAACTGATGGCCAACTAATTGCCAACTCAGCGGAATGATGCAACTATGTAGATAGCCGCACCACCCCCAACTACAAACACCGCGGCCAAACCCTACATAACCCAGAATTCCTGCTACAGCGCGTGCGTCATTGCGTAATGTTCAGGGTGCAGGTTTGTGTAGGTATGGGGGTGTGGAAGAACTGTTATTCTTACTGACACTCGAAACCAT